>NW_026577883.1:1874450-2186858 GCF_029407905.1 Bubalus kerabau | reverse complement strand
GGGAGCAGCTGTAGGTGTCAGCCCGGGGGAGCAGTGTCCCCAGCATCAGGAGGCAGAACGCGAGCGGCAGGCTGTGGGCCAAGGCGCCTATGGTGGGCGGAGGGGCAGGGTTCGTGGTTTAGGGCTAGCCACCACCGCTTGGGCTCAGGGCGGTCCCCTCTCGCCGGTGGGGCCACGCTGGTCTGGACAGCACTCCGCGGGTGCGCTTTCCTCTCTGGCCCTCACTCGCTGCACAGACTTCTTTGCTCTAGGTCACGGGGTGCAGAGAGGTGGGTGCGAGGCGCTGCTGGTGGCGCGGAGGCGAGAGCTGGCTGGGGGAGGGGGAGCGAGCGAGTGCGCGCGCCGCGAACCTGGTCTTTGGGGAATGTGACATGACGAATTTGTCTGAGATCCAAACCGGAGAATCTGCATTCTGTAGAAATATACAAGCATACCCTCTCCCACAAGTTAGCAACACATCTGGCCTTTTTCACTCTCCCGTAAGGAGGCCTTTTTACTTGACCAGGGGCCGAGTCGTAGCCTGTAATTCAGGCATCTAGTGTCTCATCATTGTAGTCTGCCCCTGTGTGTTTACGTTTAAGTGATTAATTACAATTGGAACATAACTTCACTATTTGTCTAGCTGTTTCCCTATGGATATGTTAATTTAGGTCTAATGTTTAGTTTAGGTCTCTGTATAAATTTAAGTAATAAATGTATAACCTCCTTATCTCATTTTGGTATACAGGTATACAGATATACCTAAATGCAAAATGCATTTATATATGTATTTATATATGGCAACAAGTATAAAGTTATTGACATATAATATATATAAATCAATATACTTGAATTAATCTTTATAATTAATATATTAATTAATATATATTACAACAATACAACACATACACAGCTAATACCAACCAACACAAACCAATATACTGTAATAATACATGTCACACATTTATAATTATACAGTATATAGAACATTTATCATCACAGCACATCAATCCATACCAATTAATATCAGCCACACACACATTATATTCTGCCATATATATTTAATTATACAGTATATATATATATGTGTGTATATAGTATACATATTAATTTATATACAAATTAATTAAGTATAGATCTATAAATAGAATTAGGTATACCTTTATTATATTTTATTTATACCCATACCTAATTAGGCAAACTGTAATTAGGCAAATACATTTATATTATGTATTTATAACAATATATAAAGTATTGTTAAATGTACCACCTGTACAGCATCTCCACCCCACATACCACTTTCTCTAATCCCACCAACTCATTTTCAGTATTATGTGTTGGCCAGGAGCTGGGCCAGTCTTTCCCAGCAATGTTAAGAGACGTCTGTTCCTGTGTCTAATAGCCCTGGCGTTTTATTCTCTTGAATTAAAAGATCTTTTAAAGGCCTTGGAACTGTAATTTCCTGCACCCAAAAGGCTAGATCACTAGATCCAAATGTTTTGTGGCTCTTAGCTTGAGAAGTCAAGTTTTTCCTTGTCTGATAGTAAGGTAAAAGTAAAAGCTGTGTTACTCTTTGACCTTTATTAATTTGTACAGTTTTGATAGGCAGTGAGATCAAGACTTTAATTTCTCAATATCATCAGAATCTACTACACCATGCACCAGCGAAATTTCTTTTCTTTCTTTTTTTTTTATTTAATTATTTTTTAAAAGAAAGCGAGCTACGCCCCAGGACAAATCTTACAATGTCCTCAGATAGGGGGCCAGCCACTCCGGTTGGAATTGGAGTAAGCGGCACATCAGGGGTTAATATTGTTATTAAATCTCCTTGCCTTTTCGCTTTTCTCCTAGCCTGGGTGAGACCCCCCTGAGGGAGTTTTCTCCAAGGAGCACGCTCTGAATATTGTGTACTAAAAGCTCCTTTGTTTAAAAAACTTTTTATCTTCCTCAGTCTTAGGCAACACTTTGGGAGGCTTTGGGGGCAAAGTGGGGAACTCCTGGGTCCTGGGAGGCACAATCGAAGGCGGTGGTGGTCTCCTTAAATCAGAAAGTGGTGGATAAGTTTTTTAAAGGTTTGTGCAGAGGGGGAGGGAGCTCGCCAGGGCTCTCGGCCGCAGCGTCCTGTAAGCCCTCTCCTTCCTCGGGAGGTAGACCACTTTCTCCCTCCTTTTTTTTTTTTCAATGGCAGAAAATATGATCTGTGCAGTAAATGGAGACTCACCACCATCCACCTCTATAGCCTCCCCCATAGGCTATTTAACAGCCTCGTGACGGAGGTCCAGGACATTTCTAATCATATTCCACAGTCAATAAATATTTGTCTATTCTTAGATGCAGAGAAATCCATTTTTAATTTTTTTTTTAATTTTAGAGAATATTTTTATTTATTTTGTAACCTCTTTACCCTGGCTAAACTGCAGAGGGGACTAGAAAAGAAGCCTCAAGGTGAGGATCGAGTTCATCCTTGGGACTAGAGAAAATCCTTCTCCGGGAAACTCCTAGCGGTGGCCCTTTACCCCGACATGGAGGAGGAGGCATAGGGGGATGGGAGCGTCCCGAAGTTTTCCTCTTCTGTTCCGGAGATCCTTTAACTCTTTGGTAACTAAATCTTACGAACTGTCTGATCGGGGATGTTTCCCTCAACCTCCTAGGAGCGGATGGTCTGATTAGGGATGTTTTCTTAAACTTTTAGGAGCATCTTTAGCTAAAAAAAAAAAAAAAAACAATCCTCATCAGAATGGCATCGAGCTGCTGTTTCCTCTAAACCTTTTTCAAATTGAGGGGAGAGCTGATCTTTCTTTTCATCCCTATCTTTTACATGCTCATTGGCAGTCATAGCGGCTAGCCATTCATTTAGCTGTCGATAGCTAGGTATAGCCTCTTCATTTTCACTTTTCTTTATAACAGGTACCTTTTCAGATTTGCTTTTTTGTTTAACAGGTACTTTTCCAACTTTACTTTCCACTTTAACAGGTACCTTTTCAAATTCATGAGCTGGATCTAAAACATCTCTAGTCATATTCCACAGAGGAAAGGTGTAAGTAGGGATTTTTTCCAAACCTTGCTGAGCACAATAAGCTCTTAGCTGTTTTCCTAGTTTTTTCAAGATATCTAGGTTAACAGTGCCTTGTTGTAGAAACCAAGGGCAGTGGTCTTGTACAAATGTAAAAAATGATTGAATGGAAGATGTTTTAACCTTGATTCTTCTTTTACTTAATAACTGTAAAATTACTCCTATAAAGAGCTGTCTTTCATTTGATTCAGTGTTGCCCATGTCAGAAACTTAAGGATAGTAAAAGATTTTGCTTTTAGCTATCTAAAGATTAGGCCCTTTTTGTCAGCCTTTTTAGAAACCGTTTTTTCTCTCTAACTCTTCAACACTTCCCACTCCTCTCGCCCTGTCTATTCTACAGGGGGATCTGCAGCCCCCTAAGTGGGATCCTATCTGTCCCCAAAACTGAACACTGGGGGAATGGGGTTGGGGATTTACCTTCGAAATGCCTGTCTCGGGCGCCACCTGCAGAGGTCCAGCCCCAGCTGATCCAGGGTATTTGAAGGGAAGATGGAGTAGGCGACCTATTTATATATTTATTTATTCATCAAAGATATACAGAGTAATAGAATGAGGATAGCTCAGTAGGAAAATTCAGTGGAGAAAAGCAGCTGAGTAGCTTGGTTTATGCGGAAAATCAATATAACCCATGACACCAGGTTAGCTCTGACCACGGAGGCTGCAAGTGTCCTCTAGAATAGAGGAAGTTGCCCCACCTTAGACACCTTATCGAGTAGGTCTTCGAAGCCCAGGCAAATAAATGGTCGCAGAGGATATCCGCGCTCCAGATGGACACTCATCTGAAAATTGAGGGGAATAATGACATGGGGAGACCAAGCGTTGGCAAGCAAGGCCCGTAACTTTATTTTCAACACAGGTTTTAATACCCTAAGTTACACATAGAGGATAATAGGGGATGCAAAGTCAGCAGTCTTTAATCCTTATCAAAAACCAGGGTTTCTTTTCTGCAGATTTATCGTATTAAAATGGTTTAGATGATTTACATCATCTTCTGGCCAGAAGACCTATTAACATTTTATGACTCTTGACAAAGACTTATCAACCATAAGAGTTATTTTCTCTAAGAGTAATTGTTTAAGGTTTGGCGCAATCTTTCGAAGATAAAATTGCATTCCTATAGGGAGGATGTGTAATGGGTTTACAACAAAGAAAATAATTTATTACCTTAAGGGTCTAAAGTTACTAACATCAAGGCCAGTACTTATTTTTTCTACATACCAACTATATTAATTAACACACATTCAAGGATACAATTCAGGGGATGTGGAAACTTGGCAAAAAGGATTGGTTCATCAATGAAATCTTTTACTAGTTTTATTCTGACAGTTTCTAACTCTCTGAGAGGCTCTAAGCTATTTGAATATCTTAAACTTCCCGTGCGTCTCGAGGCTGGGAGACTGTACACAATCGTATGCATAGCTGTAGGAGACCGGGTAAACTTGTCAGGCGAGTTAGAAAACCATCTGAGGGATTTGGATTTAAACACTACTAATTGCCCAGGAACATTATTAGTTGGAGCTGTAAGTTAGCTCTTTGACAGAGAGAGTGAGATGGTGGTAGGGGACATCCCCAGTAATGTCAGAGGTGAGAGAACAAAGTCATAAAAAAGGCAGACTTTGGTTTTTGGGGGTAGATGCTCAAGAATATACGGGGGAACTCCCGGAGGCTCGATCCCGCCTTTGCGTATGCCGAGACTCTTTCCTCATGACATTTGTCACGAGTGGAATGTCTCTCGCTGGCTCCCGGCAATCTTCCATTGCACCAAACGCAGTGGAGTCCCGAGAGGCCCCTCCCAACACCACTGTATCAGTGTCTTCTCAGAGGCACCCTGAGCAACTCCCTGAGGTCACCGGCACAAGTCGAGGGAACACAGGGTCTCCTGCCGCAACCCGAGAAAGACCTCAAGAGTCCGTCTTCAACGCGTCTTGAGGCCGGATTCCCCTACCATGACTCGAGAGCAATGACACGCTCCCCCTCGCCATGCGCATGGACACCTGACTTCACTGGCGCCACATGAGAGGCTCCCTGAGCTCCCCGTCATACCTCGTGAGAAACCCCACACTGGCGCCGCAGCTCGGGAAAACCCACGAGACGCCACCGTCATCGCGAGATTGGGGACTTCTTTTCCTGCCTGACCTGGAGAGCAATCCCTGGTCCTTTCTCCAAACTTCACAGGAGGCTTTACTCCCTTTAGGCCACTCAATGGGCTCCAAGAGATACCTGTCGCGACTTGAGAGGAGAGCAGAGTACTTTGTTTTCCCTCGAGATGAGGCCTTACCTCGGGTGAGTCTGGAATGCAACCCCGAGATCCCTGTTGCCCCTGGAGAGGAACATTATGTCCTGGACAAAAGCCTAGATGAGGTCTATTTTGCCCTACAGTGACTCGAGAGCAACACCCATCTCTCCCTCGCAATTCGAATGGAAGATTGGTCTTCACTGGGCCAACACAAGAGGAAGTCTGAATTTCCCGTTGTAACTCGAGAATCCCGCCGCAACTCTTAAAAACCACGTGGTTCCCCATTCATCGCAATATGAGGCCTTTGCCCGCTACAGAGTCTCAAGAGAAGTCCCATGTTTCGTCATAAAGTTCGAAATGCTACTTGGCACCCTTGATGTGACCCCAAAAGTTCCCCAATATACCGGTCTCACTCCAAGGGAACACCGAAGTTCCTGGCACCACTTCATTTGAGCCCCTTCTCCGCTCCTGATCACGGCAGGAAGGTCGATTCCCCTGCTTTGTCTAGAAGGGGTTCCCGACCTTCATGGCGCACCTCAGGATGAGGCCAGTCTCACGAAGAAATTCGAGACGTAGCCTCGTGTTGGTGCCACGTGCCAAAAGACCCCGATTTCTCGGTCTTGCTCTTGATAAGAACCCGATGCCCGGACACCTCTTCTAAGGCAACCCTGTGGATGAAGGCACTACACGAGGGGGCACTGGCAACCCTGTTCATCGTCCGGAAAACCCCGCAGGATCCACATACAGCTCCACAACTGGCCTGTCACCCCTTAAACAATGAGAGAGGAAAGCGGAGTTCCCTTCCTCAGACAAGACGAGGCCTGAGTATCCAATCCCAACTCTGCAGGCACGCTTCGATCTGAGTCAGAAATGGAGAGGAAACCTGAGGTTCCTGCCTCAACCCGAGATGAGGCCCTCTTCCATTAAAACAAACCCAGTGGAGTCCCGAGAGGCCACTCCCATCTCCACAGTATCCCTGACTTCTCATAGGCATTCTGATAAGCTCCTTGAGGCCACCGGCAAACGTCGAGGGAAATAAGGGTTTCCTGCCACAATCGAAGAAAGACCTCGAGAGTCCTTCTTCAATGCGTCTTGAGGTCAGATTCCCCTACCATGGCTCGAGAGCAATAACGCGCTCCCCCTCGCCACGCACATGGAGACCTGACTTCCCTGGCGCCACATGAGAGGCTCCCTGAGCTCCCTGACGTACCTCGTGTGAAACCCCACACTGGCGCCGCAGCTCGAGAAAACCCACAAGACCCCTCCGTCATCGCGAGATGAGGGCCATCTTTTCCTGCATGGCCTGGAGAGCAGTCCCAAGTCCTCTCTCCAAACTTCACAGGAGGCTTGACTCCCTTTAGGCCACAAAGTGGGCTCTAAGAGGTGCCCGTCACGACTCGAAAGGAGAGCGGAGTCCTTTGCTTCCCTTCGACACGAGGCCTGACTCCCTGGGTGAGTCTGGAATGCAAACCTGAGATCCCTGTGGCCCTTGGAGAGGAACATTAGGTCCTGGACACAAGCCTAGATGAGGTCTCCTTTGCCCTGCAGTGACGCGAGCGCAACCCCCAGCTGTCCCTCGCAACTCGAATGGATGATTGGACTTCCCTGGCCCAACACAAGAGGAAGCCTGAAATCCCCGTCGTAACTCGAGAATCCCACCGCAACTCGAGAAAAACCACGTGGCTCCCCCGTCATCGCAAGATGAGGCCCTTGGCCGCTACAGCGTATCAAGAGAAGTTCCACGTTCCATCCTGAAGTACAAAACGGTACTTGTCACCCTTGATGCGACCCCCAAAGTTCCCTGACATACCGGTCTCACTCGAGGGAAACACCAAAGTTCACGGCACCACTTCCTGTGAGCCCCTTCACCCCTCCTGATCGCAACAGGAGGGTCGACTCCCATGCTTTGTCTGCAAGGGGTTCCCGACGTTCCCCGCGAACCTCTGGATGAGGCCGGTCTCATGAGGAAATTCGAAAAGTAGCCTCATGGTTGGTGCCACATGCTGAAAGATCCCGAATTCCCGGTCCACTCTAGATAAGAACCTGACACCCGGACATCTCTTCGAAGGCAACCCTGTGGATGAAGGCACAACACGAAGGGACACTGACATCCACATGCATCGTCTGGAAAAACCCGCCGATTCCACTCACAGCTCCAAATGTGGACTGTCACCCCGTGAACAACTCGAGAGGCAAGTGAAGTTGCATTCCTTCACACAAGACGAGGCCTTACCCTCCTGGCCCAACTCTTCAGGGACCCTGCGATCGGAGTCAGAAATGGAGAGGAACCCTGAGGTTCCTGCCTCAACTAGAGAAGAGGCCCTCTTCCATTGAACCAAACTCAGTGGTGTCCCGAGAGGCCCCTCCCAACACCACAGTATCCCTGAATTCTCAGAGGCTCCCTGAGAAGCTACCTGAGGTCACTGGCACAAGTCGAGGGAACCCAGAGTTTCCTGAAGTAACCCGAGAAAGACTTGGAGAGTCCTTTTTCAACGTCTCTTGATGCCCGATTCCCCTACCATGACTCCAGAGCAAGGACGCGCTCCCCTTGCCACAAGCAGGAAAACTGACTTCCCTAGTACCACACAAGAGGCTCCCTGAGTACCCCATCGTACCTCGTGAGAAAACCCACACTGGCGCCGCAGTTCGAGAAAAACCACAAGATGCCCCCGTCAAGGAGAGATGAGGGCCTTCTTTTCCTGCCTGACCTGGAGAGCAATCCCTGGTCCTCTCTCCAAACTTCACAGGAGGATTGACTCCCTTTAGGCCACTCAGTTGGGTCCAAGAAATACCCGGTGCGACTCGAGAGGAGAGCAGAGTCCTTTGCTTCCCTCGAGACGAGGCCTGACTCCCCGGGTGAGTTTGGAATGCAACCCCGAGATCCCTGTCGCCCCTGGAGTGGAATATTATGTCCTAGACACAAGCCTAGATGAGGTCTATTTTGCCCTACAGTGACTCGAGAGCAACCTCCATCTCTCCCTCACAATTTGAATGGAAGATTGGTCTTCCCACGGTCAACACAAGAGGAAGTCTGAATTTCCCATCGTAATTCGAGAATTCAGCCTCAAGTCTTAAAAACCATGTGGTTCCCCCTTCATTGCAATATGAGGCCCTTGCCAGCTAGAGTCTCAAGAGAAGTCCCACGTTCCATCTTAAAGTTCGAAATGCTACTTGGCACCCTTGATGCGACCCCAAAGTTCCCCAACATACCGGTCTCACTCCAGGGGAAGACCGAAATTCCCGGCGTCTCCAGGGAAGTCCCATGTTCCGTCCTTAAGTGTGAAACGGTACTTGACACCCTTGATGAGACCGCAAAAGTTCGCCGACACGCTGGGTGCCTCGAGGGGAACACCGAGGGTCCCGGCACCACTTCATCTGAGCCCCTTCTCCCCTCCTGATCGCGACAGGAGAGTCGATTCCCCTGCTTTCTCTGGAAGGGGTTCCCGGCCTTCCTGGTGCACCTCAGGATGAGGCGGGTCTCAGGAGGAAATTCGAGACTAGCCATGTGTGAGGTGCCACGTGCCGAACGACCCCGATTATCCGGTCCGCTCTTGATAAGAACCCGATGCCCGGACACCTCTTCGAAGGCAACCCTGTGAGTGAAGGCACAACACGAAGGGGCACTGACAACCCCGTGCATCATCCGGAAAAACCCGCAGGGTCTACACACAGCTCGACAAGGGGCCTGAGACTCCCGGAACAACTCGAGAGGGAACCAGAATTCCATTCCTCAGACAAGATGAGGCATGACTCTCCTGTCCCAACACTGCAGGGACCGTGCAGTCGGAGTCAGAATCGGAGAGGAAGCCTGAGGTTCCTGCCTCCCCTCGAGATGAGGCCCTCTTCCATTGCGCCGAACCCAGCAGAGTCCCGAGAGGCCCTGCCAACTCCACAGCATCCCTCACCTCTCAGAGTAACCATGGGAAGTTCCCTATAGTCCCCTGCAGAAGTCGAGGGAAACGAGGGTTTCCCGCCGCCACCCGAGAAAGACCTCGAGAGTCCTTCTTCAACGCGTCTTGAGGCCCTAGTCACTTCCCATGACTCGAGAGTGATGACCAGCTCCCCCTCGCCATGCGCATGGAGACATGAGTTCCCTGGCACCGCACGAGAGGCTCCCAGAGGTCCTCGTCGTGCCTCGTGAGAAAACCCCCATGGGCGCCGCAGCCTGAGGAAACACATGAGACGCCCCCGTCATCGCTAGATGAGGGCCTTCTTTTCCTGCCTGGCCTGGAGAGCAATCCCGAGTCCTCTCTCCAAACTGAAGAGGAGGCTCGACACCCTTGAGTCCACTCATTGGGCTCAAAGAGATCCGTGTCGCGACTTGAGAGGAAAGCGGAATCCTCTGCTTCCCCTCGAGGCGAGGCCTGACTCCCTGGGGGAGTCTGGAATGGAAACCCGAGATCCCTGTCTTCCCTTGAGAGGAATATTAGGTCCTGGACACACGCCTCGATGAGGTCTCTTTGGCCCTGTAGTGACTTGAGCAGAACCCCCAGCTTTCCCTCGCAACTCCAGGGGAAGATTGGGCTTCCCAGGGCCAACCCAAGAGGAAGCCTGAAATCCCCGTCGTTTTCGAGAATCGAGACTCAACTCGAGAAAAACGACGTGGTTCCAACGTCTTCACAGAATGAGGCCCTTGCCCGCTACAGCGTCCCCAGGGAAATCACATGTTCCGTCCTGAAGTGGGAAACGGTACTTGGCTCCCTTGTTGCGACCCCTAAAGTTCCCTGAAATGCCGGGTTCCCTCGAGTGGAACACCTAGAGTCCCGGCCCCACTTCATCTGAGCCCCATCTCCCCACCTGATCACGACAGGAGAGTCGATTCCCCTTCTTTGTGTGGAAGGTGTTCCCGGCCTTCCCGGCGCACCTCAGGATGATGCTGGTCTCACGAGGAAATTCGAGATGAGCCACGTGGGTGGTGCCACATGCCGAACAACCCCGATTTCCTGGTCCGCTCTTGAAATGAACCCGATGCCCGGACACCTCTTTGAAGGCAACCCTGTGGGGGAAGGCACAAAATGAAGGGGCAATGACACCCCTGTGCATCTTCTGGAAACACCCGCAGGTTCCACACACAGCTCGACAAGGGGCCTGAAACCCACTGAACGAGTCAAGAGGCAAGCAGAGTTCCATTACTCAGACAAGACGAGGCCTGACTCTCCTGTCCCAACCCTGCAGGGACCCTGCGGTCGGAGTCAGAAATGGAGAGGAAGCCTGAGGTTCCTGCCTCCAATCGAGATGAGGCCCTCTTTCATTTCGTCAAACCTAGTCGAGTCCCGAGAGGCCCCTCTAACTCCTCAGTATCCCTCACCTCTCAGAGGCACCTGGGAAGTTCCCTAAGGTCCCCGGTAGAGGTCGAGGGAAATAAGTGTTTCCCGCCCCTACCCAAGAAAGACCTCGAGAGTCCTTCTTAAATGCGTCTTGAGGCCCTAGTCCCTCCCATGACTCCAGAGCAATGACGCGATCTGCCTGGCCACACGCATGGAGGACTGACTTCTCTGGCGCCACACGAGAGGCTCCCTGAGCTCCCCATCATATCTCGTGAGAAACCCCACACTGACGCCGCAGCTCGAGAAAACCCATGAGATGCTCCCGTCATCAAGAGAGGAGGGCCATCTTTAACTGAATGGTATGCAGATCAAGCCTGAACCTTCTGTCCAAGCTACACAGGACGCTTGACTCCCGTTAGGCCACTCATTGGGCTCCAAGAGTTACACGTCGTGACTCGAGAGGATAGTGGAGTCCTTTGCTTCCACTCGAGACGAGGCGTGACCCACCAGGTGAGACTGGAATGCGACCCCGATATCCCTGTTGCCCCTGGAGAGGAACACTACGTCCTGGACCCAAGCCTAGATGAGGACTCTTTGCCCTGAAGTGACTCGAGAGCAACCCACAGCTCTCTGTGACAAGTTGAATGGAAGATTGGACTTCCTGGGCCAACACAAGAGGAAGCCTGAATTCCCCGTCGTAACTCGAGAATCCCGCCGCATCTCGAGAAAAACCATGTGTTTCCCTCGTCATCGCAATATGAGGCCCTTGCCCGCTAGAGCATCTCCAGAGAATTCCCACGTTCCGTCTTGAAGTGCGAAACTGTACTTGGCACCCTTGATGCGACCTCAAAAGTGCCGTGACATACTGGTCTCACTCGAGGGGACCACCGAGGTTCCCGGCACCACTTCATCTGAGCCCCTTCTCCCCTTCTGATCGTGACCGGTGGATCGATTCCCCTGCTTTGTCTGCAAGGGGTTCCCTACATTCCCGGCGAACCTCAGGATGAGGCCGGTCTCCCGAGGAAATTCGAGACGTAGCCTCGTGGGTGGTACCACATGCTGAAAGACCCCAATTTTCTGGTACGCTCTTGAAAAGAACCCGATGCCCAGACACCTCTTTGAAGGCAACCCTTTGGATGAAGGCACAACACGAAGGGGCACTGACACCCCTGTGCATCGTCTGGAAAAACCCGCAGGTTCCACACACAGCTCAACAAGTGGCCTGTCACTCCGTGAACAACTCGAAAGGCAAGCGGAGATCCATTCCTCCACAGAAGACGAGGCGTGACTCTCTTGTCCATACTCAGCAGATACTCTGCGACCCGAGTCAGAAATGGAGAGGACCCCTGAGGTTCTTGCCTCCATTCGAGATGAGGCCCTCTTCGATTGCACCAAACCCAGTTGAGTAACGAAAGGCCCCTCCCAAATCCACAGTGTCCCTGACTTCTCAGAGGCACCCTGAGAAGTTGCCTGAGGTCACCGACACAAGTCGAGGGAACCCAGGGTTCCCTGCCGCAACCCGAGAAAGACCTCGAGAGTCCTTCTTCAATGCGTCTTGAGGCCCAATTCGCCTACTATGACTCGAGAGCAATCACGCACTCCCCTTCACCACATGCACGGAGACCTGACGTCCCTAGCACCACACGAGAGGCTCTCTGAGT
Source organism: Bubalus kerabau (assembly GCF_029407905.1). Classification (NCBI taxonomy): domain Eukaryota; kingdom Metazoa; phylum Chordata; class Mammalia; order Artiodactyla; family Bovidae; genus Bubalus; species Bubalus kerabau. The sequence continues at coordinate 2,174,642 of NW_026577883.1, read as the reverse complement.
TCCCCGTCGTACCTCGTGAGAAATCTGATACTGGCGCCGCAGCTGGAGAAAACCCACGAGACGCCCCCGTCATCGCGAGATGAGGGCCTTTTTTCCTGCATGGCCAGGAAAACAATCCTGAGTCATCTCTCCAAACTCCATAGGAGGCTTCACTCCCTTTACGCCACGCAGTGGGCTCCAAGAGATACCCGTCGCGAATCGACAGGAGAGTGGAGTCCTTTTTTTCCCCTCAAGACGAGGCCTGACTCTCCGGGTGAGTCGAGAATGCAACCCTGAGATCCCTGTCGGCGCAGTAGTGGAACACTAGGTCCTGGACACAAGCGTAGATGATGTCTATTTTGCCCTGCAGTGACTGGAGAGCAATCCCCAGTTCTAACTCGCAACTCGAAAGGAATACTGGATTTTCCTGGCGCCACACAAGAGGCTCCCTGAGATCCCCGTGGTACTTCATGAGACACCCCACACTGGCGCCGCAGCTCGAGAAAACCCACGAGACGCCACCGTCATCTCGAGATGAGGGCCTCCTTTTCCTGCATGGCCTGGAGTCCAATCCCGAGTCCTCTCTCCAAACTCCACAGGAGGCTTGACTCCCTTTAGGGCACACAGTGGGCTCCAAGAGATACCCATCGCGACTCAAAAGGACAGCGGAGTTCTTTGCTTCCCCTCGAGACGAGGCCTGATTCCCCGGGTGAGTCTGGTATGCAACCCCCAGATCCCTGTCGCCCCTAGGGACGAACATTAAGTCCTGGACACAAGCCTAGATGAGGTCTATTTTGCCCTGCAGTGACTCGTGGACAATCCCCAGCTCTCCCTTGAAACTCGAATGGAAGATAGGACTTCCCTGGGCCAACATATGAGGAAGACTGTATTCCCCTTCAAAACTCGAGAATCCCGCCACAACTCGAGAAACGCCACGTGGTTCCCCCGTCATCGCAAGATGAGCCCCTTGCCCCCTACAGCGTCTCAAGAGAAGTCCCACGTTCCGTCTTGAAGTGCGAAACGGTATTGGCACCCTTGATGCGACCTCAAAAGTTCCTCGACACACTGGTCTGACTCGAGGAGAACACCGAGGTTCCCGGCACCACTACATCTGGGCCCCTTCTCCCCTCCGGATCGTGACAGGAGGGTTGATTCCCCTGTTTTGTCTTGAAGGGGTTCCCGCCTTTCCCGGTGCATCTCAGGATGAGGCCGGTCTCACGAGGATATTCGAGACATAGCCTCGTGGATGGTGACACATGCCGAAAGACCCCGATTTCCCGGTTCACTCTTGATAAGATCCCAATGCCCGGACACCTCTTTGAAGATAACCCTTTTGATGAAGGCACAACACGAAGGGGCAATGACACCCCCAGGTATCATCCGGAGAAACCCGCAGGTACCACACACAGCTCGAGAAGTGACCTGTCACCACGTGAACAACTGGAGAGGCAAGCAGAGTTCCATTCCTCCACACAAGACGAGGCCTGACTCTCCTGTTCGAACTCTGCAGCGAAACTGCGATCCGAGTCAGATCTGGCCCAGGGGAAGTCAGGAGAGGAAACATGAGTTTCCTGCCTCCACTTGAGATGAGTCCCTCTTCCATTGCACCGAACCCAGTGGAGTCCCGAGAGGCCCCTCCCAACTGCACAGTATCCCTGACTTCTCAGAGGCACCCTTAGACCTTCCTGAGATCACCGGCACAAGTCGAGGGAACCAAGGGTTTCCTGCCCCAACCCGTAAAAGACCTCGAGAGTCCTTCTTCAACGCGTCTTGAGGTGCGATTCCCCTACCATGACTCGAGAGCAATGACGCGCTCCCCCTAGCCACGCGCGTAGAAACCTGACTTCCCTGGCGCCACAGGAGAGGCTCCCTGAGCTCCCCATTATACCTCATGAGCAACACCACACTGGAGCCTCAGCTCGAGAATACCCATGAGACGCCCCAGTCCTCACGAGATGAGGGCCTTCTTTTGCTGTATGGCCTGGAGAGCAATCCTGAGTCCTCTCTCCAAACTCCACAGGAGGCTTGACTCATTTTAGGCCACACAGTGAGCTCCAAGATATACCCGGCTGCGACTCGAGAGGAGAGCGGTGTCCTTGGCTTCCCCTCGAGACGAGGCCTGATTCCCAGGGTGAGTCGAGAATGCAATGCCGAGATCGCTGTCGCCCAGGCAGAGGAACATTAGGTCCTGGACACAAGCCTAGATGAGGTCTATTTGGCCCTGCAGTGTCTCGAGAGCAATCCCCAGTTCTAACTCGCAATTCGAATGAAAACTGGACTTCCCTGGGCCAGTTGAAGATGAAGCCTGAATTCCCCGTCGTAACTCGAGAAACCCGCCACAACTCAAGAAAAACCACGTGGTTCCCCCGTCATCGAAAGATGAGGCCCTTGCCCGCTACAGCGTCTCAAGAGAAGTCCCACGTTCCGTATTGAAGAGCGAAAAGTTACTTGGAACCCTTGATGCGACCCCAAAAGTTCCCCGACATACCAGTCTCACTTGAGGAGAACACCGAGGTTCCCGGCACCACTTCATCTGAGACTCTTCTCCCCTCTTGATCGCGACAGGAGGTTCGATTCCCCTGCTTTGTCTGGAAGGCGTTCCCGACCTTCCCGGCGCACATCAAGATGAGGCCAGTCTCACGAGGAAATTCGAGACATAGCCTCGTGGGTGGTGCGACATGCCAAAAGACCCCGATTCCCTGGTCCGCTCTTGATAAGAACCCGATGGCAGAACCCAACTCGAAGGCAATCCTGTGGATCAAGGCACAACACGAAGGGGCAGTGACACCCCGGTGCATCGTCCAGAAAAACCCGCAAGTTCCACATACAAATCGACAAGTGGCCTGTCACCCCATGAACAACGCGAGAGTCAAGCGGAGTTCCATTCCTCCACACAAGACGAGGCCTGACTCTCCTGTCCCAACTCTGCAGGGACTCTGGGATCCGAGTCAGATCCGGCGTATTCGAAGCCAGGAGAGGAACCCTGAGGTTCCTGCCTCAACTTGTCATGAGGCCCTCTTCCATTGCACCAAACCCAGTGGAGTTCCGAGAGGCCCCTCCCAACTCCACAGTGACCCTGACTTCTCAGAGGCACGCTGAGAAGCTTCCTGAGGTCACTGGCACAAGTCGATGGAACCCAGGGTTTCCTGCTGCAACCCAAGAAAGACCTTGAGAGTCCTTCTTTAACACGTCTTCAGGCCCAATTCCACTACCATGACTCGAGAACAATGACGGGCTCCCTCTCACCACGTGCATAGAGACCTGACTGCCCTGGCACCACGTGAGAGGCTCACTGAGCTCCCAGTCTTACTTCGTGAGAAACCCCACATAGCGCCACAGCTCGAGAAAACCTACGAGACGCCCCAGTAATTGGGAGATGAGGGCCTTCATTTCATGCATTGCCTGGAGAGCAATCCCGTGTCCTCCCTCCAAACACCAGAGGAGGTTTGATTCCCTTTAAGCCACTCAGTGGGCTCCAAGACATACCCGTCCGACTCGAGAGGAGAGCAGAGTCCTTTGCTTCCCCTCGAGACGAGGCCTGACTCCAAGGTGAGTCTGGAATGCAACCCCGAGATTTCTGTCGAGTCTTGAGATGAACATTAGGTCCTGCACACAAGCCTTGGTGGGGTCTCTTTTGCCTTCAGTGACTAGAGCGCACCTCCAGCTCTTCCTCGAATCTCGAATGGAAGATAAGACTTTTGTGGGCCAACACAAGAGGAAGCATGAATTCCCTGTGGTAACTCAAATATCCCACCGCAACTCGAGAAAAACCAAGTGGTTCCGCAGTCATTCCAAGATGAGGCCCTTGCCCGCTGGAGCACCCCAAGAGAAGTCCAACGTTCCATTTTGAAGAGTGAAATGGTACTTGGAACGCTTTATGCAACCCCAAAAGTTACCCGACATACCTGTCTCACTTGAGGGAAACACCGAGGTTCCCAGCAGCACTTCATCTGAGCCACTTCTCCCCTCCTGATCGCCAAAGGAGGGTCGATTCCTCTGCTTTGTCTGGAAGAGTTTCATGACCTTCGCGGCACACCTCAGGATGAGGCCGGTTTCATGAGGAAATTCGAGACAACCCACGTGGGTGCTGCCAAATGCTGAACGACCCCGATTTCCCAGTCCGCTCTTCATAAGAACCCGATGCCCGGACACCTCTTCGAAGGCAACCCTGTGGATGAAGGCACAAATCGAAGGATCACTGACACCCCCGTGCATCGTCTGGAAAAACCTGCAGATTCCACACACAGTTTGACAAGGGGCCTGAAACCCGATGAACAACTCGAGAGGCAAGCGGAGTTCCATTCCTCAGAAAAGACGTAGCCTGACTCTCCTGTCCCAACTCTGCAGGGACCCTGCGGTCTGAGTCCGAAACAGAGAGGAAGTCTGAGGTTCCTGCCTCCCCTCGAGATGAGGCCCTCTTCCATTGCGACAAACCCAGCGGAGTCCCGAGAGGCCCCGCCCACTCCACAGTATCCATCAACTCTCAGAGACACCCTGGGAAGTTCCCTAAGGTCCCCGGCAGAAGTCGAGGGAAATGACTTTTCCCAACACAACCCGAGAAAGACCTCGATAGTCCCTCTTCAACGCGTCTCGAGGCCCTAGTCCCCTCCCGTGACTCGAGAGCCATGACGCGCTCCCCCTCGCCACGCGCAGGGAGACCTGACTTCCCTGGCGCCGCACGAGAGGCTCCCTGAGATCCTCGTCGTGCCTCGCGAGAAAACCCCCAAGGGCGCCGCAGCTCGAGGAAAGCCCTGAGACGCCCCCGTCCTCACGAGGTGAAGGGCCTTCTTTTCCTACATGGCCTGGAGAACAATCCCGAGCCCTCTCTCCAAAATGAAGAGGAGGCTTGACTCCACTGAGGCCACTAGGGGGCTCCAAGAGATCCGCGTCGCGACTCGGGAGGACAGCGGAGTCCTTGGCTTCCCCTCGAGACGAGGCCTGGCACCCCGGGGGATCCTGGAATGCAACCCCGAGATCCCTGCCTTCCCTGGATAGGAACATTAGGTCCTGGACACACGCCTAGATGAGGTCTCTTTGGCCCTGCAGTGACTCAAGGCAGCCCCCAGCTTTCCCTCGCCACTCGAATGGAAGACGGGGCTTCCCAGGGCCAACAGAGGAGGAAGCCTGTAATCCCCGTCGTCACTCGAGAATCCCACCGCAAATCGAGAAAAAACACGTGGTTCTAACGTCTTCGCAAGATGAGGCCCTTGCCCACTACGGCGTCTCAAGGGAAGTCCCATGATCCGCCCTGAAGTGCGAAACGGTACCTGACACCCTTCGTACGACACCCAAAAGTTCCCCGACACGCCGGGTTCCCTCGAGGGGAACACCGAGAGTCCCGGCACAGCTTCATCTGAGCCCCTTCTCCCCTCCTGATCACGACAGGAGAGGCGATTCCCCTGCGTGGTCCAGAAGGGGTTCCCGGCCTTCCCGGCGCACCTCAGGATGAGGCCGGTCTCACGGGGAAATTCGAGACGAGCCACGTGGGTGGTGCCACATGCCGAACGCCCCCGAGTCCCCGGTCCGCTCTTGAGAAGGACCCGAGGCCCGGACCCCTCTTCGAAGGCAACCCTGTGGGTGAAGGTACCACTCGAAGGGGCACTGACACCCCCGTGAGTCGTCCGGAAAAAGCCGCGGTTTCCACACACAGCTCGACGAGGTGCGTGAGACACCCTGAGCAATTCGAGAGGCAAGCGGAGTTCCCTTCCTTAGACAAGACGAGGCCTGACTCTCCTGTCCCAACTCTGCAGGGACCCTGTGGTTGGAGTCCGAAAAGGAGAGGAAGCCTAAGTTTCCTGTCTCCCCTCGAGATGAGGCCCTCTTCCATTGCGCCAAGCCCAGCGGAGTCCCGAGAGGCCCCGCCAACTCCACAGCATCCCTCACCTATCAGAGGCACCATGGGAAGTTCCCTCAGGTCCCTGGCAGAAGTCGAGGGAAATGAGGCTTTCCCGCCGCAACCCCAGAAAGACCTCGAGAGTCCTTCTTCAACGCGTCTGGAGGCCCTAGTCCTCTCCCATGACTCGAGAGCCATGACGCGCTCCCCCTCGCCACCCGCACAGAGACCTGACTTCCCTGGCACCGCACGAGAGGCTCCCTGAGATCCTCGTCTTGCCTCGTGAAAAACCCCCACGGGCGCCGCAGCTCGAGGAAACCCCTGAGAAGCCCCCATCCTCGCGAGGTGAGGGCCTTCTTTTCCTGCCTGACCCAGACCGCAATCCTGAGTCCTCTCTCCAAACTGAAGAGAAGGCCTGACACCCTTGAGGCCACTCAGTGGGCTCCAAGAGATCTGCGTCGCGACTTGAGAGGAGAGCGGCATCCTTTGCTTGCCCTCGAGGCTAGGCCTGACTCCCCGGGGGAGTCTGGAACGCCACCCTGAGATCCCTGTCTTCCCTTGAGAGGAACGTTAAGTCCGGGACACAGGCCTAGATGAGGTCTCTTTGGCCCTGCAGTGACTCGAGTGCAACCCCAAGCTTTCCCTCGCAACTCGAATGGAAGATTAGGCTTCCCGGGGCCAACACAAGAGGAAGCCTGAAATCCCCGTCGTAACTCTAGAATCCCGCCGCAACTCGAGAAAATCCACATGGTTCCAACGTCTTCGCAAGATGAGGCCCTTGCCCGCTACGGCGTCTCAAGGGAAGTCCCAGGTTCTGTCCTGAAGTGCGAAATGGTACCTGACTCCTTTCATGCAACCCCCAAAAGTCCCCCACACGCCGGTTTCCCTCGAGGGTAACACCGAGGGTTCCGGCCCCACTTCATCTGAGCCCCTTCTCCCCTCCTGATGGCGACAGGAGAGTCGATCCCCCTGCGTTGTCTGGAAGGTTCCCCGGCCTTCCTGGCACACGTCAGGATGAAGCCGGCCTCACTAGGAAATTTGAGACTAGCCCCGTGGGTGGTCCCACATGCCGAAAGACCCGATTTCCCGGTCCGCTCTTAAAAAGAACCCGAGGCCCAGACACCTCTTCGAAGGCAACCCAGTGGGTGAAGGCACAACACGAAGGGGCACTGTCACCGTCGTGCATTTCCAGAAATACCCGCAGGTTCCACACACAGCTCAACAAGGGGCCTGAGACCCCCTGAGCACCTCGAGAGGCAAGCGGAGTTCCCTTCCTCAGACAAGACGATTCCTGACTCTCCTGTCCCAACTCTGCAGGTACCCTGCGGTCGGAGTCCGAAACGGAGAGGAAGCCTGAGGTTCCTGCCTTCCCTGGAGATGAGGCCCTCTTCCATTGTGCCAAACCCAGCAGAGTCCTGAGAGGCCCCGCCAACTCCACAGCATCCCTCATCTGTCAGAAGCACACTGGGAAGTTCCCTAAGTTCACCGGTAAACTTTTATTGCACAAGGTCCCCATGAAAAGGCCCACGCAGCACGACAGCCACAGATTCTGTCTGCCATTAAAGGGCAGTAAGGTGCCCTCCCCTCTTCTTTGCTGCCTCGGCGGCCACCAGGGTGCAATTCGCATACCCTTCCCTTTCCCATCCTAGCAGGTGCTCCAGGGCCCGCTGGCCTACAAAGTGCCAGAAGCAGGGCTGGGCCAGCCGGCCAGAATTCAGGGTTCTGTCCCTTGGACTTCCAGCAGACACTAGGCTGCTTGGGAAAACCGCGCAGACTCTGAGGATTTTCAGCAGAGGGGTGGAGTGGTAAAGGCCTTGACCCCAAAGACGAGGCCTTCCTGCGACCGCCAGGTTGGGGAGCTCTGAGACTGTGCCAACACAGGGCGGAATACATGGTTCCCTGCTCCACGCAGTCCCCGTTCCCTTACCTGTGTTCCGCACCCCTCCGCTGTGGCCGATGGATGCCGATCCTTGGGGATCCAGGAGTTCACGAAATGGGCATTCCCAGCCGCAATGGCGACCACCAACAGCACATCTGGAAAGCCCTCCCCCACCCCTGCCAGGAGCCAACCCCCGCTGCGAACGGACCCCCACCCCGCCCCGCGCCGCCAGGTTTCGTCCCGGCCCTGCCGGGCTCCCGGCGGGTTCCCAGCCATATTGGCGACCCCCGGGAGCACAACAGGGACCGACCCCCCACCCACAGCGAGCGGAATCTCGACCTGTGCAGCCCAGGTTTACCCCACCCTGGCTGCGCTCCCGGCGCGTTTCCAGCCGCAGTGGCCATCTCCGAGAGCACAACTGGGAAGCCCTCCCCTACCCCCGCCAGGAGCCGACACCCGCCCTGCGCCGCCCGGGGCGCCCCACCCCTGCCGCGCTCCAGAGGCGCTGCCCACCTTCACCAGCGGCTCTCGGTGAGCCCCGTCCCCACGCCCGGTTCCAGGAGAGGCTCTCGGACCTCGCTGCTGCCGCCAGGTCAAACATGAGGACAATACATACACCCCACAGAGACAATCCAAGCTGTCTATGATTTAGGGATAAAACGAGGACTACAGAAAGGCAAGATGACCTGACCTAGGAGGGCCATGATATTCTATAGAACCAGACAAAGTTGGTTACCAAGGAAACTTTTTTCCTTGGAACCCGGAAAGCTGGTTCTTTGCATATGCAATGACCAACAATTAGCTTGTTACCCAAGCCTGCCTTACTGCCACCCCCATCCCCCCACTCCCCAGAAGACTGGCTCAAAGAAATATTTTAAATCTCAGGCGGAAACCTGGAAGATGTCTTGTCTGTCTGTTTGGATTAAGGTATGTGTCAGTGTGAGCCTTGTGTTTTTTGATAATATTGCTCAAGTTCTGTGTTCTGATTTCAATGGTCTCAAGACAAGGCAGCCCTTCCAAATCAAACTGCTGGAAATACAAGAAAACATTGACCTAAATGAATGTCAGAGTCCCGTGAACTGGGAACTAGTCAATATTAAATATCTAGTATTTTTGGTTTTGCTCCTCCATTATAGACATGTCTAAGAGTCAACAACATTAAGCACAACATGTTCATAGTGCCTAGGTTTCTTTTGAGGTAAAAATTGCTCTATTGTTATATCTGTCACAAGCTTGTCAGCAAGAAACTACCTGGAAACGACAACAACAAAAGTAAAAAATGTAAATGTGATATGAGCTTTTAGACAAACTCTTTACAATAATTATACTCTAAAATATCTGCCTCTCATAGTCTTGATTGAAGGCAGAGGAGAAGGGGATGACAAGGGTACGATGGTTGGATGGCATCACTGACTCGATGGACATGAGTTTGAGCAAGCCCCTGGAGCTGGTGACAGACACGGAAGCCTGGCGTCCTTCAGGCCACGGGTTCCCAAAGAGTCAGACACGACTGAGCAACTGAACTGAACTGAACTAACAAACGTTTCTCCAGGTGTTTTGGTTACCCGAGTTTCTATCCTTGTGACGACAGTGTATTGAATAGCTAGGTCATTTCCAAATAAATGAAAGTTCTGAAACATTCACGACTTGAAAGGACCTCCCTTTTACACAGAAACAAAAGAGATTTTTGACTCTCCATGAATAGTGTCTGGCACCATCCTGACATGTTAAATGTAAGAAAGCAATTGTTTTGTTTTGTTTTGTTCTGTTCTTGGTTGTGGGGGGAGGGGGGCGGGCTATAGCCAATGCCAATATAAAAGTCAGTTCTTGGTTGCTGAAGGGAAATGTATGACTTGTTATATCAAGAAAGTATGTGGAATGCAATGGCACTTGAGGAAGGAAAACGAAGTAGTTCTGTCTTACAGGTGGCAGTTTCAGTATGGGAGAAGCAAAGGAATGGGTACAGAATGGGATAAGGAGGTTGTAGGGAAAGTGGACCCCCAGAAAAGAGTTCTGTGCCTAGCACAAGTTTTCTTGAGATGTCGAACTGCCTTTGCTAATGGAGTTTAAGTTTCTTTACCTCTTAAGTGATCTCTTCTAGGTTGACCTAGAACAGAAATCTTTGGTTAGCTTTGGCTAAGTGGAGAAGTAGTGTTTCACGGTGACATATGTGATCCTTCCTGACTGTTTGCAGCCCTTTTGATATCGATGCCTTGCTTCTGCTGCTGCTGCCGCCGCCGCTGCTGCTAAGTCGTTTCAGTCGTGTCCGACTCTGTGCGACCCCATAGACGGCAGCCCACCAGGCCCCGCAGTCCCTGGGGTTCTCTAGGCAAGAACACTGGAGTGGGTTGCCATTTCCTCCTCCCATGCATGAAAGTGAAAAGTGAACGTGAAGTCGCTCAGTGGTGTCCGACTCTTAACCACCCCATGGACTGCAGCCTACCAGGCTCCTCCATCCATGGGATTTTCCACGCAAGAGTACTGGAGTGGGGTGCCATTGCCTTCTCCCATATCTATGCACAAGCCTGCCTAAATAATTGACTTCTAGCTAGCTTTGGGATGCCAATGACCATCCACCCTTACCAGGCAACAGAGAAGAGAAAAACACTTACCACAGGAGGTCCTGGTAAGGAACAAGGAACTAACAAGCTCCCGCCAACCAGGATTCTGCAGAGGTCAACAAGAGGTCAGTAAGAGATGGAAGACTGCAGTCCAGAGGTCCTAGCAACTTCCATCTTGCAGCAGAGACCCAGCATAGTCAAAACGAATTCAATGTTGCAAAAAATAAGTAAACAAATAAAGGACAGAAGTCCTTTGAACACATGACTGAGATTAGGGGTGAGGCAGTACATGTACGGTGCCCGGAAAATCTTAAAGTATGAGAAAGGAAAGAATTTAAAGACAACTATCAAGCTGTCCGAACTGATAAAAACGAAAGATTACACAGTTTTTTCTGTATATATTAGCAGATAATAATCTGAAAAGGAATTTTAAAAAATTCCCTTTCAATAATGTCAACATGAATACAACACTTTGCCATGGATGTAACGAGGATGACAAGACTGGCACACTGGAACTTATACACCCTGGCTGAAAACTATCCTGAATACATGGACAGGTATTCCATAACAATGGAAAGACTTAAGATGGCAATACCATGGAATGCATCTTCAATCTGAAATGAAGATTTGATATGATTTGATCGCTCAGAGCTTTTGTGTCATCAATTGTTATTAAAGTATAAATGAGATAGAGAAAGCTGCTGACTTAGACTTGAGGCGGGGTGTACGCCCTGCTGGTCTCTAGCCAGATATTCTACAGGCACTAGCAGTCAGCTAAGGAAAGAAAGGCACTGTCTCAGGGAATGGCACCAGGCCCCTCCCCCACGACATGCCTTGAGGTCACATTGGCAGCAGGTGAGTCATCCTGGGCCAAAAACTGATTGACATGAATCTTGAAGAAAGGCAGTATTGCATCCAAATATATCATTTCCTTAACATAGATTAGGAGAACAAGGTACGAGGAAAACATACTGTTTTGTTCAAGTCGCTTCTGAGCCTATTGGGGGAACCGACCTGAAGCCAGAGTCCAGCAGATATACATAGGATATTTACATCGCTTAAGACAAACATTTCCTCAGGAACAAATGCATTGCTTAGCTCAAGGTTTGTCTGCGAAATTCTTACACATCAGGAGATGGCTCCGAGCTGGGTTTCTACACACAAGAACATGAATGCAAAGGACAAGCCTGCACAGCCCATCTGACCCCTCCCCCACAGCTAGCAGCATTTCCAAGTGACCTCCTAAGGCCTTCCCCAAAATACAGGGGCACCTCTGGGTTTCCTGTTTCAAGCTCTTCGAACACTTTTCTTAAAAAAAAAAATCCTGCACACTTCTTGATAGAATGCCACAGTGCAAGGAAAACAGGCCTTCAATACTTAAACCTCCCTGTGCCAAACACTTGGGGCTTGGTTTTGTTTTGTTTTGTTTTTTAATTACACCACCACATAATTTAAACTTTTTACAATTTCTAATTATTCAGTACCAAAACACCAAACTTTTATTGCACAAGGTCCCCATGAAAAGGCCCACGCATCAGGACAGCCACAGATTCTGCCATGAAAGGGCAGCAAGGTGCCCTCCCCACTTCTTTGCTGCCTGGGCGGCCACCAGGGTTTGAAATCCATGCACCCTACTAACTTTCTAGGGTGCAATTCGCGGACCCTTCCCTTTCTCATCCTAGCAGGTGCTCCAGGGCCCGCTGGCCTACAAAGTGCCAGAAGCAGGGCTGGGCCAGCCGGCCAGAGTTCAGGGTTCTGTCCCTTGGACTTCCAGGGGACACTAGGCTGCTTGGGAAAACCGTGCAGACTGAGATTTTTCAGCAAAGGGGTGGATCGGTAAAGGCCTTGACACCAAGGGCGAGGCCTTTCTGCAACCGCCAGGTTGGGGAGCTCCGAGAATGTGTCAACAGACGGCGGAATACTTGGTTCCCTGCTCCATGCAGTCCCAGTTCCCTTACCTGTGGTCTGCAGCCCTCCGCTGCACCCACGGGATGGCGATCCTTGGGGACCCAGGAGAGGACGAAATGGGCGTTCCCAGCCGCAGTTGCAACCCCCGAGAGCGCAACTGGGAACCCTTCCCCATCCCCCCCGTGAGCCGACCCCGCCCCGCTCCGCCAGGGTTAGCCCCGCCCCTGCCGCGCTCCCTGCGCGTTCCCAGCCGCAGTGGCGACCCCGGGAGCACAACTGGGACCGACCCCCACCCAAAGCCATCTGAATCTCGACCCCCGCAGCCCGGGTTTACCTGTCCCGGTGCGCTCCCGGCGAGTTTTCAGCCTCAGTGTCCACCTCTGAGAGCACAACTGGGAAGCCCGCCCCCACCCCCGCCAGAAGCCGACCCCCGCCCCACGCCGCCCGCGTTCGCCCCGCCCCTGCACGGGCCAGGTACCTTCCCAGCTTCTAGCGTTCACGCCCGGGTAGGAGCAGGATGTAGGAGTATGGGAGATGTGTCTGGAGCCTGACAGCCTCAGCTCCGCTCTGGCCTGCCCTTTGGACCTAGGAGCCAGGCCAACTTGCAGAGGGCTTAGGGCCCCATTGTATGCAAACTACCAAGGCCTACCGCAAGGAGAGCTCTGTCCGAGGGAAGGGAAGTGCCCCAGGCTGCGTTCCCAAGCTGTTGCTTGGCAATGCAGACTCAGCGGTAAACGGAGGGAATCAGGCTCTCTGTAGCCGCAGCTTCACACACAGGTGTGTCTCCGTAGGAATCAAGAAAGATCCTGACAGGGTGAGGTTCATTAGAGCTATACTAAAGAGCAAAGGCTTGTCCATGTGGTCTTGCCTTCCCCTGTGCCTTTGGGTCTCCAGGCTCGGCCCCAGCTCCGTGGAAACAACCCCTGAGAAAATATCTTCAAGATCCACTTTTCCCAGTGTCTGGGAACCGGGGTTCGTAGGAGGAGAGAAAAGCACGCCTCCATCGGGAACAAAAATGCAGCCCACCTGCCTGTGTTTTGAAGCCTCTATTTGGAAGGAATGGGTTAGCTTCTCCTAAAGGAGACCTCCAGATCTGCTCAGAAGTTGTTAATTCCAGAGGCAGGGTACTGGTTCCTGACTGCCCTTTGCTAGCCTTGCAAAGATATTCCTAGATTCTAGAGTTATTTTCCATGAAGAAGCAGGCTTCGGGAATGTGTCAGACGGGACTGGCTCCTTATTGACCTCAGCTCAGCTATTGCCTTTCCATTCAAACTAGGGCAAGGCCCTACTTTATGAAGGGTAAGGGTCTTCTTCTTTGCAAACTGCCAAGGGCTACAGCAATGAGACCTCTGTCAAGGTGAGGGAAGCCTAAGAGGATGGATTCTCAAGCAGGTGCTTTGCCACAAAGCATCAGCACCCCACGGAGAGAATCAAGCTCCCTGTGCACCAATGTTGGGAGTGTAGCTTCACACACAGAGTTGTCTCTATAGGAGCCAAGAATGTTCCTGAGAGATTAGGTTCACTAAACCTCTCCTACAGAGCATAGACCTGTCAATGTGGTTTTGCCTTCCCCTGTGAGTTGGGTCCTCGAGGTCCGCCACACCTCCGGGGAAACTGTCCCTGAGAAAAGATCTCCAGGAACCGCTTCGCCGAGGCTGGGAAATGCTGTTCACAGGAAGTAAGGCAAGCGAATCTCCTGCAGAGTAAAAGAGGCCTTACAGTCCCTGGAGGAGCAGGCTGCCAGAGTGTGTGAAACCTGACTGTTGCCTTACTGGCCTCAGCTCCGCCATTGCCTGTTCATCCGAGCTAGCACCCAGGCCTACTTGGAAAAGCATTTGGGTGCAGATTTCTACAAAGTGCCAAGGGCTACAGCAGTGAGAATTCTCTCAGTGGTAAGGGAGAGCATTTTATGGATTCTCAAGCTGTTTTCTGAATGACAGCGTCAAAATGAACAGAGAGAATCAGGCTCTCTGTGCCCCTATGTTAGGTACGCAGCTTCACACACAGAGGTGTCTCTATAGGAGCCAAGAATGCTCCTGAGAGATGAGGTTCACAAGAGGTCTGCTACAGAGCATAGACCTGTCCATGTGGTCTTGCCTTCCCCTGTGCCTTTGGGCCCCGGGCTCGGCCCCAGCTCCGTGGAAACAAGCCCTGAGAAAATATCTTCAAGATACGCTTTTCCCAGAGGCTGGGAACTGGAGTTCATAGGAGGAGAGAAAAGCAAGCCTCCTTCGGGCACGAAATGCAGCCAACCTGCCTGTGTTTTGAAGCCTCTATTTGGAAGGAATGGGTTAGCTTCTCCTAAAGGAGACCTCCAGAACTGCTCAGAAGTCGGTAATTCCAGAGGCAGGGTGCTGGTTCCTGACTGCCCTTTGCCAGCCTTGCAAAGACATTCCAAGATTCTAGAGTTATATTCCATGAAGGAGCATGCTTCGGGAATGTGTCAGAGGGCACTGGCTCCTTATTGGCCTCAGCTCAGCTATTGCCTTTCCATTCAAACTAGGACAAGGGCCTAGTTTATGAAGCGTAAGGGTCTTCTTCTTTGAAACTGCCAAGGGCTACAGCAATGAGACTTCTGTCAAGGCGAGGGAAGCCTAAGAGGACGGATTCTCAAGCAGGTGCTTTGCTACAAAGCATCAGCACCCCACGGAGAGAACCAAGATCCCTGTTCCCCAATGTTGGGAGTGTAGCTTCACACACAGAGTTGTCTCTATAGGAGCCAAGAATGTTCCTGAGAGATTAGGTTCACTAAACCTCTCCTACAGAGCATAGACCTGTCCATGTGGTTTTTCCTTCCCCTGTGAGTTGGGTCCTCGAGGTCCACCACACCTCCGGGGAAACTGTCCCTGAGAAAAGATCTCCAGGAACGGCTTCGCTGAGGCTGGGAAACGCTGTTCACAGGAAGTAAGGCAAGCGAATCTCCTGCAGAGAAAAAGAGGCCTTACTGTCCCTGGAGGAGCAGGCTGCCAGAGTGTGTGAAACCTGACTGTTGCCTTGCTGGCCTCAGTTCCACCATTGCCTGTTCCTCCGAACTAGGACCCAGGCCTATTTGGAGAAGCGTTTGGCTGCGGATTTCTACAAAGTGCCAAGGGCTACAGCAGTGAGAATTCTCTCAGCGGTCAGGGAGAGCATTTTATGGATTCTCAAGCTGTTTTCTGAACGACAGGGTCAAAATGAACTGAGAGAATCAGGCTCTCTGTGCCCCTATGTTAGGTACGCAGCTTCACACACAGAGGTGTCTCTGTAGGAGCCAAGAATGCTCCTGAGAGATGAGGTTCACTAGAGGTCTGCTACAGAGCATAGACCTGTCCATATGGTTTTGCCTTGCCCTGTGAGTTGGGTCCCTGAGGTCCGCCCCAGCTCAGGGGAAGGAGCCCCTGAGAAAAGATCTCCAGGGACCGCTATTCCCCCAGGCTGGCAAACGCAGTTCACAGGAGGTAACGCAAGCGAGCCTCCTGCAAGGCACAACAGGCCTTAGTGTCCCTGGACGATCAGGCTGCAAGAGTGTGTGAGACCTGACTGGTGCCTTACTGGCCTCAGCTCCGCCATTGCATGTTCCTCTGAACTAGGACCCAGGCCTACTAGGAGAAGGGTTTGGGTATGGATTTCTAAATACTGCCAAGGGGTATAGCAATGAGAACTGTGTCACGGGTAAGGAAGAGCATTGTATGGATTTTCAAGCTGTTGTTTGAACGACAGCTTCAAAGATGCACAGAGAGGATCAGACTCTGTGTCTCCATGTTCGGTACACAGCTTCACAGACAGGGGTGTCTCCATAGGAAACAAGAACGTTCCTGACAGAGTGAGGTTCACTAGAGCTCTCCTAGAGAGCAAAGAGTTGTCCATGTGGTTTTTCTTCCCCTGTGCGTTTGGGGCTCCAGGCTCGGCCCCAGCTCCGTGGAAACAACCTCTGAGAAAAGATCTTCAAGATCCGCTTTTCCCAGAGGCTGGGATGTGGGGTTCATAGGAGGCGGGAAAAGCAGGCCTCCTTCAGAGAGCAAGAGGCAGCCAAGCGGCCTGCGTTTGGAAGCCTCTATTTGGAAGAATGGGTTAGCTTCCCCTAGGGGAGACCTCCAGATCTGTTCAGAAGTCGGTAATTCCAGAGGCAGTGTGCAGGGTCCTGACTGCCCTTTGCCAGCCTTGCAAAGACATTCCTAGATTCTACAGTTATCTTCCTGAAGAAGCAGGCTTTGGGAATATGTCAGACTTGACTGGCGCCTTATTGGCCTCAGCTCAGCTATTGCCTTTTCATTCAAAGTAGGACAAGGCCCTACTTTATGAAGGGTAAGGGTCTTCTTCTTTCCAAACTGCCGAGGGCTACAGCAATGAGACCTCCGTAAATGCGAGGGAAGCATAAGCGGATGGATTATCAGGAAGGTTCTTTGCCACCAAGCATCAGCACCCCACGGAGAGAATCAGGCTCCCTTTGCCCCTATGTGGGGTGTGTAGATTCACACACAGTGGTGTCTCTACAGGAGCCAAGAATGTTCCTGAGAGATGAGGCTCACAAGAGCTCTCCTACAGAGTGCTCACCTGTACATGTGGTTTCGCCTTCCCCTGTGAGTTGGGTGCCCGAGGTCCACCCCAGCTCCGAGAAAACAGCCTCTGAGAAAAGATCTCCAGGAACCGCTTTTCGCCCAGGCTGGGAAAAGCTGTTCACAGGAAGTAAGGCAAGTGAGCCTCCTGCAGAGAAAAAGAAGCCTTACTGTCCCTGGAGGAGCAGGCTGCCAGAGTGTGTGAAAACTGACTGGTGCCATACTGGTCTTAGCTCCGCCATTGCTTGTTCCTCCGAACTGGGACTCAGGCCTACTTGGAGAAGGGTTTAGGTGCAGATTTCTACAAACTGCCAAGGGCTACTGCAATGAGAACTCTCTCAGAGGTAAGGGCGAGAATTGTATGGATTCTCAAGCTGTTTTCTGAACGACAGCATTAAACCTGCACAGAGAGAATCAGGCTCTTTGCCGCCATGTTGGGTACGCAGTTTCACACACAGAGGTGTCCGCATAGGAGCCAAGAACGTTCGTCAAAGACTGAGGTTCACTAGAGCTCTCTTAGAGAGCAAAGACTTGTTCATGTGGTTTTGCCTTCCCCTGTATGTGTGGGTCTCTGGGCATAACCCCAGCTCCGTGGAAACAACCCCTGAGCAAAGATCTCCAAGATCTGCTTTTCCCCCATGCTGGAAACCAGGGATCATAGGAGGCAGGAAAAGCAAGCCTCCTTCAGGCAAGAAGAGGCAGCCAACTAGCCTGTGTTTGGAAGCCTCTATTTGCAAGGAATGGGTTAGCTTCTCCAGAAGGAGACCTCCAGATCTGCTCAGAAGATAGATATTCCAGAGGCAGGGTCGAGGTTCCTGACTGCCCTTTGCCAGCCTTGCAAAGACATTCCTAGATTCTAGCAATATTTTCCATGAAGGAGCAGGCATCGGGAATATGTCAGAGTTGACGGGTGCCTTACTGGCCTCAGCTCAGCTATTGCCTTTCCTTTCAAACTAGGATCAGGGCCTACTTGGTGAAGGGTAAGGGTCTACTTCTTTCCCAACTGCCAAGAGACACAGCAATGAGACTTCTGTCAAGGCGAGGGAAGCGTAAGCAGATGGATTCTCAAACAGGTGCTTTGCCACAAAGCATCAGCACCCCACGGAGAGAATCAGGCTCCCTGTGCCCCTATGTTCGGTGTGTAGCTTTACACACAGAGGTGTCTCTGTACGAGCCAAGAATGTTCCTAAGAGATGAAACACACTGACGTCTCCTACAGAGCATAGACCTGTCCATGTGGTTTTTCCTTCCCCTGTGAGATGGGTCCCCGAGGTCCACCCCAGCTCTGGGGATAGAGCCCCTGAGAAAAGATCTCCAGGAACCGCTTTTTGCCCAGGCTGGGAAACGCAGTTCACAGGAGGCAAGGCAAGCGAGCCTCCTGCAGGGAAAAATAGGCCTTACTGTCCCTGGAGGAGCAGGCTGCCAGAGTGTGTGACACCTGACTGGTGTCTTACTGACCTCAGCTCCGCCATTGCATGGCCATCCAAACCAGGACCCAGGCCTACTTGGAGAAGGGTTTGGGTGCGGATTTGTAAAAACTGCCAAAGGCTACAGCAATGAGAAGTCTCTCAGATGTAAGGGAGAGCATTGTATGGATTCTCAAGCTGTTGTTTGAATGACAGCTTCAAAGCTGCAAAGAGAGAATCAGGCCCTGTGTGCCCCCTTGTTGGGTACACAGCTTCACACACAGGGGTGTCTCCATAGGAGTCAAGAACGTTCCTGACACAGTAAGTTTCACTTAGAGGTCTCCTGGAGAGCAAAGACTTGTCCATGTGGTTTTCCTTCCCCTGTGCGATTGGGTCTCTGGTCTCGGCCCCAGCTCCATGGAAACAACCCCTGAGAAAATATCTTCAAGATCCGCTTTTCCCAGAGGCTGGGAACAGGGCTTCATAGGATGCGAGAAAAGCAGGCCTCCTTCGGGCGTGAAAAGGCAGCCAACTGGCCTGTTTGGAAGCCTCTATTTGGAAAGAATGGGTTAGCTTCTCCTAAAGGAGACCTCCAGATCTGCTCAGAAGTCGGTAATTCCAGAGGCAGGGTGCTGGTTCCTGACTGCCCTTTGCCAGCCTTGCAAAGACATTCCCAGATTCTAGAGTTATTTTCCATGAAGGTGAAGGCTACGGGAGTATGTCAGACTTGGCAGGCACCTTATTGGCCTCAGCTCAGCTATTACCTTTCCATTCAAACTAGGACAAAGGCCTACTTTATGAAGGGTAAGGGTCTTCTTCTTTCCAAACTGCCAAGGGCTACAGCAATGGGACCTCTGTCAAGGCGAGGGAAGCCTAAGTGGATGGATCATCAAGCAGGTGCTTTGCCACAAAGCATCAGCACCCCACGGGGAGAATCAGGCTCCATTTGCCCCTATGTTGGGTGTGTAGCTTCACATACAGAGGTGTCTCTATAGAAGGCCAGAATGTTCCTGAGAGATGAGGTTCACTAGAGCTCTCCTACAGAGCATAGACCTGTCCATATGCTTTTGCCTTCCCCTGTGAGTTGGGTCCTCGAGGTCCTCCCCAGCTCCGGGGAAGGAGCCCCTGAGAAAAGATCTCCAGGGACCTCTTTTCCCCCAGGCTGGGAAATGCAGCTCACAGGAGGGAAGTCAAGTGAGCCTCCTGCAGGGAAAAAGAGGGCTTACTGTCCCTGGACGATCAGGCTGCAGAGTGTGTGAGACCTGACTGGTGCCTTACTGGCCTCAGCTCCGCCATTGCATGTTCCTCCGAACTAGGACCCAGGACTACTTGGAGAAGGGTTTGGGTGCGGATTTCTAAAAACTGCCAAGGGCTACAGCAATGAGAACTCTGTCACGGGTAAGGAAGAGCATTGTATGGATTTTCAAGGTGTTTTTTGAACGACATCTTTAAAGCTACACAGAGAGAATCAGGCTCTCTGTGCCCCCATGTTGGGTACGCAGCTTCGCACACAGGGGTGTCTCCATATGAATCAAGAATGTTCGTGACAGAGTGAAGTTCACTAGAGCTCTCCTAGAGAGCAAAGACTTGTACATGTGGTTTTTCTTCCCCTGTTAGTTTGGGTCTCCAGGCTTAGCCCCAGCTCCGTGGAAACAACCCCTGAGAAAAGATCTTCAAGATCCGCTTTTCCCAGAGCCTGGGAAGCTGGGTTCATAGGAGGCAGGAAAAGCAAGCCTCCTTCGGGCACGAAGAGGCAGCCGACCGGCCTGTTTTTGGAAGTCTCAATATGGAAGGAATGAGTTAGATTCTCCTAAAGGAGACCTCCAGATCTGCTCAGAAATCGGTAATTCCAGAGGCAGGGTGCAGGCTCCTGACTGCCCTTTGCCAGCCTTGCAGAGACATTCCTAGATTACAGCGTTATTTTCCATGAAGGAGCAGGCTTCGGGAATATGTCAGACTTGACTGGCGCCTTATTGGCCTCAGCTCAGCTCTTGCCTTTCCTTTCAAACTAGGACAAGGGCCCACTTTATGAGAGGTAAGGGTCCTCTTCTTTCCAAACTGCCAAGGGCTACAGCAATGAGACCTCTGTCAAGGCGAGGGAAGCGTAAGCTGATGGATTTTCAAGCAGGTGCTTTGCCAAAAAGCATCAGCACCCCACGGAAAGAATCTGGCTCCCTTTGCCCCTACGTTGCGTGTGTAGCTACACACAGAGGTGTCTCGATAGGAGCCAAGAATGTTCCTGAGAGAGGAGGTTCACTGTTGGGGGCCAGAGTGAGGCACTCCGCCCATGGCAAAGGTCATGAGGAAGGAGGCTCGACATACGCAAAGGCGGGATCGAGCCTCAGGAGTCCCCCTGGAAATCCTCGAGCATCTACCCCCATAACCAGAGCCTGCCTACCTTACTACTTTGTGCTCTCACCTACACCTCTGACTTTACGGGGGGCTGTCCCCCACCACCTCTTTCGGAGAAGGAGTTAACCTAGAGCTCCAGTTGATAAAAACCCCTGGGTGTGACAAGAGTGTTTTAACCTACAAACTCCTCTGAAGGTTCTCTAGCCTGCCTGACAGGCTTGTCCGGCCACATGTGATTGCTCACAGCCTCCCAACCATGAGAGGCACGAGATGCTTTAAACCTTCTAAAAACAGGTTCCTTAGAAAAGTTAGAAAATTATTAGTATAAGTATAATGGGCTGATTAGAAATCATATTGGTGAAGGGTTTTTCATTTGTTGAGCTGATGTTTACTGCTAAGTCTCCACATCCCCTGCCCTTATACACATTAATGAATATATAGAAGAAATAAGTATTAACCTTTGATATAAATCACGTTAGACCTTAGGCTAAGTAAATTCTTTCCTTAACTAAAACCCACTACACCCTCACCCTATAGGAATGTAACTTTATTTGGGTGGCGTCTGTTTTAAGAATAATCACCCCTGGAGAAATAAGTGTCCTGGTTGACTGACCGCTGTCACAAGGAGAGGGTCGTAAATTGTCAGCAGGCCCCCCGGCCAGAAGATGATGTAACACCCCTAAGACCTCTGTATACTTTTGTATGAAGCACCTGACTTTGATAAAAGTCAGGACTGCTGACCCCACGTGACTTTTGCATAACATCTCAGTGTATAAAAGTAGACCATGGAAAATAAAGAATTGGGATCAGTTTCTCGAAATACTGGTCTCTCCATGTCTCTCTCTCTCTCTCTCACTCTGGTTGAGTCTCCATCTGGAGCGCGGAACCCACCAAGCTTACTAATTTTGCCTGGGCTTCTAAGATCCGACCGGGGAGGCCTCAGTGTCTCCTCTCCTTCGGGAGAATGGAAGGACGCCTGCGGCCTACGTAAGTGGTGCAAGCTTCTTGTCTTGAAGTTTTATTGGTCCCCCGCGTAAACCAAGCTACTCAGCCTCTTTTCTCCAATGAATTTTCCTACTGAGCTATCCTCATTTTATTACTCTTTATATCCTTAATTAACGTTTAATTAAGCAGTTGTTCCCTGACCCTCGCCTACGCCGTCTCTGCTTCGAATACCCTGGATCAGCTGGGGCTGGACCCCGGCAGTTCACTAGAGATCTCCTACAGAGCATAGACCTGTCCATTTGGTTTTGCCTTCCCCTGTGAGTTGGGTCCCCGAGGTCCGCCCCAACTCCGGGGAAACAGCCCCTGAGAAAAGATCTCCAGGAACTGCTTTCCGCCCAGGCTGGGAAACGCTGTTCACAGGAAGTAAGGCAAGCGAGCCTCCTGAAGGGAAATAGAGGCCTTACTGTCCCTGGAGGAGCAGGCTGCCAGAGTGTGTGACACCTGACTGGTGCCTTACTGGCCTCAGCTCCGCTATTGCATGTTCATCTGAACTTGAACCCAGGCCTACTTGGAGAAGTGTTTGTGTGCCGATTTCCAGAAACTGCGAAGGGCTACAGCAATGATAACTCTCTCAGTGGTAAGGGAGAGCATTGTGTGGATTCTCAATTTGTTGTTTGAATGACAGCGTCAAAGCTGCACAGAGAGAATCAGGTCTCTGTGTCTCTATGTTGGCTATGCAGCTTCCCACACAGAGATGTCCCCGTTGGAGCCAAGAACATTCCGCATAGACTGAGGTTCACTAGAGCACTCCTAGAGAGCAAAGACTTATCCATGCGGTTTTCCCTTCCCCTGTGCGTGTGGGCTCCGGGATCAGCCCCTGCTCCGTGGAAACAGCCTCTGAGAAAAGATCTCCAAGAACCTCTTATCCCCCAGGCTGGGAAGCGGAGTTCGCAGGAGGAGGGATAAGCAAGCTTCCTTCGGCAAGAAGAGACAGCCAACCGGCCTGTGTTTGGAAGCCTATATTTGCAAGGAATGGGTTAGTTTCTCCTGACCGAGACCTCCGGATGTGCTGAGAAGATAGAAATTCCAGAGGCAGGGTCGAGGTTCCTGACTGCCCTTTGCCAGCCTTGCAAAGACATTCCCAGATTCTAACGTTATTTTCCATGAAGGAGCAGGCATCGGGAATATGTCAGACTTGACTGGTGCCTTATTGGCCTCAGCTCAGCTACTGCCTTTCCATTCAAACAAGGACAAGGGCCTACTTGGTGAAGGGTAAGGGTCTGCTTCTTTCCAAACTGCCAAGGACTACAGCAATGAGACCTCTGTCAAGGTGAGGGAAGCCTATGCGGATGGATTCTTAGCAGGTGCTTTGCCACAAAGCATCAGCACCCACGGAGAGAATCAGACTCCCTTTGCCACTATGTTGGGTGTGTAGCTTCATGCACAGAGGTGTCTCTGTAGAAGCCAAGAATGTTCCTGAGAGATGAGGTTCACTAGAGCTCTCCTACAGAGCATAGACCTGTCCATGTGGTTTTGTCTTCCCCTGTGAGTTGGGCCCCCGAGGTCCGACCCAGCTCCAGGGAAACAGCCCCTGAGAAAAAATCTCCAGGAACAGCTTTGCGCCCAGGCTGGGAAATGCAGTTCACAGGAGGCAAGGCAAGCGAGCCTCCTGCAGGGAAAAAGAGGCCTTACTGCTCCTGGACGATCAGGCTGCAAGAGTGTGTGAGACCTCACTTGTGCCTTACTGGCCTCAGCTCCGCCGTTGCCTGTTGTTCCGAGCTAGGACCCAGGCCTACTTGGAGAAGGGTTAGGGTGCGGATTTCTACAAACTGTCAAGGACTACAGCAATGAGAATTCTCTTAGCAGTAAGGGAGAGCATTGTATGGATTCTCAAGCTGTTGTTTGAATGACAGCTTCAAAGCTACACAGAGAGAATCAGGCTCTCTGTTCCCCTATTTTGGCTGTGCAGCTTCACACACAGAATTTGACTCTGTTGGAGCCAGAAATATTCCTGAAAGACTTAGGCTCACCAAAGCTGTCCTCCAGAGCAAAGACATTGGATGTGGTTTTGCCTTCCCTTGCCAGTATGGGTCCCCTAGCTTGGCCCCAGCTCCGGGGATACAGCCTCTGAAAAAAATCTTCCAAGAAGCGATTTTTCCTCCAGGCTGTTAAGCGGAATTCGCAGTTTGCAAGTTAAGGAAGCCTGCTTCGTGGAAGAGCAAGCAGCCAACTGGCCCTGTGTTAGGAAGCCTGTATTTGAAAGGAATGGGTTAGCTTCTACAGCGGGAGAACCTCAGATCTGCTCAGGGGGCTGAAATACTAGAGTCAGGGTCGAGGTTCTCCCTTGTCCTTTGCGCACCTTGCAAAGACATTCCTAGCTTCTAGCGTTAGTGTCCCTGTAGTAGCAGGCTGCAGGAGCGTGTGATAAATGACTGCCGCGTTCCTGTCCTCAGCTCCGCTATTAACTTTCTATTCGAACTAGAACCCAGGCCTACTTTGAGAGGGGTTAGGGTCCAGTGTTTCCAAACTGCCAAGGGCTACGGCAATGCGAGCTCTGTCAGAGGTAAGAAAAGAGCAATTGGTTGGATTCTTCAGCTGCTGCGTGGCTGCACAGCTTCCGCGCTGCATGGAGAGCATGAGGCTCCTTGTGGCCCTATTTTGGGTACGCAGCAACATGCACACAGAATGTCTGTGTTCACTTATGTACAGGCTTATGTACACTAGAGCTCTCCTACAGAGCAAAGACCACTCAGTGGGCTCCAAGAGATACCTGTCGCGGCTCGAGAAGAGAGTGGAGTCCTTTGCTTCCCCTCGAGATGAGGCCTGACTCCCCGGGTGAGTATGGAATGCAACCCCAAATCCCTGTCGCCTATGGAGAGGAACATTAAGTCCTGGATACAAGCCTAGATGAGGTCTAGTTTGCCCTTCAGTGAATGGAGCCCAATCCACAGCTCTCCCTGGCAACTCGAATGGAAGATTAGACTTCCTGGGCCAACACAAGAGGAAGCCTGAATTCCCCGTCGTAACTCGAGAATCCCACCGAAACTCGAGAAAATCCACGTGCTTCCCTCGTCATCGCAAGATGAGGCCCTTTGTCCGCTACAGCATCTCAAGAGAAGTCCCACGTTCCATCCTGAAGTGCGAAACGGTACTTGGCACCCTTGATGCGACCCCAAAAGTTCCGCGACATACCAGACTCACTCAAGGGGAACACCGAGGTTCCCGGCACCACTTCATCTGACCCCTTCTCCTCTCCTGATTGCGACAGGAGGGTCGACTCCCCTTCTCTGTCTGCAAGGGGTTCCCGACCTTCCGGGCGCACCTCAGGATGAGGCCGGTCTCATGAGGAAGTTCGAGACGTAGCCTCGTGGGTGGTGCCACATGCCGAAAGACCCCAATTTCACGGTCCACTCTTGAAAAGAACCCGATGCCAGCACACCTCTTTGAAGGAAAACCTGTGGATGAAGGCACAACACGAAGGGGCACTGACACCCGCGTGCATCGTCCAGAAAAACCCGCAGGTCTCACAGACATTTCGACAAGTGGCCTGTCACCCTGTAAACAACTCGAAAGGCAAACGAAGGTCCATTCCTCAACAGAAGACTAGGTGTGACTCTCTTGTCCCTACTCTGCAGAGACCATGGGATCCGAGTCAGAAACGGAGAGGAAGCCTGAGGTTCCTGCGTCCACTCGAGATGAGGCCCTCTTCCATTGCACCACACCCAGTGGAGTCCCGAGAGGCCCCTACCAACGCCACAGTATCCCTGAGTTCTCAGAGGCACAATGAGAAGCTCCCTGAGGTCACAGGCACAAGTCGAGGGAACCCTGGGTTTTCTGCCATGACTCGAGAAAGACCTCGAGAGTGCTTCAAAATGTGTTGAGTCGCGATTCCCCTACCATGACTCGAGAGCCATGACACGCGCCCCCTCTTCACGCGCATGGAGACCTGACTAACCTGGCACTGCACGAGAGGCTCCTTGAGATCCTCATCGTACCTCGTGAGGAAACCCACACTGCCGCGGCAGCTCGAGGAAAAACATGAGACACCCCGGTCATCGCGAGATGAGGGCCTTATATTCCTGCATGGCCTGGAGACCAATCACGAGTCCTCTCTCCAAACTGAAGAGCAGGCTGGACTCCGTTGAGGCCGCTCAGGGGGCTCCAACAGATCCTTGTCGCGACTCGAGAGGAGAGCGGAGTCCTTGGCTTCCCCTCGAGACGAGGTCTGACTCCCTGGGGGAGCCTGGAATGCAACCCCGAGATGCCTGCTTTCCCTGGAGAGGAATAGTAGGTCCTGGACACACGCCAAGGTGAGGTCTCTTCGGCCCTGCAGTGACTCGAGCGCACCCCCCAGATTTCCCTTGCAACTCGAGGGGAAGATTGGGCTTCCCAGGGCCAACCCAAGAGGAAGGCTGAGATCCCCATTTTAACTCGAGAATCCCGCCGCAACTCGAGAAAAACCACGTGGTTCCAAACTCTTGGCAAGATGAGACCCTTGCCCGCGACGGCGTCTCAAGGGAAGTCCCCTCTTCCGCCCTGAAGGGCGGAAAGGATCCTGCCAGCCTTCATGCGACCACCAAAAGTTCCCTGAAACGCCGGGTTCCCTCGAGGGGAACACCGAGGGTCCCGGCACCGCTTCCTCTGAGCCCCTTCCCCCTCCTGATCGCGACAGGAGAGGCGATTACCCTGCGTGGTCTGGAAGGGGTTCCCGGCCTTCCCGGCGCACCTCAGGATGAGGCCGGTCTCACTAGGAAATTCGAGACGAGCCACGTGGGTGGGCCACATGCGGAACGCCCCCGATTCCCCGGTCCGCCCTTGAGAAGGACCCGAGGCCCGGACCCCTCTTCGAAGGCAAACCTGTGGGTGAAGGCACAACACGAAGGGGCACTGCCACCCCCGTGCAGCGTCCGCAAAGACCCGCGGGTTCCACACACAGCTCGACGAGGGGCCTGAGACCCCCTGAGCAACTCGAGAGGCCAGCGGGGCTCCCTTCCTCAGACAAGACGAGGCCTGACTCACCTGTCCCAACTCTGCAGGGACCCTGCGGTCGGAGTCTGAAACGGAGAGGAAGCCTGAGGTTCCTGCCTCCCCTCGAGGTGAGGCCCTCTTCTGTTGCGCCAGACCCAGCGGAGTCCCGAGGGGCCCCGCCACCTCCACAGGATCCCTCGCCTCTCAGAGGCACCCTGGCAAGTTCCCTAAGGTCCCCGGCAGAAGGCGAGGGACACGAGGGTTTCCCGCCGCCCCCCGAGAAAGACCTCGAGAGTCCTTCTTCAACGCGTCTCGAGGCCCTAGTCCCCTCCCGTGACTCGAGAGCCAGGACGCGCTCCCCCTCGCCACGCGCATGGAGACCTGACTTCCCTGGCGCCGCACGAGAGGCTCCCTGAGATCCGCGTCGTGCCTCGGGAGAAAACCCCCACGGGCGCCGCAGCTCGAGGAAACCCCTGAGACGCCCCCGTCCTCGCGAGCTGAGGGCCGTCTTTTCCTGCATGGCCTGGAGAGCAATCCCGGGTCCTCTCTCCAAACGGAAGAGGAGGCTGGACTCCCTTGAGGCCACTCAGGGGGTTCCAAGAGACCCGCGTCGCGACTCGAGAGGAGAGCGGAGTCCTTGGCTTCCCCTCGAGACGAGGCCTGACTCCCCGGGGGAGCCTGGAATGCAACCCCGAGATCCCTGCCTTCCCTGGAGAGGAATATTAGGTCCCGGACACACGCCTAGGTGAGGTCTCTTCGGCCCTGCAGTGACTCGAGCGCAACCCCCAGCTTTCCCTCGCAACCCGAGGGGAAGATTGGGCTTCCCAGGGCCAACCCAAGGGGAAGGCTGAGATCCCCGTCGTAACTCGAGAAAGCCGCCGCAACTCGAGAAAAACCACGTGGTTCCCACCTCTTGGCAAGATGACGCCCTTGCCCGCCACGGCGTCTCAAGGGAAGTGCCCTGTTCCGCCCTGAAGGGCGAAACGGTCCCTGACAGCCTTCCTGCGACCCCCAAAAGTCCCCCGACACGCTGGGTTCCCTCGAGGGGAACACCGAGGGTACCGGCACCGCTTCCTCTGCGCCCCTTCTCCCCTCCTGATCGCGACAGGAGAGACGAATCCCCTGCGTGGTCTGGAAGGGGTTCCCGGCCTTCCCGGCGCACCTCAGGATGAGGCCGGTCTCACGAGGAAATTCGAGACGAGCCACGTGGGTGGGGCCACATGCCGAACGCCCCCGACTCCCCGGTCCGCCCTTGAGAAGGACCCGAGGCCCGGACCCCTCTTCGAAGGCAAACCTGTGGGTGAAGGCACAACACGAAGGGGCACTGCCACCCCCGTGCAGCGTCCGCAAAGACCCGCGGGTTCCACACACAGCTCGACGAGGGGCCTGAGACCCCCTGAGCAACTCGAGAGGCCAGCGGGGTTGCCTTCCTCAGACAAGACGAGGCCTGACTCACCTGTCCCAACTCTGCAGGGACCCTGCGGTCGGAGTCCGAAACGGAGAGGAAGCCTGAGGTTCCTGCCTCCCCTCGAGGTGAGGCCCTCTTCTGTTGCGCCAGACCCAGCGGAGTCCCGAGGGGCCCCGCCACCTCCACAGGATCGCTCGCCTCTCAGAGGCACCCTGGCAAGTTCCCTAAGGTCCCCGGCAGAAGGCGAGGGACACGAGGGTTTCCCGCCGCCCCCCGAAAAAGACCTCGAGTGTCCTTCTTCAACGAGTCTCGAGGCCCTAGTCCCCTCCCGTGACTCGAGAGCCAGGACGCGCTCCCCGTCGCCACGCGCATGGAGACCTGACTTCCCTGGCGCCGCACGAGAGGCTCCCTGAGATCCTCGTCTTGCCTCGGGAGAAAACCCCCACGGGCGCCGCAGCTCGAGGAAACCCCTGAGACACCCCCGTCCTCGCGAGCTGAGGGCCTTCTTTTCCTGCATGGCCTGGAGAGCAATCCCGGGTCCTCTCTCCAAACGGAAGAGGAGGCTGGACTCCCTTGATGCCGCTCAGGGGGCTCCAAGAGACCCGCGTCGCGACTCGAGAGGAGAGCGGAGTCCTTGGCTTCCCCTCGAGACGAGGCCTGACTCCCCGGGGGAGCCTGGAATGCAACCCCGAGATCCCTGCCTTCCCTGGAGAGGAATATTAGGTCCCGGACACACGCCTAGGTGAGGTCTCTTCGGCCCTGCAGTGACTCGAGCGCAACCCCCAGCTTTCCCTCGCAACCCGAGGGGAAGTTTGGGCTTCCCAAGGCCAACCCAAGGGGAAGGCTGAGATCCCCGTCGTAACTCGAGAATCCCGCCGCAACTCGAGAAAGACCACGTGGTTCCCACCTCTTGGCAAGATGAGGCCCTTGCCCGCCACGGCGTCTCAAGGGAAGTCCCCTGTTCCAACCTGAAGGGCGAAACGGTCCCTGACAGCCTTCCTGCGACCCCCATAAGTCCCCCGACACGCCGGGTTCCCTCGAGGGGAACACCGAGGGTCCCGGCACCGCTTCTTCTGAGCCCCTTCTCCCCTCCTGATCGCGACAGGAGAGGCGATTCCCCTGCGTGGTCTGGAAGGGGTTCCCGGCCTTCCCGGCGCACCTCAGGATGAGGCCGGTCTCACGAGGAAATTCGAGACGAGCCACGTGGGTGGGGCCACATGCCGAACGCCCCCGATTCCCCGGTCCGCCCTTGAGAAGGACCCGAGGCCCGGACCCCTCTTCGAAGGCAACCCTGTGGGTGAAGGCACAACATGAAGGGGCACTGCCACCCCCGTGCATCGTCCGCAAAGACCCGCGGGTTCCACACACAGCTCGACGAGGGGCCTGAGACCCCCTGAGCAACTCGAGAGGCCAGCGGGGTTCCCTTCCTCAGACAAGACGAGGCCTGACTCTCCTGTCCCAACTCTGCAGGGACCCTGCGGTCGGAGTCCGAAACGGAGAGGAAGCCTGAGGTTCCTGCCTCCCCTCGAGGTGAGGCCCTCTTCCGTTGCGCCAGACCCAGCGGAGTCCCGAGGGCCCCCGCCACCTCCACAGGATCCCTCGCCTCTCAGAGGCACCCTGGCAAGTTCCCTAAGGTCCCCGGCAGAAGGCGAGGGACACGAGGGTTTCCCGCCGCCCCCCGAGAAAGACCTCGAGAGTCCTTCTTCAACGCGTCTCGAGGCCCTAGTCCCCTCCCGTGACTCGAGAGCCAGGACGCGCTCCCCCTCGCCACGCGCATGGAGACCTGACTTCCCTGGCGCCGCACGAGAGGCTCCCTGAGATCCGCGTCGTGCCTCGGGAGAAAACCCCCACGGGCGCCGCAGCTCGAGCAAACCCCTGAGACGCCCCCGTCCTCGTGAGCTGAGGGCCTTCTTTTCCTGCATGGCCTGGAGAGCAATCCCGGGTCCTCTCTCCAAACGGAAGAGGAGGCTGGACTCCCTTGAGGCCGCTCAGGGGGCTCCAAGAGACCCGCGTCGCGACTCGAGAGGAGAGCGGAGTCCTTGGCTTCCCCTCGAGACGAGGCCTGACTCCCCGGGGGAGCCTGGAATGCAACCCCGAGATCCCTGCCTTCCCTGGAGAGGAATATTAGGTCCCGGACACACGCCTAGGTGACGTCTCTTCGGCCCTGCAGTGACTCGAGCGCAACCCCCAGCTTTCCCTCTCAACCTGAGGGGAAGATTGGGCTTCCCAGGGCCAACCCAAGGGGAAGGCTGAGATCCCCGTCGTAACTCGAGAATCCCGCCGCAACTCGAGAAAAACCACGTGATTCCCACCTCTTGGCAAGATGAGGCCCTTGCCCGCCACGGCGTCTCAAGGGAAGCCCCCTTTTCCGCCCTGAAGGGCGAAACGGTCCCTGACAGCCTTCCTGCGACCCCCAAAAGTCCCCCGACACGCCGGGTTCCCTCGAGGGGAACACCGAGGGTCCCGGCACCGCTTCCTCTGAGCCCCTTCTCCCGTCCTGATCGCGACAGGAGAGGCGATTCCCCTGCGTGGTCTGGAAGGGGTTCCCGGCCTTCCCGGCGCACCTCAGGATGAGGCCGGTCTCACGCGGAAATTCGAGACAAGCCACGTGGGTGGGGCCACATGCCGAACGCCCCCGATTCCCCGGTCCGCCCTTGAGAAGGACCCGAGGCCCGGACCCCTCTTCGAAGGCAACCCTGTGGGGGAAGGCACAACACGAAGGGGCACTGCCACCCCCGTGCATCGTCCGCAAAGACCCGCGGGTTCCACACACAGCTCGACGAGGGGCCTGGGACCCCCTGAGCAACTCGAGAGGCCAGCGGGGTTCCCTTCCTCAGACAAGACGAGGCCTGACTCTCCGCTCCCAACTCTGCAGGGACCCTGAAGTCGGAGGGTCGGAGTCAGAAACAGAGAGGAAGCCTGATGTTCCTGCCTCCCCTCGAGATGAGGCCCTCTTCCATTGCGCAAACCCCAGCAGAGTACCGAGAGACCCCGCTAACTCCACAGCATCCCTCACCTCTCAGAGGCACCCTGGGAAGTTCCCTCAGGTCCCCGGCAGAAGTTGAGGGAAATAAGGGTTTCCCGCCGCCACTCGAGAAAGACCTCGATAGTCCTTCTTCAAAGTGTCTTGAGGCCCTTGTCCCCTCTCTGGACTAGAGAGCAATGATGCGCTCCCCCTCGCCTCGCGCATGCAGACCTGGCTTCCCTGGCGCCGCACGAGAGGCTCCCTAAGATACTCGTCGTGCCTCGGGAGAAAACCCCCATGGGCACCGCAGCTCGAGGAAACCCCTGAGACGCCCCCGTCCTCGCGAGCTGAGGGCCTTCTTTTCCTGCCTGGCCTGGAGTGCAATCCCGAGTCCTCTCTCCAAACTGAAGAGTAGGATGGATTCCCTTGAGGCGACTCAGTGGGCTCCAAGAGATCCGCGTTGGGGCTCTAGAGGAGAGCGCAGTCCTTTGCTTCCCCTCGAGGTGAGGCCTGACTCCCCGGGGGAGTCTGGAGTGCAATCCGGAGATCCTTGTCTTCCCTTGAGAGGACTATTAGGTCCTGGACACACGCCTAGATGAGGTCTCTTTGGCCTTGCAGTGGTTCGAGCACAACATCCAGCTTTCCCTCGCAACTCGAAGGGAAGTTTGGGCTTCCCAGGGCCAACACAAGAGGAAGCCTGAAATCCACGTCGTAACTCGAGAATCCCGCCGCAACTCGAGAAAAACCACGTGGTTCCATCGTCTTCGCAGCATGAGGCCCTTGCCCGCCACAGCGTCTCAAAAGAAGTCCCACGTTCCTACTGAAGTGCAAAACGGTACTTGGCACCCATGATGGCACCCCCAAAGTTCCCCAACATACAGGCCTCACTCGAGGGTAACACCCATGTTCCCCGCACCACATCATTTGAGCCCCTTCTCCCCTCCTGATTGCAACAGGAGTGTCTTTTCTCCTGCTTTGTGTGGAAGGGGTTACCGATCTTCCCAGCGCACATCAGGATGAGGCCTGTCTCACGAGGAAATTGGAGATGTAGCCTCGTGGGTGGTGCCACATGCGGAAAGACCCCATTTCCCGGTCAGCTATTAATAAGAACCCGATGCCCGTACACGTCTTGGAATGCATCCCGTAGGATGAAGGCACAACAAGGAGGGACCCTGAACACCCGTGCATCTTTTGGAAAATTCTGCAGGTTCCACATACAGCTCGACAAGTGACCTGTAACCTCGTGAACAACTCGAGAGGCAAGCTAAGTTTCCTTTCTCCACAGAATACGAGGCCTGACTCTCCTGTCCCAACTCTGCAGGAATCCTGAGATCGGAGTCTGAAATGGAGAGGAACCCTGAGGTTCCTTCCTCAACACGAGATGAGGCCCTCTTGTATTATACCACACCCAGTGGAGTCCCGAGAGGCCCCTCCCAAGTCCACAGTATCAGTGTCTTCTCAGAGGCACCCTGAGCAACTCCCTGAGGTCACCGGCACAAGTCGAGGGAACAGAGGGTATCCTGCCGCAACCCGAGAAAGACCTCAAGAGTCCTTCTTCAACGCGTCTTGAGGACGGATTCCCCTACCATGACTCGAGAGCAATGACACGCTCCCCCTCGCCATGCGCATGGACACCTGACTTCCCTGGCGCCACATGAGAGGCTCCCTGAGCTCCCCGTCATACCTCGTGAGAAACCCCACACTGGCGCCGCAGCTCGGGAAAACCCACAGTCATCGCGAGATTGGGGACTTCTTTTCCTGCCTGACCTGGAGAGCAATCTCTGGTCTTTTCTCCAAACTTCACAGGAGGCTTTACTCCCTTTAGGCCACTCAATGGGCTCCAAGAGATACCTGTCGCGACTTGAGAGGAGAGCAGAGTACTTTGTTTCCCCTTGAGACGAGGCCTTACCTCGGGTGAGTCTGGAATGCAACCCCGAGATCCCTGTTGTCCCTGGAGAGGAACATTATGTCCTGGACAAAAGCCTAGATGAGGTCTATTTTGCCCTACAGTGACTCGAGAGCAACACCCATCTCTCCCTCGCAATTCGAATGGAAGATTGGTCTTCATTGGGCCAACACAAGAGGAAGTCTGAATTTCCCGTTGTAACTCGAGAATCCCACCGCAACTCTTAAAAACCACGTGGTTCCCCATTCATCGCAATATGAGGCCTTTGCCCGCTACAGAGTCTCAAGAGAAGTCCCATGTTTCGTCATAAAGTTCGAGATGCTACTTGGCACCCTTGATGCGACCCCAAAAGTTCCCCAATATACCGGTCTCACTCCAAGGGAACACCGAAGTTCCTGGCACCACTTCATTTGAGCCCCTTCTCCGCTCCTGATCACGGCAGGAAGGTCGATCCCCCTGCTTTGTCTAGAAGGGGTTCCCGACCTTCATGGCGCACCTCAGGATGAGGCCAGTCTCACGAAGAAATTCGAGACGTAGCCTCGTGTTGGTGCCACGTGCCAAAAGACCCCGATTTCTCGGTCTTGCTCTTGATAAGAACCCGATGCCCGGACACCTCTTCTAAGGCAACCCTGTGGATGAAGGCACTACACTAGGGGGCACTGGCAACCCTGTTCATCGTCCGGAAAACCCCGCAGGATCCACATACAGCTCCACAACTGGCCTGTCACCCCTTAAACAATGAGAGAGGAAAGCGGAGTCCCCTTCCTCAGGCAAGACGAGGCCTGAGTATCCAATCCCAACTCTGCAGGCACGCTTCGATCTGAGTCAGAAATGGAGAGGAAACCTGAGGTTCCTGCCTCAACCCGAGATGAGGCCCTCTTCCATTAAAACAAACCCAGTGGAGTCCCGAGAGTCCCCTCCCATCTCCACAGTATCCCTGACTTCTCATAGGCATTCTGAGAAGCTCCTTGAGGCCACCGGCAAAAGTCGAGGGAAATAAGGGTTTCCTGCCACAACCGAAGAAAGACCTCGAGAGTCCTTCTTCAATGTGTCTTGAGGTCAGATTCCCCTACCATAGCTCGAGAGCAATAATGCGCTCCCCCTCGCCACGCACATGGAGACCTGACTTCCCTGGCGCCACACGAGAGGCTCCCTGAGCTCCCCGTCGTACCTCGTGTGAAACCCCACACTGGCGCCGCAGCTCGAGAAAACCCACAAGATCCCTCCGTCATCGCGAGATGAGGGCCATCTTTTCCTGCATGGCCTGGAGAGCAGTCCCAAGTCCTCTCTCCAAACTTCACAGGAGGCTTGACTCCCTTTAGGCCACAAAGTGGGCTCCAAGAGGTGCCCGTCGCGACTCGAAAGGAGAGCGGAGTCCTTTGCTTCCCTTCGACATGAGGCCTGATTCCCTGGGTGAGTCTGGAATGCAAACCTGAGATCCCTGTGGCCCTTGGAGAGGAACATTAGG
The DNA here is from genome assembly GCF_029407905.1 of Bubalus kerabau. Taxonomy (NCBI): domain Eukaryota; kingdom Metazoa; phylum Chordata; class Mammalia; order Artiodactyla; family Bovidae; genus Bubalus; species Bubalus kerabau. The sequence continues at coordinate 2,140,529 of NW_026577883.1, read as the reverse complement.
TCCTGGACACAAGCCTAGATGAGGTCTCCTTTGCCCTGCAGTGACTCGAGCGCAACCCCCAGCTCTCCCTCGCAACTCGAATGGATGATTGGACTTCCCTGGCCCAATACAAGAGGAAGCCTGAAATCCCCGTCGTAACTCGAGAATCCCGCCGCAACTCGAGAAAAACCACGTGGTTCCCACCTCTTGGCAAGATGAGGCCCTTGCCCGCCACGGCGTCTCAAGGGAAGTCCCCTGTTCCAACCTGAAGGGCGAAACGGTCCCTGACAGCCTTCCTGCGACCCCCATAAGTCCCCCGACACGCCGGGTTCCCTCGAGGGGAACACCGAGGGTCCCGGCACCGCTTCTTCTGAGCCCCTTCTCCCCTCCTGATCGCGACAGGAGAGGCGATTCCCCTGCGTGGTCTGGAAGGGGTTCCCGGCCTTCCCGGCGCACCTCAGGATGAGGCCGGTCTCACGAGGAAATTCGAGACGAGCCACGTGGGTGGGGCCACATGCCGAACGCCCCCGATTCCCCGGTCCGCCCTTGAGAAGGACCCGAGGCCCGGACCCCTCTTCGAAGGCAACCCTGTGGGTGAAGGCACAACATGAAGGGGCACTGCCACCCCCGTGCATCGTCCGCAAAGACCCGCGGGTTCCACACACAGCTCGACGAGGGGCCTGAGACCCCCTGAGCAACTCGAGAGGCCAGCGGGGTTCCCTTCCTCAGACAAGACGAGGCCTGACTCTCCTGTCCCAACTCTGCAGGGACCCTGCGGTCGGAGTCCGAAACGGAGAGGAAGCCTGAGGTTCCTGCCTCCCCTCGAGGTGAGGCCCTCTTCCGTTGCGCCAGACCCAGCGGAGTCCCGAGGGCCCCCGCCACCTCCACAGGATCCCTCGCCTCTCAGAGGCACCCTGGCAAGTTCCCTAAGGTCCCCGGCAGAAGGCGAGGGACACGAGGGTTTCCCGCCGCCCCCCGAGAAAGACCTCGAGAGTCCTTCTTCAACGCGTCTCGAGGCCCTAGTCCCCTCCCGTGACTCGAGAGCCAGGACGCGCTCCCCCTCGCCACGCGCATGGAGACCTGACTTCCCTGGCGCCGCACGAGAGGCTCCCTGAGATCCGCGTCGTGCCTCGGGAGAAAACCCCCACGGGCGCCGCAGCTCGAGCAAACCCCTGAGACGCCCCCGTCCTCGTGAGCTGAGGGCCTTCTTTTCCTGCATGGCCTGGAGAGCAATCCCGGGTCCTCTCTCCAAACGGAAGAGGAGGCTGGACTCCCTTGAGGCCGCTCAGGGGGCTCCAAGAGACCCGCGTCGCGACTCGAGAGGAGAGCGGAGTCCTTGGCTTCCCCTCGAGACGAGGCCTGACTCCCCGGGGGAGCCTGGAATGCAACCCCGAGATCCCTGCCTTCCCTGGAGAGGAATATTAGGTCCCGGACACACGCCTAGGTGACGTCTCTTCGGCCCTGCAGTGACTCGAGCGCAACCCCCAGCTTTCCCTCTCAACCTGAGGGGAAGATTGGGCTTCCCAGGGCCAACCCAAGGGGAAGGCTGAGATCCCCGTCGTAACTCGAGAATCCCGCCGCAACTCGAGAAAAACCACGTGATTCCCACCTCTTGGCAAGATGAGGCCCTTGCCCGCCACGGCGTCTCAAGGGAAGCCCCCTTTTCCGCCCTGAAGGGCGAAACGGTCCCTGACAGCCTTCCTGCGACCCCCAAAAGTCCCCCGACACGCCGGGTTCCCTCGAGGGGAACACCGAGGGTCCCGGCACCGCTTCCTCTGAGCCCCTTCTCCCGTCCTGATCGCGACAGGAGAGGCGATTCCCCTGCGTGGTCTGGAAGGGGTTCCCGGCCTTCCCGGCGCACCTCAGGATGAGGCCGGTCTCACGCGGAAATTCGAGACAAGCCACGTGGGTGGGGCCACATGCCGAACGCCCCCGATTCCCCGGTCCGCCCTTGAGAAGGACCCGAGGCCCGGACCCCTCTTCGAAGGCAACCCTGTGGGGGAAGGCACAACACGAAGGGGCACTGCCACCCCCGTGCATCGTCCGCAAAGACCCGCGGGTTCCACACACAGCTCGACGAGGGGCCTGGGACCCCCTGAGCAACTCGAGAGGCCAGCGGGGTTCCCTTCCTCAGACAAGACGAGGCCTGACTCTCCGCTCCCAACTCTGCAGGGACCCTGAAGTCGGAGGGTCGGAGTCAGAAACAGAGAGGAAGCCTGATGTTCCTGCCTCCCCTCGAGATGAGGCCCTCTTCCATTGCGCAAACCCCAGCGGAGTACCGAGAGACCCCGCTAACTCCACAGCATCCCTCACCTCTCAGAGGCACCCTGGGAAGTTCCCTCAGGTCCCCGGCAGAAGTTGAGGGAAATAAGGGTTTCCCGCCGCCACTCGAGAAAGACCTCGATAGTCCTTCTTCAAAGTGTCTTGAGGCCCTTGTCCCCTCTCTGGACTAGAGAGCAATGATGCGCTCCCCCTCGCCTCGCGCATGCAGACCTGGCTTCCCTGGCGCCGCACGAGAGGCTCCCTAAGATACTCGTCGTGCCTCGGGAGAAAACCCCCATGGGCACCGCAGCTCGAGGAAACCCCTGAGACGCCCCCGTCCTCGCGAGCTGAGGGCCTTCTTTTCCTGCCTGGCCTGGAGTGCAATCCCGAGTCCTCTCTCCAAACTGAAGAGTAGGATGGATTCCCTTGAGGCGACTCAGTGGGCTCCAAGAGATCCGCGTTGGGGCTCTAGAGGAGAGCGCAGTCCTTTGCTTCCCCTCGAGGTGAGGCCTGACTCCCCGGGGGAGTCTGGAGTGCAATCCGGAGATCCTTGTCTTCCCTTGAGAGGACTATTAGGTCCTGGACACACGCCTAGATGAGGTCTCTTTGGCCTTGCAGTGGTTCGAGCACAACATCCAGCTTTCCCTCGCAACTCGAAGGGAAGTTTGGGCTTCCCAGGGCCAACACAAGAGGAAGCCTGAAATCCACGTCGTAACTCGAGAATCCCGCCGCAACTCGAGAAAAACCACGTGGTTCCATCGTCTTCGCAGCATGAGGCCCTTGCCCGCCACAGCGTCTCAAAAGAAGTCCCACGTTCCTACTGAAGTGCAAAACGGTACTTGGCACCCATGATGGCACCCCCAAAGTTCCCCAACATACAGGCCTCACTCGAGGGTAACACCCATGTTCCCCGCACCACATCATTTGAGCCCCTTCTCCCCTCCTGATTGCAACAGGAGTGTCTTTTCTCCTGCTTTGTGTGGAAGGGGTTACCGATCTTCCCAGCGCACATCAGGATGAGGCCTGTCTCACGAGGAAATTGGAGATGTAGCCTCGTGGGTGGTGCCACATGCGGAAAGACCCCATTTCCCGGTCAGCTATTAATAAGAACCCGATGCCCGTACACGTCTTGGAATGCATCCCGTAGGATGAAGGCACAACAAGGAGGGACCCTGAACACCCGTGCATCTTTTGGAAAATTCTGCAGGTTCCACATACAGCTCGACAAGTGACCTGTAACCTCGTGAACAACTCGAGAGGCAAGCTAAGTTTCCTTTCTCCACAGAATACGAGGCCTGACTCTCCTGTCCCAACTCTGCAGGAATCCTGAGATCGGAGTCTGAAATGGAGAGGAACCCTGAGGTTCCTTCCTCAACACGAGATGAGGCCCTCTTGTATTATACCACACCCAGTGGAGTCCCGAGAGGCCCCTCCCAAGTCCACAGTATCAGTGTCTTCTCAGAGGCACCCTGAGCAACTCCCTGAGGTCACCGGCACAAGTCGAGGGAACAGAGGGTATCCTGCCGCAACCCGAGAAAGACCTCAAGAGTCCTTCTTCAACGCGTCTTGAGGACGGATTCCCCTACCATGACTCGAGAGCAATGACACGCTCCCCCTCGCCATGCGCATGGACACCTGACTTCCCTGGCGCCACATGAGAGGCTCCCTGAGCTCCCCGTCATACCTCGTGAGAAACCCCACACTGGCGCCGCAGCTCGGGAAAACCCACAGTCATCGCGAGATTGGGGACTTCTTTTCCTGCCTGACCTGGAGAGCAATCTCTGGTCTTTTCTCCAAACTTCACAGGAGGCTTTACTCCCTTTAGGCCACTCAATGGGCTCCAAGAGATACCTGTCGCGACTTGAGAGGAGAGCAGAGTACTTTGTTTCCCCTTGAGACGAGGCCTTACCTCGGGTGAGTCTGGAATGCAACCCCGAGATCCCTGTTGTCCCTGGAGAGGAACATTATGTCCTGGACAAAAGCCTAGATGAGGTCTATTTTGCCCTACAGTGACTCGAGAGCAACACCCATCTCTCCCTCGCAATTCGAATGGAAGATTGGTCTTCATTGGGCCAACACAAGAGGAAGTCTGAATTTCCCGTTGTAACTCGAGAATCCCACCGCAACTCTTAAAAACCACGTGGTTCCCCATTCATCGCAATATGAGGCCTTTGCCCGCTACAGAGTCTCAAGAGAAGTCCCATGTTTCGTCATAAAGTTCGAGATGCTACTTGGCACCCTTGATGCGACCCCAAAAGTTCCCCAATATACCGGTCTCACTCCAAGGGAACACCGAAGTTCCTGGCACCACTTCATTTGAGCCCCTTCTCCGCTCCTGATCACGGCAGGAAGGTCGATCCCCCTGCTTTGTCTAGAAGGGGTTCCCGACCTTCATGGCGCACCTCAGGATGAGGCCAGTCTCACGAAGAAATTCGAGACGTAGCCTCGTGTTGGTGCCACGTGCCAAAAGACCCCGATTTCTCGGTCTTGCTCTTGATAAGAACCCGATGCCCGGACACCTCTTCTAAGGCAACCCTGTGGATGAAGGCACTACACTAGGGGGCACTGGCAACCCTGTTCATCGTCCGGAAAACCCCGCAGGATCCACATACAGCTCCACAACTGGCCTGTCACCCCTTAAACAATGAGAGAGGAAAGCGGAGTCCCCTTCCTCAGGCAAGACGAGGCCTGAGTATCCAATCCCAACTCTGCAGGCACGCTTCGATCTGAGTCAGAAATGGAGAGGAAACCTGAGGTTCCTGCCTCAACCCGAGATGAGGCCCTCTTCCATTAAAACAAACCCAGTGGAGTCCCGAGAGTCCCCTCCCATCTCCACAGTATCCCTGACTTCTCATAGGCATTCTGAGAAGCTCCTTGAGGCCACCGGCAAAAGTCGAGGGAAATAAGGGTTTCCTGCCACAACCGAAGAAAGACCTCGAGAGTCCTTCTTCAATGTGTCTTGAGGTCAGATTCCCCTACCATAGCTCGAGAGCAATAATGCGCTCCCCCTCGCCACGCACATGGAGACCTGACTTCCCTGGCGCCACACGAGAGGCTCCCTGAGCTCCCCGTCGTACCTCGTGTGAAACCCCACACTGGCGCCGCAGCTCGAGAAAACCCACAAGATCCCTCCGTCATCGCGAGATGAGGGCCATCTTTTCCTGCATGGCCTGGAGAGCAGTCCCAAGTCCTCTCTCCAAACTTCACAGGAGGCTTGACTCCCTTTAGGCCACAAAGTGGGCTCCAAGAGGTGCCCGTCGCGACTCGAAAGGAGAGCGGAGTCCTTTGCTTCCCTTCGACATGAGGCCTGATTCCCTGGGTGAGTCTGGAATGCAAACCTGAGATCCCTGTGGCCCTTGGAGAGGAACATTAGGTCCTGGACACAAGCCTAGATGAGGTCTCCTTTGCCCTGCAGTGACTCGAGCGCAACCCCCAGCTCTCCCTCGCAACTCGAATGGATGATTGGACTTCCCTGGCCCAATACAAGAGGAAGCCTGAAATCCCCGTCGTAACTCGAGAATCCCGCCGCAACTCGAGAAAAACCACGTGGCTCCCCCGTCATCGCAAGATGAGGCCCTTGGCCGCTACAGCGTATCAAGAGAAGTCCCACGTTCCATCCTGAAGTACAAAACGGTACTTAGCACCCTTGATGCGACCCCCAAAGTTCCCTGACATACCGGTCTCACTCGAGGGAAACACCAAAGTTCACGGCAGCACTTCCTGTGAGCCCCTTCACCCCTCCTGATCGCGACAGAAGGGTCGATTCCCATGTTTTGTCTGCAAGGGGTTCCCGACGTTCCCCGCGAACCTCCGGATGAGGCCGGTCTCATGAGGAAATTCGAAAAGTAGCCTCATGGTTGGTGCCATATGCTGAAAGATCCCGAATTCCCGGTCCACTCTAGATAAGAACCTGACGCCCGGACATCTCTTCGAAGGCAACCCTGTGGATGAAGGCACAACACGAAGGGACACTGACATCCCCATGCATCGTCTGGAAAAACCCGAAGATTCCACTCACAGCTCCAAATGTGGACTGTCACCTCGTGAACAACTCGAGAGGAAAGTGAAGTTGCATTCCTTCACACAAGACGAGGCCTTACTCTCCTGTCCCAACTCTTCAGGGACCCTGCAATTGGAGTCAGAAATGGAGAGGAACCCTGAGGTTCCTGCCTCAACTAGAGAAGAGGCCCTCTTCCATTGAACCAAACTCAGTGGTGTCCCGAGAGGCCCCTCCCAACACCACAGTATCCCTGAATTCTCAGAGGCTCCCTGAGAAGCTACCTGAGGTCACTGGCACAAGTCGAGGGAACCCAGAGTTTCCTGAAGTAACCCGAGAAAGACTTGGAGAGTCCTTTTTCAACGTCTCTTGATGCCCGATTCCCCTACCATGACTCCAGAGCAAGGACGCGTTCCCCTCGCCACGAGCAGGAAAACTGACTTCCCTAGTACCACACAAGAGGCTCCCTGAGTACCCCATCGTACCTCGTGAGAAAACCCACACTGGCGCCGCGGTTCGAGAAATACCACAAGATGCCCCCGTCAAGGAGAGATGGGGGCCTTCTTTTCCTGCCTGACCTGGACAGCAATTCCTGGTCCTCTCTCCAAACTTCACAGGAGTATTGACTCCCTTTAGGCCACTCAGTTGGGTCCAAGAAATACCCGGTGCGACTCGAGAGGAGAGTGGAGTCCTTTGCTTCCCTGGAGACGAGGCCTGACTCCCCGGGTGAGTTTGGAATGCAACCCCGAGATCCATGTCACCCCTGGAGTGGAACATTATGTCCTAGACACAAGCCTAGATGAGGTCTATTTTGCCCTACAGTGACTCGAGCAACTTCCATCTCTCCCTCACAATTTGAATGGAAGATTGGTCTTCCCACGGTCAACACAAGAGGAAGTCTGAATTTCCCATCGTAATTCGAGAATTCAGCCTCAAGTCTTAAAAACCATGTGGTTCCCCCTTCATCGCAATATGAGGCCCTTGCCAGCTAGAGTCTCAAGAGAAGTCCCACGTTCCATCTTAAAGTTCGAAATGCTACTTGGCACCCTTGATGTGACCCCAAAGTTCCCCAACATACCGGTCTCACTCCAGGGGAACACCGAAGTTCCCGGTGTCTCCAGGGAAGTCCCATGTTCCGCCCTGAAGGGCGACACGGTACTTGACACCCTTGATGCGACCGCAAAAGTTCCCCGACACGCTGGGTTCCCTCGAGGGGAACACCGAGGGTCCCGGCACCACTTCATCTGAGCCCCGTCTCCCCTCCTGATCGCGACAGGAGAGGCGATTCCCCTGCTTTGTCTGGAAGGGGTTCCCGGCCTTCCTGGCGCACCTCAAGATGAGGCCGGTCTCAGGAGGAAATTCGAGACTAGCCACATGTGAGGTGCCACGAACCGAACGACTCCGATTTTCCGGTCCGCTCTTGATAAGAACCCGATGCCCGGACACCTCTTCGAAGGCAACCCTGTGGGTGAAGGCACAACACGAAGGGGCACTGACAACCCCGTGCATCATCCGGAAAAACCCGCAGGGTCTACACACAGCTCGACAAGGGGCCTGAGACTCCCGGAACAACTCGAGAGGCAACCAGAATTCCATTCCTCAGACAAGACGAGGCATGACTCTCCTGTCCCAACACTTCAGGGACCGTGCAGTCGGAGTCCGAATCCGAGAGGAAGCCTGAGGTTCCTGCCTCCCCTCGAGATGAGGCCCTCTTCCATTGCGCCGAACCCAGCAGAGTCACGAGAGGCCCTGCCAACTGCACAGCATCCCTCACCTCTCAGAAGCACCGTGGGAAGTTCCCTAAGGTCCCCTGCAGAAGTCGAGGGAAACAAGGGTTTCCCGCCGCAACCCGAGAAAGACCTCGAGAGTCCTTCTTCAATGCCTCTTGAGGACCTAGTCCCTCCCATGACTCGAGAGCAATGACGCGATCTGCCTGGCCACACGCATGGAGTCAGGCTTCTCTGGCGCCGCACGAGAGGCTCCCTGAACTCCCCATCATATCTCGTGAGAAACCCCACACTGGCGCCGCAGCTCGAGAAAACCCATGAGACGCCCCCGTCATCACGAGAGGAGGGCCATCTTTAACTGCATGGTATGCAGATCAAGCGTGAACCTTCTGTCCAAGCTACACAGGACGCTTGACTCCCTTTAGGCCACTCATTGGGCTCCAAGAGTTACGCGTCCCGACTCGAGAGGATAGTGGAGTCCTTTGCTTCCTTCCACTCGAGACGAGGTGTGACCCACCGGGTGAGACTGGAATGCGACCCCGATATCCCTGTCGCCCCTGGAGAGGAACATTACGTCCTGGACCCAAGCCTAGATGAGGACTCTTTGCCCTGAAGTGACTCGAGAGCAACCCCCAGCTCTCTCTGACAAGTTGAATGGAAGATTGGACTTCCTGGGCCAACACAAGAGGAAGCCTGAATTCCCCGTTGTAACTCGAGAATCCCGCCTCAACTCGAGAAAAACCACGTGTTTCCCTCGTCATCGCAATATGAGGCCCTTGCCCGCTACAGCATCTCCAGAGAATTCCCACGTTCCATCTTGAAGTGCGAAACTGTACTTGGCACCCTTGATGCGACCTCAAAAGTGCCGTGACATACCGGTCTCACTCGAGGGGACCACCGAGGTTCCCAGCACCACTTCATCTGAGCCCCTTCTCCCCTTCTGATCGCGAGCGGTGGGTCGATTCCCCTGCTTTGTCTGCAAGGGGTTCCCGACCTTCCCGGCGCACCTCAGGATGAGGCCGGTCTCCCGAGGAAATTCGAGACGTAGCCTCGTGGGTGGTACCACATGCTGAAAGACCCCAATTTTCCGGTACGCTCTTGAAAAGAACCCGATGCCCGGAAACCTCTTTGAAGGCAACCCTGTGGATGAAGGCACAACACGAAGGGGCACTGACACCCCCGTGTATCGTCCGGAAAAACCCGCAGGTTCCACACTCAGCTCAACAAGTGGCCTGTCACTACGTGAACAACTCGAAAGGCAAGGGGAAATCCATTCCTCAACAGAAGACGAGGCGTGACTCTCTTGTCCATACTCTGCAGGTACCCTGCGACCCGAGTCAGATATGGAGAGGACCCCTGAGGTTCCTGCCTCCATTCGAGATGAGGCCCTCTTCGATTGCACCAAACCCAGTTGAGTAACGCAAGGCCCCTCCCAAATCCACAGTGTCCCTGACTTCTCAGAGGCACCCTCAGAAGTTGCCTGAGGTCACTGACACAAATCAAGGGAACCCAGGGTTCCCTGCCGCAACCTGAGAAAGACCTCAAGAGTCCTTCTTCAATGTGTCTTGAGGCCCGATTCGCCTACTATGACTCGAGAGCAATCACGCACTCCCCTTCACCACACGCACGGAGACCTGACGTCCCTAGCACCACACGAGAGGCTCTCTGAGCTCCCCGTTGTACCTCGTGAGAAATCTGATACTGGCGCCGCAGCTGGAGAAAACCCACGAGATGCCCCCTTCATCGCGAGATGAGGGCCTTTTTTCCTGCATGGCCAGGAAAACAATCCCGAGTCATCTCCAAACTCCATAGGAGGCTTCACTCCCTTTACGCCACGCAGTGGGCTCCAAGAGATACCCGTCGCGACTCGACAGGAGAGCGGAGTCCTTTTTTTCCCCTCAAGACGAGGTCTGACTCTCCGGGTGAGTCGAGAATGCAACCCTGAGATCCCTGTTGGCCCAGTAGTGGAACACTAGGTCCTGGACACAAGCGTAGATGAGGTCTATTTTGCCCTGCAGTGACTGGAGAGCAATCCCCAGTTCTAACTTGCAACTCGAATGGAATACTGGATTTTCCTGGCGCCATACAAGAGGCTCCCTGAGATCCCCGTGGTACTTCATGAGACACCCCACCCTGGCGCCGCAGCTCGAGAAAACCCACGAGACGCCACCGTCATCTCGAGATGAGGGCCTTCTTTTCCTGCATGGCCTGGAGTCCAATCCCGAGTCCTCTCTCCAAACTCCACAGGAGGCTTGACTCCCTTTAGTACACACAGTGGGCTCCAAGAGATACCCATCGCGACTCGAGACGAGAGCAGAATTCTTTGCTTACCCTCGAGGTGAGAACTGACTCCCCGGATGAGTCTGGAATGCAAACCCGAGATCCCTGTCGCCCCTGGAGAGCAATGTTAGATCCTAAACACAAGCCTAGATTAGGTCTCTTTTGCCCTGCAGTGACTCTAGCGCAATCCCCAGCTCCCCCTCGCAACCCGAATGGAAGATAGGATTTCAAGGCCAACAAGAGGAAGCCTAAATTCCCGGTCATAACTCGAGAATCCCGCCGCAACTCGAGCAAAACCACGTGGTTATCCCGTCATCGCAAGATGAGGCCCTTGCCCGCTACAGCGTTTCAAAAGATGTCCCAGGTTCCGTCTTGAAATGCGAAACGGTACTTGGCACCCTTGATGCGACCCCAAAAGTCCCCCAATACGCCGGTCTCACTCAAGGGGAACACCGAGGTTCCCGGCACCACTTCATTTAAGCCCCTTCTCCCCTCCTGATCGTGACCCGTGGGTCGATTCCCCTGCTTTGTCTGCAAGGGGGCCCGACCTTCCCTGCACAACTCAGGATGAGGCCGGTCTCATGGGGAAATTCGATACGTAGCTTTGTGGGTGGTGCCACTTGCTGAAAGACTCCAATTTCCCGGTCCGCTCTTGATAAGAATCCGATGCTCGGACACCTCTTGGAAAGCAGCCTTGAGTATGAAGGTACAACACGAAGGGCACTAACACACCTGTGCATCATCCGGAAAAACGGGCAGGTTACACACACAGCTCGACAAGTGGCCTGTCACCTCGAGAACAACTCGAGAGGCAAGAGGAGTCCCATCCTCCAGAAAAGACGAGGCCTGACTCTCCTGTACCAACATGCAGGGACCTTGCGATCTGAGTCAGAAATGGAGAGGAACACTGAGGTTCCTGCTTCAACTCGAGATGAGTCCCTCTTATATTCCACCAAATGCAGAGGAGTCTCGAGAGGCCCCTCCAAACTGCACAGTATCCCTGACTTCTCAGAGGCACTCTGAGAAGCTCCCTGAGGTCGCAGGCACAAGTCAAGGGAACCCTGGGTTTTATGCAGTGATCCGAGAAAGACCTCGAGAGTCCTTCTTCAACCCGTCTTGAGGCCCGATTACCCTACCATGACTTGAGAGCAATGACGAGCTCCCCCTAGCCATCTCATGGGGACCTGACTTCCCTGGCGCCACACGAGAGGCTCCCTGAGCTCCCTCTCGTACCTCGTCAGAAACCCGGCACTAGCGCAGCAGTCTAGAAAACCCACGAGACGCCGCCGTCATCGCGAGATGAGGGCCTTCTTTTCCTGCATGGCCTGGAGAGGAATCCCGAGTCCTCTATCCAAACAGCACAGGAGGCTTGACTCCCTTTAGGGCACACAGTGGGCTCCAAGAGATACCCATCGCGACTCAAAAGGACAGCGGAGTTCTTTGCTTCCCCTCGAGACGAGGCCTGATTCCCCGGGTGAGTCTGGTATGCAACCCCAAGATCCCTGTCTCCCCTAGGGACGAGCATTAAGTCCTGGACACAAGCCTAGATGAGGTCTATTTTGCCCTGCAGTGACTCGTGGACAATCCCCAGCTCTCCCTTTAAACTCGAATGGAAGATAGGACTTCCCTGGCCCAACACATAAGGAAGACTGTATTCCCTGTCGAAACTCGAGAATCCCGCCACAACTCGAGAAACGCCACGTGGTTCCCCCATCATCCCAAGATGAGGCCCTTGCCCCCTACAGCGTCTCAAGAGAAGTCCCACGTTCCGTCTTGAAGTGCGAAACGGTATTGGCACCCTTGATGCGCCCTCAAAAGTTCCTCGACACACCAGTCTGACTCGAGGAGAACACCGAGGTTCCCGGCACCACTACATCTGGGCCCCTTCTCCCCTCCTGATCGGGACAGGAGGGTCGATTCCCCTGTTTTGTCTTGAAGGGGTTCCCACCTTTCCCGGTGCATCTCAGGATGAGGCCGGTCTCACGAGGATATTCGAGACATAGCCACGTGGATGGTGACACATGCCGAAAGACCCCGATTTCCCGGTCCGCTCTTGATAAGATCCTGATGCCCGGACACCTCTTTGAAGATAACCCTTTTGATGAAGGCACAACACTTAGGGGCACTGACACCCCTGGGTATCGTCCGGAGAAACCTGCAGGTACCACACACAGCTCGAGAAGTGACCTGTCACCACGTGAACAACTGGAGAGGCAAGCAGAGTTCCATTCCTCCACACAAGACGAGGCCTGACTCTCCTGTTCGAACTCTGCAGCGAAACTGTGATCCGAGTCAGATCTGGCCCAGGGGAAGTCAGGAGAGGAAACATGAGTTTCCTGCCTCCACTCGAGATGAGGCCCTCTTCCATTGCACCGAACCCAGTGGAGTCCCGAGAGACCCCTCCCAACTGCACAGTATTCCTGACTTCTCAGAGTCACCCTTAGACCTTCCTGAGATCACCGGCACAAGTCGAGGGAACCAAGGGTTTCCTGCCCCAACCCGTAAAAGACCTCGAAAGTCCTTCTTCAACGCGTCTTGAGGTGCGATTCCCCTACCATGACTCGAGAGCAATGACGCGCTCCCCCTAGCCACGCGCATAGAAACCTGACTTCCCTGGCGCCACAGGAGAGGCTCCCTGAGGTCCCCATTATACCTCGTGAGCAACACCACACTGGAGCCGCAGCTCGAGAATACCCACGAGACGCCCCAGTCCTCACGAGATGAGGGCCTTCTTTTGCTGTATGGCCTGGAGAGCAATCCTGAGTCCTCTCTCCAAACTCCACAGGAGGCTTGACTCATTTTAGGCCACACAGTGAGCTCCAAGATATACCCGTCGCGACTTGACAGGAGAGCGGTGTCCTTGGCTTCCCCTCGAGACAAGGCCTGACTCCCCGGGTGAGTCGAGAATGCAATGCTGAGATCGCTTTCGCCCCAGCAGAGGATCATTAGGTCCTGGACACAAGCCTAGATGAGGTCTATTTGGCCCTGCAGTGTCTCGAGAGCAATCCCCAGTTCTAACTCACAATTCGAATGAAAACTGGACTTCCCTGGGCCAGTTGAAGAGGAAGCCTGAATTCCCGGTTGTAACTCGAGAATCCCACCCCAACTCAAGAAAAACCACGTGGTTCCCCCGTCATCGAAAGATGAGGTCCTTGCCCGCTACACCGTCTCAAGAGAAGTCCCACGTTCCGTATTGAAGAGCGAAAAGTTACTTGGAACCCTTGATGCGACCCCAAAAGTTCCCCGACATACCAGTCTCACTTGAGGAGAACACCGAGCTTCCCGGCACCACTTCATCTGAGACTCTTCTCCCCTCTTGATCGCGACAGGAGGTTCGATTCCCCTGCTTTGTCTGGAAGGCGTTCCCGACCTTCCTGGTGCACATCAAGATGAGGCCAGTCTCACGACGAAATTCGAGACATAGCCTCGTGGGTGGTGCGGCATGCCAAAAGACCCCGATTCCCTGGTCCGCTCTTGATAAGAACCCGATGGCAGAACCCAACTCGAAGGCAATCCTGTGGAACAAGGCACAACACGAAGGGGCAGAGACACCACGGTGCATCGTCCAGAAAAACCCGCAAGTTCCACATACAAATCGACAAGTGGCCTGTCACCCCATGAACAACGCGAGAGTCAAGCGGAGTTCCATTCCTCCACACAAGACGAGGCCTGACTCTCCTGTCCCAACTCTGCAGGAACTCTGGGATCCGAGTCAGATCCGGCGCATTCGAAGCCAGGAGAGGAACCCTGTGGTTCCTGCCTCAACTTGTCATGAGGCCCTCTTCCATTGCACCAAACCCAGTGGAGTTCCGAGAGGCCCCTCCCAACTCCACAGTGACCCTGACTTCTCAGAGGCACGCTGAGAAGCTTCCTGAGGTCACTGGCACAAGTCGATGGAACCCAGGGTTTCCTGCTTCAACCCAAGAAAGACCTCGAGAGTCCTTCTTTAACACGTCTTCAGGCCCAATTCCCCTACCATGACTCGAGAACAATGACGGGCTCCCTCTCACCACGTGCATAGAGACCTGACTGCCCTGGCACCACATGAGAGGCTCACTGAGCTCCCAGTCTTACTTCGTGAGAAACCCCACACTAGCGCCACAGCTCGAGAAAACCTACGAGACGCCCCAGTCATCGGGAGACGAGGGCCTTCATTTCCTGCATTGCCTGGAGAGCAATCCCGTGTCCTCCCTCCAAACACCAGAGGAGGTTTAACTCCCTTTAAGCCACTCAGTGGGCTCCAAGACATACCCGTCCGACTCGAGAGGAGAGCAGAGTCCTTTGCTTCCCCTCGAGACGAGGCCTGACTCCAGGGTGAGTCTGGAATGCAACCCCGAGATTCCTGTCGCCCCTTGACATGAACATTAGGTCCTGCACACAAGCCTTGGTGGGGTCTCTTTTGCCTTCAGTGACTAGAGCGCACCTCCAGCTCTTCCTCGAATCTCGAATGGAAGATAAGACTTTTGTGGGCCAACACAAGAGGAAGCATGAATTCCCTGTGGTAACTCAAATATCCCACCGCAACTAGAGAAAAACCAAGTGGTTCCCCAGTCATTCCAAGATGAGGCCCTTGCCCGCTGGAGCACCCCAAGAGAAGTCCCACGTTCCAATTTGAAGAGCGAAACGGTACTTGGAACGCGTTATGCGACCCCAAAAGTTACCCGACATACCTGTCTCACTTGAGGGAAACACCGAGGTTCCCAGCAGCACTTCATCTGAGCCACTTCTCCCCTCCTGATCGCCACAGGAGGGTCGATTCCTCTGCTTTGTCTGGAAGGGTTTCATGACCTTCGCGGCACACCTCAGGATGAGGCCGGTTTCATGAGGAAATTCGAGACTAGCCACGTGGGTGTTGCCAAATGCTAAACGACCCCGATTTCCCAGTCCGCTCTTCATAAGAACACGATGCCCGGACACCTCTTCGAAGGCAACCCTGTGGATGAAGACACAAAACGAAGGGTCACTGACACCCTCATGCATCGTCTGGAAAAACCTGCAGATTCCACACACAGTTTGACAAGGGGCCTGAAACCCCATGAACAACTCGAGAGGCAAGCGGAGTTAAATTCCTCAGAAAAGACATAGCCTGACTCTCCTGTCCCAACTCTGCAGGGACACTAC
Source organism: Bubalus kerabau (assembly GCF_029407905.1). Taxonomy (NCBI): domain Eukaryota; kingdom Metazoa; phylum Chordata; class Mammalia; order Artiodactyla; family Bovidae; genus Bubalus; species Bubalus kerabau. Next base: position 2,125,163 of record NW_026577883.1, on the reverse strand, counting down.
GATCAGAGTCAGAATTGGAGAGGAAGCCTGAGGTTCCTGCCTCCACTCGAGATGAGGCCCTCTTCCATTGCGACAAACCCAGTGGAGTCCCGAGAGGCCCCGCCAAATCCACAGCATCCCTCACCTCTCAGAAGCACCCTGGGAAGTTTCCTCAGGTCCCCGGCAGAAGTCGGGGGAAACGAGGGTTTCCCGCTGCAACCCGAGAAAGACATCGAGAGTCCTTCTTCAACGTGTCTTGAGGCCCTAGTCCCCTCCCATGACTCGAGAACAATGACGCGCTCCTTCTCGCCATGTGCATGGAGACATGACTTCCCTGGAACCGCACGAGAGGCTCCCTGAGATCCTCGTCGTGCCTCGGGAGAAAACCCCCATGGGTGCCGCAGCTCGAGGAAACCCCTGAGATGGCCCCTCCTCGCGAGGTGAGGGCCTTCTTTTCCTGCCTGGCCTGGAGAGTAATCACGAGTCCTCTCTCAAAAGTGAAGAGCAGGCTGGACTCCCTTGAGGCCACTCAGGGGGCACCAAGATATCCGCGTCGCGACTCGGGAGGAGAGCGGAGTCCTTTGCTTCCCCTCGAGGCGAGGCCTGACTCCCCGGGGGAGCATGGGATTCAACTCCGAGATCCTTGTCTTCCCTGGAGAGGAGCATTAGGTCCTGGACACAGGCCTAGATGAGGTCTCTTTGGCCCTGCAGTGACTCGAGCGCAACCCCAACTTTTGCTCGCCACTAGAATAGAAGATTGGGCTACCCAGGGCCGACACAAGAGGAAGCCTGTAATCCCCCGTCGTAACACGAGAATCCCGCCGCAACTCGAGAAAAACCACGTGGTTCCTACCTCTTCGCAAGATGATGCCCTTGCCCGTGAAGGCGTCTCAAGGGAAGTCCCCTGTTCCACCCTGAAGTGCGAAACGGGACCTGACAGCCTTCATGTGACCTCAAAAGTTCCCCGACACGCCTGGTTCCCTTGAGGGGAACACCGAGGGTCCCGGCACCGCTTCATCTGAGCCCCTTCTCCCCTCCTGAGCGCGACAGGAGAGTCGATTCCCCTGCGTGGTCTGGAAGGGGTTCCTGGCCTCCTGGCGCACCTCAGGAGGAGGCCGGTCTCACGAGGACATTTGAAATGAGCCACGTGGGTGGTGCCACACGCCGAACGACCCCGATTCCCCGGTCCGCTCTTGAGAAGAACCCGATGACGTACCCCTCTTAGAAGGCAATCCTATGGGTGAAGGCACAGACCTAAGCGGCATTGACATCACCGTGCATCGTCCAGAAAGACCCGCGGGTTCCACACACAGCTCGACGAGGGGCCTGTGGCCCCCTGAACAACTCGAGAGGCAAGCGGGGTTCCCTTCCTCAGACAAGACGAGGCCTGACTTTCCTGTCCCAACTGTGCAGGGACCCTGCAGTCGGAGTCCAAAACGGAGAGGAATCCTGAGGTTCTTGCCTCCCAACCAGATGAGGACCTCTTCCGTTGCGCCAGACCCAGCGGAGACCCGAGGGGTCCCGCCACCTCCACAGGATCCCTCGCCTCTCAGAGGCACCCTGGGAAGTTCCCTAAGTCCCCGTCAGAAGGCGAGGGAAACGAGGGTTTCCCGCCGCCCCCCGAGAAAGACCTCGAGAGTCCTTCTTCAACGCGTCTCCAGGCCCTAGTCCCCTCCCGTGACTCGAGAGCCAGGACGCGCTCCCCCTCGCCATGCGCATGGAGACCTGACTTCCCTGGCGCCGCACGAGAGGCTCCCTGAGATCCTCGTCGTGCCTCGGGAGAAAACCCCCACGGGCGCCGCAGCTCGAGGAAACCCCTGAGACGCCCCCGTCCTCGCGAGCTGAGGGTCTTCTTTTCCTGCATGGCCTGGAGAGCAATCCCGGGTCCTCTCTCCAAACGGAAGAGGAGGCTGGACTCCCTTGAGGCCGCTCAGGGGGCTCCAAGAGACCCGCGTCGCGACTCGAGAGGAGAGCGGAGTCCTTGGCTTCCCCTCGAGACGAGGCCTGACTCCCCAGGGGAGCCTGGAATGCAACCCCGAAATCCCTGCCTTCCCTGGAGAGGAATATTAGGTCCCGGACACACGCCTAGGTGAGGTCTCTTCAGCCCTGCAGTGACTCGAGCGCAACCCCCAGCTTTCCCTCGCAACCCGAGGGGAAGATTGGGCTTCCCAGGGCCAACCCAAGGGGAAGGCTGAGATCCCCGTCGTAACTCGAGAATCCCGCCGCAACTCGAGAAAAACCACGTGGTTCCCACCTCTTGGCAAGATGAGGCCCTTGCCCGCGACGTCGTCTCAAGGGAAGTCCCCTGTTCGGACCTGAAGGGCGAAACGGTCCCTGACAGCCTTCCTGCGACCCCCAAAAGTCCCCCGACACACCGGGGTCCTCCGAGGGGAACACCGAGGGTCCCGGCACCGCTTCCTCTGAGCACCTTCTCCCCTCCTGAGCGCGACAGGAGAGGCGATTACCCTGCGTGGTCTGGAAGGGGTTCCCGGCCTTCCCGGCGCCCCTCAGGATGAGGCCGGTCTCACGAGGAAATTCGAGACGAGCCACGTGGGTGGTGCCACATGCCGAACGCCCCCGATTCCCCGGTCCGCCCTTGAGAAGGACCCGAGGCCCTGACCCCCCTTCGAAGGCAACCCTGTGGGTGAAGGCACAACACGAAGGGGCACTGCCACCCCCGTGCATCGTCCGCAAAGACCCGCGGGTTCCACACACAGCTCGACGAGGGGCCTGAGACCCCCTGAGCAACTCGAGAGGCCAGCGGGGTTCCCTTCCTCAGACACGTCAAGGACTGATTCTCCTGTCCCAACTCTGCAGGGACCCTGCGGTCGGAGTCCGAAACGCAGAGGAAGCCTGAGGTTCCTGCCTCCCCTCGAGGTGAGGCCCTCTTCCGTTGCGCCAGACCCAGCGGAGTCCCGAGGGGCCCCGCCACCTCCACAGGATCCCTCGCCTCTCAGAGGCACCCTGGGAAGTTCCCTACGGTCCCCGGCAGAAGGCGAGGGAAACGAGGGTTTCCCGCCGCCCCCCGAGAAAGACCTCGAGAGTCCTTCTTCAACGCGTCTCGAGGCCCAAGTCCCCTCCCGTGACTCGAGAGCCAGGACGCGCTCCCCCTCACCACACGCATGGAGACCTGACTTCCCTGGCGCCGCACGAGAGGCTCCCTGAGATCCTCGTCGTGCCTCGGGAGAAAACCCCCACGGGCGCCGCAGCTCGAGGAAACCCCTGAGACGCCCCCGTCCTCGCGAGCTGAGGGCCTTCTTTTCCTGCATGGCCTGGAGAGCAATCCCGGGTCCTCTCTCCAAACGGAAGAGGAGGCTGGACTCCCTTGAGGCCGCTCAGGCGGCTCCAAGAGACCCGCGTCGCGACTCGAGAGGAGAGCGGAGTCCTTGGCTTCCCCTCGAGACGAGGCCTGACTCCGCGGGGGAGCCTGGAATGCAACCCCGAGATCCCTGCCTTCACTGGAGAGGAATATTAGGTCCCGGACACACGCCTAGGTGAGGTCTCTTCGGCCCTGCAGTGACTCGAGCGCAACCCCCAGCTTTCCCTCGCCACCCGAGGGGAAGATTGGGCTTCCCAGGGCCAAGCCAAGGTGAAGGCTGAGATCCCCGTCGTAACTCGAGAATCCCGCCGCAACTCGAGAAAAACCACGTGGTTCCCACCTCTTGGCAAGATGAGGCCCTTGCCCGCCACGGCGTCTCAAGGGAAGTCCCCTGTTCCGCCCTGAAGGGCGAAACGGTCCCTGACAGCCTTCCTGCCACCTCCAAAAGTCCCCCGACACGCAGGGGTCCCCCGAGGGGAATACCGAGGGTCCCGGCACCGCTTCCTCTGAGCCCCTTCTCCCCTCCTGATCGCGACAGGAGAGTCGATTCCCCCGCATGGTCTGGAAGGGGTTCCCGGTCTTCCCGGCGCACCTCAGCATGAGGCCGGTCTCACGAAGAAATTCGAGATGAGCCACGTGGGTGGTGCCACATGCCGAACGCCCCCGATTCCCCGGTCCGCTCTTGAGAAGGACCCGAGGCCCGGACCCCTCTTCAAAGGCAACCCTGTGGGTGAAGGCACAACACGAAGGGGCACTGCCACCCCCGTGCATCGTCCGCAACGACCCGCGGGTTCCACACACAGCTCGACGAGGGGCCTGCGACCCCCTGAGCAACTCGAGAGTCCAGCGGGCTTCCCTTCCTCAGACAAGACGAGGACTGACTCTCCTGTCCCAACTCTGCAGGAACCCTGCGGTCGGAGTCCGAAACGGAGAGGAATCCTGAGGTTCCTGTCTCCCCTCGAGGTGAGGCCCTCTTCCATTGCACCAAACCCAGATGAGTCGCGAGAGGCCCCTCCCAACTCCACAGTATCCCTGAATTCTCAGAGGCACCTTGAGAATCTATCTGAGGTCACCGGCTCAAGTCCAGGGAACCCAGGGTTTCCTGCTGCGACCCGAGAAAGACCTTGAGAGTCCTTCGGCGCGTCTTGAGGCCCGATTCCCCTACCATGACTCGAGAGCAAAGACCCGCTCCCCATCGCCATGCGCATGGAGACCTGACTTCCCTGACTCCTGAAGAGAGTCTCCCTGAGCTCCCTGTCGTACCTTTTCGGAAACCCCATTCAGGCACCGCAGCTCGAGAAAACCCACGATACGCCCCCGTCATCACGAGATGAGGGACTTGTTTCCTGCCTGGCATGGAGAGCAAAACCGAGTCCTCTCTCCAGACTCCACAGGAGGCTTGACTCTCTTTAGGCCTCTCAGTTGGCTCCAAGAGATACCTGTCAGGACCTGAAGGGAGAGCAGAGTCCTTTGCTTCCCCTCGAGACGAGGCCTGACTCCCCGTGTGAGTCTGGAATGCAACCCCGAGTTCCTGTCACACCTGGAGAGGAAAACTCGGTCCTGGACACAAGCCTAGATGAGGTCTATTTTGCACTGCAGTTACTAGAGCGCAATCGCCAGCTCTCCCTCGCAAATCGAATTGAAGATTGGACTTCCCTGGGCCAATACAATTGGAAGCCTGAATTCGACATCGTAACTCGAGAATCCCGCCGAAACTCGAGAAAATCCACGTGGTTCCCCCATCAGCGCTAGATGAGGCCCTTGCCCGCTACAGCGACTCAAGAGAAGTCCCACTTTCTGTCTTGAAGTGCGAAACGGTACTTGGCACCCTTGATGCAATCTCAAAATTCCCCGACATACCGGTCTCACTCGAAAGGAACACCGAGGTTCCCGGAACCACATCATTTGAGCTCCTTCTCCCCTCGTGATCGCGACAGGAGTGTCGATTCCCCTGCTATGTCTGGAAGGGGTTCCCGACCTTTCCAGCGCGCCTAAGGATGAGGCCGGTCTCACGAGGAAATTCGAAACATAGCCTCGTGGGTGGTGCCACAAGCCGAAAGACCCCGATTTCCCGGTCTGCTCTTGATAAGAACGTGATGCCGTGACACCTTTACGAAGGAAAACCTGTGGATGAAAGCACAACACGAAGGGGCACTGACACCGTGCATCGTCCAGAAAAACCTGCAGGTTACAAACACAGTTCGACAAGTGGTCTGTCAGCCCGTGAACAACTCGAGAGGCAAGTGGAGTTCCATTCCTCCACACAAGACGAGACCTGATTTTCTGTACCAACTCTGCAGGGAAACTGTGATCCGAGTCAGTACCAGCGACAGGAAACCCAGGAGAGGAAACATGAGGTACCTGCCTAAACTCGAGATGAGGCTCTCATCCATTGCACCAAACCCAGTGGAGTCCAGAGAGGCCCCTCCCAACTCCACAGTACCCCTGACTTCTCAGAGGCACCCGGAGAAGCTCCATGAGGTCACCGGCACATGTCAAGGGAACCCAGGGTTTCCTGCCACAATGGGAAAAAGACCTCGAGAGTCCTACTTCAACGTGTCTTGAAGCCCGAATCTGCTTCCATGGCTCTATAGAAATGACACGCACCCCCTCGCCACGCATATGGAGACCTGACTTCCCTGGCGCCATAAGAGAGGCTCCCTGAGCTCCCTGTCGTACCTCGTGAGAAACCCCACACTGACGCCGCAGCTTGAGAAAACTCACCATACGCCCCTGTCATCGCGAGATGAGGGCCTTCTTTTCCTGCATGGCCTGGAGAGGAATCCCGAATCCTCTTTCCAAACTCCACAGGAGGCTTGACTCCCTTTAGGCCACTTAGTGGGCTCCAAGAGATACCCGTCGCGACTCGAGAGGAGAATTGAGTCCTTTGCTTCCCTTCGAGACAAGGCCTGACTCACCAGGTGGGTCTGGAATGCAACCCCGAGATCCCTGTCTCCCCTGGAGAGGAACATTAGGTCCTGGAAACAAGCCTAGATGAGGTCTCTTTTGCCCTTCTGTAACTCGAGAGCAATCCCCCGCTCTCCCTGACAACTCGAATGGAAGATTGGACTTCCCTGGGCCAACACAAGAGGAAGCCTGAATTCCCCTTCGTAACTCGAGAATCCCGCCGCAACTCGAGAAAAAGCACTTGGTTCCCTCGTCATCACAAGATGAGGCCCTTGCCCGCTACAGCTTCTCAAGAAAAGTCCCACGTTCCGTCTTGAAGTGCAAAACGATACTTGACACCCTTGATGTGACCCCAAAAGTTCCCCGAAATATCGGTCTCACTCGAGGTGAACACCGAGGTTCCCGGCACCAGTTTATCTGAGCCCCTTCTCCCCTCCTGTTCGTGATAGCAGGGTAACTTCCCCTGCTTTGTTTGTAAGGGGTTCCCGACCTTCACGGGGCACTTCAGGATGAGGCCAGTCTCACGAGGAAATTCGAGACGTAGCTCGCGGGTGGTACCACATGCCAAAAGACTATGATTTCCCGGTACGCTCTTGATAAGAACCCGATGCCTGGACACCTCTTTGAAGGCAACCCTGTGGATGAAGGCACAACACAAAGGGGCACTGACACCCTCGTGCATCGTCCGGAAAAACCCGCAGGTTCCACATACAGCTCAACAAGTGGCTTGTCACCCCTGAAGAACTCGAGAGGCAAGTGGGGTTTCATTCCTCTACACAAGACGATGCCTGACTCTCCTGTTCCAACTCTGCAGGGACTTTGCGATCCGAATCAGACCAGCGCCAGTGAAGTCACGAGAGGAACGCTGAGGTTCCTGCCTCCACTCGAGATTAGGACCTCTTCCATTTCACGAAACCCAGTGGAGTCCCGAGAGACGCGTCCCAGCTCCACAGTATCCCTGACTTCTCAGAGGCACCCTGAGAAGCTCCCTGAGGTCACCAGCACAATTCGAGTGAACCCAGGGTTTACTGCCGCCACCATAGAAAGAACTCAAGAGTCCTTCTTCAACGCATTTTGAGGCCTGATTCCCCTACCATGACTCGAGGGCAATGACACGCTCCCTCTGCTACACTCATGAAGCCCTGACTTCCCTGGCGCCACACGAGAGGCTCCCTGAGCTCCCCGTCATACCTCGTGAGAAACCAAACACTGGCGCCACAGATAGAGAAAACCCACGAGACGCCCCCATTTTCGCGACATGACGGCCTTCTTTTCTAGCATGGCCTGGAGAGCAATCCCGAGTCCTCTCTCCAAACTCCACAGTAGGCTTGACTCCCTTTTGGTCACTCAGTGGACTCCAAGACACACCCGTCGCGACTCGAGAGGAGAGCGGAGTCTTTTCCTTCCCCTCGAGGCGAGGCCTGACTCCTCGGGTGTGTCTGATATGTGAACCGGAGATCCCTGTCGCCCCTGGAGAGAAACATTAGGTCCTGGACACAAGCCTAGATGAGGTCTCTTTTTTCCTGCAGTGACTCGAGAGCAATCCCCAACTCTCCCTCGCAACTCGAATGGAAGACTGGACTTCCCTGGGCCAACAGAAGAGGAAGCCTGAATTTCCCGTTGTAACTCAAGAATCCCGCCACAACTCGAGAAAAACCACGTCGTTCCCTCTTCATCGCAAGATGCGGCCATTGCCGCTACAGCGTCTCAAAAGAAGTCTGACGTTCCATCTTGAAGTGCGATACAGTACTTGGCACCTTTGATGCGACCCCAAAAGTTCCCCAACACACTGGTCTCACTGGAGGGGAACACCGAGGTTCCCGGCATCACCTCATCTGTGCCCCTTCTCCCCTCCTGATCGAGACAGGAGGGTCGATTCCCCTGCTTTGTCTGCAAGGGCTTCCGACCTTCCCGGCGCACCTCAGGATGAGGCCGGTCTCACTAGGAAATTCGAGACGTAGCCTGGTGGGTGGTGCCACATGCGGAAAGACCCCGATTTCCCAGTCCGCTCTTAATAGGAACCCGATGCCAGGACACCTCTTCGAAAGCAAACCTGTGGATGAATGCACAACACGAAGGGGTACTGACATCCCCATGCATAGTACGGAAAAACACGCAGATTCCAAACACAGATCGACAAGTGTCCTGTCATCCCTTGAAGAACTAGAGAGGCATGCGGAGTTCCGTTCCTCCAAACAAGAGAAGGCCTGACTCTCCTTTCCCAACTCTGCAGGGACCGTGCGATCGGAGTCAGAAATGTAGATGAAACCTGACGTTCCTGCATCAACTCGAAATGAGGCCCTCTTCCATTGCGCCATACCCAGTGGAGTCCCGAGAGGCCCCTAAAACTCCACAGTATCCCTGATTCTCAGAGGCACCCTCAGAAGCTCTCTGCGGTCACTGGCACAAGTCGAGTGAACCCAGGGTTTCCTGCTGCATTCTGAGAAAGACCTTGAGAGTCCTTCTTTACCGCGTCTTGAGGCCCGATACCCTACCATGACTGGAGAGCAATGACGCATTCCCCTCGCCACGCCCATTGAAACCTAACTTCCCTGGCGCCACACGAGAGGCTCCCTGCGCTCCCTGTCCTACCTCATGAAAACCCCACACTGGCACCGCCGCTCGAGAAAACTCACGAGACGCCCCCATCATCGTAAGATGAGGGCCTTCTTTTCCTACATGACCTAGAGAGCAATCCCGAGTCCACTCTCCAAACTCCACTGGAGGCCTGACTCCCTTTAGGCCACTCAGTAGCCTCCAAGAGATACACGTCGCTACTCTAGAGGAGAGCAGAGTCCGTTGCTTCCCCTCGAGCCGAGGCCTGACTACTTGGGTGAGTCTGGAATGGGATCCCGAGATCCGTGTTGCCCCTGTAGAGGAAAACTCGGTCCTGGACACAAGCCTAAATGAGGTCTTTTTTGTCCTGCATTGACTCAAGTGCAATCCCCAGCTCTCCCTCGCAACTCGAATGGATGATTGGACTTCCCTGGGCCAACACAAGAGGAAGCCTGTATTCCCCATTGTAATTCGAGAATCCCGCGGCAACTGGAGGAAAACAACGTGGCTCCTCCGTCATCGAAATATGAGGCCCCTGTCAGCTATAGCGTCTCCAGGGAAGTCCCATGTTCCGGCTTGAAGTGTGAAACGGTACTTGGCACCCTTGATGCGACCCCCAAATTTCCCTGACACCCCGGTCTCACTCGAGGAGAACATGGAGGTTCCCAGCACCGCTTCAGCTGAGCCTCTTCTCCCCTCCTGATGGCGACAGGAGGGTCGATTCCCCTGCTTTGTCTGGAAGGGGTTCCCAGACTTCCCGGTGAACCTCAGGATGAGGCCAGTCTCACGAGGGAAGTCGAGACGTAGCCTCGTGGGTTGTGCCACATTCCGAAAGGCCCCGATTTCCTGGTCCACTATTGATAAGATCCCGATGCCCGGTCACCTCTTCGAAGGTAACCCTGTGGATGAAGGCACAACACGAAGGGGCACTGACACCCCTGTGCATCGTCCCCCAAAACCGCAGGTTCCACATACAACTCGACAGGTGGCCTGTCATCCCATGAACAACTCGAGAGGCAAGCGGAGTTCCATTACTCCACACAAGACGAGGTCTGACTCTCCTGTCCCAACTCTGCAGGGACCCTGCTATCCGAGTCAGAAATGGAGAGGAACCCTGACGTTACTGCCTCAATCCGAGATTAGGTCCTCTTCAATTGCACCAGTCCCTGTGATGTCCCGAGAAGCCCCTCTCAACTCCACAGTATCCCTGACTTCTCAGAGGAACCCCGCTAAGCTCCCTGAGGTCATGGGCACAAGTCGAGGGAACCCAGGGTTTCCTGCCACACCCCGAGAAAGACCTCGAGAGTTCTTCTTCGAAGCGTCTTGAGGCTTGATTCCCCTACCATGACTCGAGAGCAATGAGGCGCTCCCCCACGCCACGTCCATGGAGACCTGACTTCCGTGGCACCGCAGGAGTCTCCCTGAGCTCCCCGTCCTATCTCGTGAGAAACCCTAACCAGGCACTGCACCTTGAGAAAACCCACGAGACGCCCCCGTCATCGCGAGATGAGGGCCTTCTTTTCCTGCATGGCCTAGAGAGCAATCCCGAGTCCTCTCTCCAAACTCCACAGGAGGCTTAACTCCATTTAGGCCACTCTTGGGCTCCAAGGGATACCCGTCGCGACTCGAGAGGAGAGCGGAGTCCATTCATTCCCTTCGAGACGAGGCCTGACTCCCCGGGTGAGTCTGGAATGCAACCCCAAGATCCCAGTCATCCCTTGAGAGGAACATTAGGTCCTAGACACAAGCCTGGATGAGGTTTCTTTTGCCCTGCAGTGACTCGAGCGCAACCCCCAGCTCTCCCTCGCAACTCGAATGGAAGATTGGGCTTCCCTGGGCCAACACAAGAGGAAGCCAGAAATCCCCTTCGTAACTCGAGAATCCCGCCGCAACTCGAGAAAAACCACGTGTTTCCAACGTCATCCCAAGATGAGGCCCTTGCTGCTATGGCGTCTCAAGAAAAGAACCACGTTCCGTCTTGAAGTGCGAAATGGTACTTTGCACCCTTGATGCGACACCAAATGTTCCCGGACACGCCGGTCTCACTCGACAGGAACACCAAGGTTCCTGCACCACTTCATCTGAGCACCTTCTCCCCTCCTGTTCGAGACAGGAGGGTCTATTCCCCTGCTTTGTTTGGAAGGGGTTTCCCACATTCCCGGCGCACCTAAGGATGAGGCCGGTCTCACGAGTAAATTCGAGACATAGCGTCGTGGGTGGTGTCACATGCCGAAATACCCCGATTTCCCGGCCCACTCTTGAGAAGAACCCGATGCCCGGACACCTCTTCGAAGGCAACCCTGTGGACGAAGGCACAAAACGAAGGGTCACTGACACTCCCGTGCATCATTCGGTAAAAGCCGCAGGTTCCACACACAGCTCGACAAGAGGCCTGTCATCCCATGAACAACTCGAGAGGCAAGCAGAGTTCCATTCCTCCACTCAAGACGAGGCCTGACTCTCCGGTCCCAACTCTGAAGGGACCCTGAGATCGGAGTCCGAAATGGAGAGGAACCCTGAGGTTCCTGACTCCACTCGAGATGAGGCCCTCTTCCATTACACCAAAAACAGTGGAGGCCCGAGAGGCCCCTCCCAAATCCACAGTATCGCGACTTCTCAGAGGCACCCTTAGAAGTTCCCTGAGGTCATTGGCACAAGTCGAGGGAACACAGGGTTTCCTGACGCAACCCGAGAAAGACCTCGAAAATCCTCCTTCAACGCATCTTGAATCCCGATTCCCCTACCATGACTCGAGAGCAATGACGCATTCCCCCTCGCCACTCGCATGGAGACTTGACTTCCCTGGCGCCACACGAGAGGCTCCCTGAGCTCCCCGTCATACCTCGTGAGAAATCCCACACTGGCTCCCCAGCTCGAGAAAACACACGAGACGCCTCCGTCATCGCGAGATGAAGGCCTTCTTTTCCTGCATGGCCTGGAGAGCAATCTCGAGGCCTCTCTTCAAACTCCACAGGAGGCCTGACTCCCTTTAGGCCACTCTGTGGGCTCCAAGAGATACCCGTTGGGACTCGAGAGGAGAGCGGAATTCTTTGCTTCCCCTATATACCAGGCCTGACTCCTCAGGTGAGTCTGGAATGCAACCCCGAGATCCCTGTCGCCCCTGGAGAGGAACATTAGGTCCTGGACACAAGCATAGATGAGGTCTCATTTGCCCTGAAGTGACTCGAGAGCAATCCCCTGCTCTCCCTCGCACCTCGAATGGAAGAATGGACTTCCCTGGGACAACACAAGAGGAAACCTGAATTTCCCGTCGTAATTCGAAAATCCCACTGCAACTCGAGGAAAACCACGTGGTTCCCCCATCATCGCAAGATGAGGCCCTTGCCAGCTACAGCGTCTCAGTAGAAGCCCTACGTTCCATCTTGAAGTTTAAAACGATAATTGGCAACCTTGATGTTAGCACAAAAGTTCCCCGACACCCTGGTCTCACTCGAGGGGAACACCAAGGTTCGGTGCACCGCTTGTTCTGAGCCCCTTATCCCCTCCTGATCGCGACGGGAGTGTCGATTACCCTGCTTTGTCTGGAAGGGGTTCCGGACCTTCCCGGCGCACCTCAGGATGAGGCCGGTCTCACGAGGAAATTCGAGACGTAGCCTTGTGGTTGGTGCCACACGCCGAAAGACCCCGATTTCCCTGTCTGCTCTTGATAAGAACCCAATGCTAGGACACCTCTTCGAAGGCAATCCTGTGGACGAAGGCACAAAACGAAGGGGTCTGACACCCTCCTGCATCGTTGGAAAAGCCCGCAAGTTCCACATACAGATCGACAAGTGGCCTGTCACCCCATGAACAACTCGAGAGGCAAGAGGAGTTAAATTCCTCCACACAAGACGAGGCCTGACTCTCCTGTCCCAACTCTGCATGGACACTGAGATCCGATTCAGAAATGGAGAGGAACCATGAGGTTCCTGCCTCAACTCGAGATAAGGCCCTCTTCTACTGCACCAAACCCAGTGGAGTTCGGAGCGGCCCCTCCCAACTGCACAGTATCCCTGACTTCTCAGAGGCACCCTGAAAAGCTCCCTGAGGTCACGGGCATAAGTCGACAGAACCCAGGGTTTCCTGCCGTAACCTGAGAAAAACCTCGAGAGTCCTTCTTCACGCGTCTTGAGGCCCGATTCCCCTACCATGACTGGAGAAAAATGACGCGCTCCCCCTCGCCACGCGCATGAAGATCTGACTTCCCCGGCACCACATGAGAGGCTCCCTGAGCTCCCCATCGTACCTCGTGAGAAACCCCACACTGGCGCCGCAGCTCGAGAAAACCCACGAGACGCCCCTGTCATGGTGAAATGAGGGCCTTTCCTGCATGACCTGAAGAGCAGTCCCGAATCCTCTCTCCAAACTCCAAAGGAGGCTTGACTCCCTTTAGGTCACTCAGTGGGCTCCAAGAGATACCCGTCGATACTCAGGAGGAGAGCGGTGTCCTTTGCTTCCCCTCGAGATGAGGCCTGACTACGAGGGTGAGTCTGGAATGCAACCCTGGATCCCTGTCGCCCCTGGAGAGGAACCTTAGGTCCTGGACAAAAGCCTAGATGAGGTCTCTTTGGCCCTGCAGTGACTCAAGCGCAACCCCTAGCTTTCCCTTGCAACTCGAATGGAAGATTGGCCTTTCTGAGCCAACACAAGAGGAAGCCTGAATTTCCAGTTGTAATTTGAGAAACCCGCCGCAACTCGAGAAAAATCACGTGGTTCCCCATATTGCAAGATGAGGCCCTTGCCCCCTACAGCGTCTCAAGAGAAGTCTCACATTCCGTCTTGAAGTGCAAAACAGTACTTGGCACCCTTGATGCGACCCCAAAAGTTCCCCTATATACCGATCTCACTAGAGGGGACACTGAAGTTTCCGGTACCACTTCATCTGAGGCCTTTCTCCTCTCCTGATCGCGATAGGAGGGTCGATTCCACTGCTTTGTCTCGAAGGGATTCCCGACCTTCCCGGCACACCTCAGGATGAGGCCGGTCTCATGAGGAAATTCGAGAGGTAGCCTCGAGGGCCATACTACATGCCGAAAGACCCCGATTCCATGGTCCACTTTTGATCAAAACCAGACTCCTGGACACCTCTTCGAAGGCAAGCCTGTGGATGAAGGCACAACACGTAGGGGCACTGACACCCCGTGCATCTTCCGGAAAAACCCGCAGGTTCCTCACACAGCTCCACAAGTGGTCTGTCACCTCGTGAACAACTCGAGAAGCAAGCGGAGTTCCATTCCTCCACACAAGACGATGCCTGACTCTCCTGTCACAACTCTAGGGACCTTGCGCACCGAGTCAGAAATGGAGAGGAAGCCTGAGGTTCCTGCCTCCACTCAAGATGAGGCCCTTTTCCATTGCCACAAAACCAGTGGAGTCCCGAGAGGCCCGTCCCAAATCCACAGTATGCCTGACTTCTCAGAGGCACCCTGAGAAGCTCCCTAAGGTCACCGGCAGAAGTCGACGGAACCCAGGGTTTCCTGCCGCAACCCGAGAAAGACCTTGAGAGTCCTGCTTTAACGTGTCTTGAGGCCCGATTCCCGTATCATATCTCGAGAGCAATGTCGCGCTCCCCCTTGCCATGCGCATGGAGACCTGAATTCCCTGGTGCCACACGAAAGGCTCCCTGAGCTTCCCGTCGCACCTCGTCAGAAACCGCACACTGGCACCGCAGCTCGAGAAAACCAACAAGACGCCCCTGTCATCGCGAGATGAGGGTCTTCTTTTCCTGCATGGCCTGGAGAGCAATCCTGAGTCCTCTCTCCAAACTCCACAGGGGGCTTGACTCCCTTTAGGCCACTCAGTGGGCTCCAAGAGACACCTGCGGTGACTCAAGAGGAGAGCGGGGTCCTTTGCTTCCCCTCGAGTCGAGCTCTGACTCCCAGGATGCGTCTGGAATGCAACCCCGAGATCGCTGTCGGCCCTGGAGAGGAATATTAGGTCCTGGACACAAGCCTAGATGAGGTCTCTTTTGCCCTGCAGTGACTCAAGAGCAAACCCCAGCTCTTCCTCGAAACTCGAATGGAAGATTGGACTTCCCTGGGCCAACACAAGAGGAAGCCTGAATTCCCCGTCGTAACTCGAGAATCCCGCCGCACCTTGAGAAAAACCACGTGATTCCCCCGTCATCCCAAGATGAGGCCCTTGCCCTCTACAGCGTGTCAAGAGAAGCCCCAAGTCCGTATTGAAGTGCAAAACGGTACTTGGCACCCTTGAAGTGACCCCAAAAGTTTCCCGACACACCGGTCCCACTCGAGGGGAACACCGAGGTTCCCGGCACGACTTCAACTGAGCCCTTTCACTCCTCCTGATCATGACAAGATGGTCGATTCCCCTGCTTTGTCTGGAAGGGGTTCCCGATCTTCATGGCGCACCTCAGGATGACACCAGTCTAATGAAGAAATTCGAGACGTAGCCTCATGGATGGTGCCACGTTCTGAAAGACCCCGATTTCCTGCTCTGCTATTGATAAGAACCCGATGTCCGGACACCTCTTTGAAGGCAACCCTGTGGATGAAGGCACAACACGAAGGGGCACTGACCCCCTCATGCATCTTACGGAAAAAACCGAAGGTTCCACTCACAGCTCGACAAATGGTCTGTTATCCTGTGAACAACTCGAGAGGCAAGTGGAGTTCCATTCCTCCACACAAGACGAGGCCTGACTCTCCTGTCCCAACTCTTCAGGGACCCTGTGGTCGGAGTTTTAAATGGAGAGGAACCCTTAGGTTCCTGCCTCAACTCGAGATGAGAACCTTTGCCATTGCACCAAACCCAGTGGAGTTCCGAGAGCGCCTCCCAAGTCCACAGTATGCCTGACTTCTCAGAGGCACCCTGAGAAGCTCCCTGAGGTCACCGGTACAAGTCGAGGGAACCCAGGGTTTCCTGCCGCAACCTGAGAAAGACCTCGAGACTCCTTCTTCAACGCGTCTTGAGTCCCGATTTCCCTACCATGACTCGAGAGCATTTATGGGCTCCTCCTCATCACACGCATAGACACCTGACTTTCCTGGCACCACACGAGAGGCTCCCTGAGCTCCCCGTCGTACCTCGTGAGAAAACTCATACTTGCGCTCCAACTCGAGAAAACCCACAAGACGCCCCCGTCATTGCGAGCTGAGGGCCTTCTTTCCTGTATGGCCTGGAGAGCAATCCGGAGTCCTCTCTCCAACTCCACAGGAGGCTTGACTCCCTGGAGGCCACTCAGTGGGCTCCAAGAGATACCTATTGCGACCCAGGAGGATATCAGAATCCTTTGCTTCCCCTCGAGCCGAGGCCTGACTCACTGGGTGAGTCTGGAATGCGTCCCCGTCATCCCTATCGCCCCTGGAGAGGAACATTAGGTCCTGGACACAAGCATAGATGAGGTCTATTTTGACCTGCCGTGACTTGAGAGCAATTCCCACCCAGCTCTCCCTGGCAACTCGAATGGAAGAATGGACTTCCCTGGGCCAATAGAAGAGGAAACCTGAATTCCCCGTCGTAAGTCAACAATCCCATCGCAACTTGAAAAAAACCACGTGGTTTCCCCTTCATCACAAGATGAGGCCCTTGCCCGCCACAGCGTCTCAAGAGAAGTCCCACGTTTCATCTTGAAGTTTGAAACAGTATTTGGCAAGCTTCATGAGACCCCAAAAGTTCCCTGACATACCGGTCTCACTCAAGGGGAACACCGAGGTTCCCGGCACCACTTCATCTGAGCCCCTTCTCCCCTCCTGATCGCGACAGTAGGGTCGATTAACCTGCTTTGTCTGGAAGGCTTTCCCGACCTTCCAGGGGCACCTCAGCATGAGGCCCGTCTCACGAGGAAATTCGAGACGTAGCCTCGTGTGTGGTGCCGCATTCCAAAAGACCCCGATTTCCTGGTCCGCTCTTAATAAGAACCCGATGCCCGCACACCACTTCGAAGGCAACCCTGTGGATGAAAGCACATCACGAAGGGGCACTGACACCCCCGTGCATTGTCTGGAAAAAACCGCAGGTTCCACACACAGCTCGACAAGTGGCCTGTCACTCCTTGAACAACTCGAGAGGCAAGCGGAGTTCCATTCCTCCACACAAGACGAGGCCTGACTCTCCTGTCCCAACTCTGCAGGGACCCTGCAATCTGAGTCAGAAATGGAGAGGAACCCTGAGGTTCCTTCCTGATCTCGAGATTAGGCCCTCTTCCATTGCAGCAAACCCAGTGGAGTCCCGAGAGGCCTCTCCCAGCTCCATAGTATCCCTGACTTCTCAGAGGCACCCTGAGAAGCTACCTGAGGTCACAGGCACAAGTCGAGGGAACCCAGGGTTTCCTGCCGCAACCCGAGAAAGACCTCGAGCATCCTTTTTCATTGCGTTGAGCCCTGATTCCACTACCATGACTCGAGAGCAATGACGTGCGCCCCCTCGCCACTCGTATGGAGACTTGACTTCCCTGACACCACACGAGAGGCTCCCTGAGCTCCCGGTCGTACCTTGTGAGAAACCCCACACTGGCACCGCAGCTCCAGAAAAACCACGAGACTCCCCCGACATCGCGAGATGAGGGCCTTCTTTTCCTGCAT
The DNA here is from genome assembly GCF_029407905.1 of Bubalus kerabau. Classification (NCBI taxonomy): domain Eukaryota; kingdom Metazoa; phylum Chordata; class Mammalia; order Artiodactyla; family Bovidae; genus Bubalus; species Bubalus kerabau. Next base: position 2,107,859 of record NW_026577883.1, on the reverse strand, counting down.
GGCCTGGAGAGCAATCCCGCGTGCTCTCTCCAAACTCCACAAGAGAGGAGCCAAGATTGCTGAGGAGTAGGACGGGGAGAACTCTTTCCCCCCCAAACAATTTCATCAAAAGAGCATTTAAACGTCAAGTAAATTCCACAATACAACTTATGAATGCTGCCAGAGGACATCAGGCACCCAGAAAAGCAACCCAACTCTTGGAAAGTAGGTAGGAAAAAGTATAAAAGACAAAAAAAGAGACAAAAGAGGGAGGGAGGGATTTCCGTCCCAGGAAGATAGTCTTAAAAAGAGAAAAGTTTCCAAACACCAGGAAAGCTTTTCACTGCCAAATCTTTGCCAAGCTTTGGAAGCACAAAGGGCAACATAAGGGGGATAAAAATAAATAAACAATTAAAACTCGCAGATTGCAAGCCCTACGGTAACTCCCCCAGCCGCAAAGCAGTGCAGACACCTGCTCACACCATTAGCAAGCAGGGGCTGGGCAGGGAGGCGCGGCGCGGGCTGCATCGCTTAGAGTAAGAATCTGGCCTGAATACCCTGAGCACTATCTGAACGAAATAACTTGGGCTAGCAAACCAGACTCTGGGATATCTACCACGCAAAAAGCCAGCCGTAACCTAAGACACCGCCAGGCCCGCGCACGGAACAAAGGACTGAACAGAGATAGCCGGCTGCAGACCTTCCCCCTCCGGTGACATGCAGCCAGAGCCAGAAGGGGGCAATCGCAGCCCCAGAGAGACATTATCTATAAAACTGTAAGCAGCCTTCTTTGCTAACTAAAACTTCTTGGGGATCTGGACGGTCAACATCTGCCTGAGAAGGTGCGCCTGTTTTACACCCAGATAACCGAGTGGCGGGGAGGCGATAAGTCACAACATTGGCGCTCGCCAAACACCTCATCACCTGAGCTGCTCGGACCTGGGAAGAGCACAAAACGCAGGCCCAACCGAGTCTGTGCCTCTGAGGACTACCCGAGTGCCTGAACCTGAGCGGCTTGGACCTGGGAGGTGCATGAAGCCCAGGGCCAGCCTCGGATTGTTCCCGGTGGAACAACCTAGAGCCCGAGCAGTGTGGGCAGGGAGGCTACACGTGCCGTGAGCGGGGGCAGACCCAGTGTGGCTGAGGCGCTGCGAGCGCACGCCAGTGTTATTTGTTTGCAGCATCACTCCCTCCCTCCCTCCCCACAGCGCAACTGAACAAGTGAGCCTAAAAAAAAAAAAGTGTCCTCCACCGTCCCCTTTGTGTCAGGGCGTAAACCAGACACTGAAGAGACAGGCAAACAAAAGAAGCTATAACAGAGGGAAACGCCTTGGAAGCTACAGGCAATAGATTAAAACCCTGTGGTTACTAGGACTACATAGGAAGGCGCCTATAGATCTTGAGAAATATAAGTCGGACCAAGGAACTAGCCAAAAATGAACCGAACCCACAATACTCACAACAAAACCAGAGAAAGTCCTAGATATATTTTTATGATCATTCTTACTTTTTTTAATTTTTTTAATTTTAAGTTCTCTATTCTTCATTTAATTTTCACTTTTATAACCTATTACTTTGCAAAAAAAAGACCCTATTTTTTTCTTCTTCAGCAAACTTCATATATATATATATATATATATATATATATATAATAATTTTTTGACCTTGTTTTTTTGTTTTGTTTTTTTTTCTTCTTTTCTTTAACATTGTATTTTTGAAATTCCAAACTGTACTCTAGATTTTTAATTTATGCTTTTTGATATTTGATATCAATTTTGTACCTGTAGTTTCTTTATAATTTTTGCGACATTGCTTGTTTTTGTTTGTTTGTTTTCTCTTTAGTTTTCTTCTTCCTTTTTTTTAACATTGTATTTTTGAAATTCCAAACTCTACTCTAGATTTTTAATTTTTGCTTTTTGGTATTAGTTATCAATTTTGTACCTGTATTTTCTTGATAATTTTTGCGACCTTGTTTGTTTTTCTTTGTTCGTTTTTTCTCTCTTTCTTTTCCTTCTTCTTTTCTTTAACATCGTATTTTTGAAATTCCAAACTCTACTCTAGATTTTTAATTTTTGCTTTTATGTATTTGTTACCAATTTTGTACCTTTAAGAACCCAATCTTCAGTACCCATTTTTCACTAGGGAGCGAGATTACTGGCTTGACTGCTCTCTCTCCCTTTGGACTCTCCTTTTTCTCCACCAGGTCGCCTGTGTCTCCTCCCTAACCCCTCTCTACTCTACCCAACTCTGTGAATTTCTGTGTATTCCAGACGGTGGAGAACACTTAGGGAACTGATTACTGGCTGGATCTGTCTCCCTCCTTTTCATTCCCCCCTTTTATCCTTCTGGCCACCTCTGTCTCCTTCCTCCTTCTTCTCATCTCTGTATAACTCTGTGAACATCTCTGAGCGGTCCAGTTGTGGAGTGCACATAAGGAAGTGACTACTGGCCAGCCCACTCTCTCCACTATTGATTCCACCTGATCTCATTTGGGTCACCTCTAACTCCCTCCTCCCTCTTCTCTTCTCCATGTAATGCTGTGAAACTTTCTGAGTGGCCCTCACAGTAGAGAAACTTTTCTTCTTTAACGTAGATGTTTTATCAATGGTGCTGTATAGAAGGAGAAGTTTTGAAACTACTGTAAAAGTAAGACAGATAACTGGAAGCAGGAGGCTTAAGTCCAAACCCTGACTCCAGGGAACTCCTGACTCCAAGGAACATTAATTGACAGGAGCTCATCAAATGCCTCCATACCGACACTGAAATCAAGCACCACACAAGGGCCAACAAGTTCCAGGGCAAGACATACCAAGCAAATTCTCCAGCAACAAAGGAACGCAGCCCTGAGCTTCAAGATACAGGCTGCCCAAAGTCACCCCAAAACCACAAACATCTCATAACTCATTACTGGACACTTCATTGCACTCCAGAGAGAAGAAATACAGCTCCACCCACCAGAACACGGACACAAGCTTCCCTAACCAGGAAACCTTGACAAGACACCTGTACAAACCCACACACAGCGAGGAAATGCCACAGTAAAGAACTCCACAAACTGCCAGAATACAGAAAGGACACCCCAAACTCAGCAATTTAAACAAGATGAGACAGAGGAATACCCAGCAGATAAAGGAACAGGATAAATGCCCACCAAACCAAACAAAAGAGGAAGAGATAGGGAATCTACCTGATAAAGAATTCCGAGTAAGGATAGTGAAATGGATCTAAAATCTTGAAATTAAAATGGAATCACAGATAAATAGCCTGGAGACAAGGATTGAGAAGATGCAAGAAAGGTTTAACAAGGACCTAGAAGAAATAAAAAAAGAGTCAATATATAATGAATAATGCAATAAATGAAATTAAAAACACTCTGGAGGCAACAAATAGTAGAATAACAGAGGCAGAAGATAGGATTAGTGAATTCGAAGATAGAATGGTAGAAATAAATGAATCAGAGAGGATACATGAAAAACGAATTAAAAGAAATGAGCACAATCTCAGAGACCTCCAGGACAATATTAAACGCTACAACATTCGAATCATAGGGGTCCCAGAAGAAGAAGACAAAAAGAAAGACCGTGAGAAAATACTTGAGGAGATAATAGTTGAAAACTTCCCTAAAATGGGGAAGGAAATACTCACTCAAGTCCAAGAAACCCAGAGAGTCCCAAACAGGATAAAGCCAAGGCGAAACCCCCCAAGACACATATTAATCACATTAACAAAAATCAAACACAAAGAACAAATATGAAAAGCAGCAAGGGAAAAACAACAAATAACACACAAGGGAATTGCCATAAGGATAACAGCTGATCTTTCAATAGAAACTCTTCAAGCAAGGAGGGAATGGCAAGACATACTTAAAATGATGAAAGAAAATAACCTACAGCCCAGATTATTGTACCCAGCAAGGATCTCATTCAAGTATGAATGAGAAATCAAAAGCTTTTCAGACAAGCAAAAGCTGAGAGAATTCTGCACCACCAAACCAGCTCTCCAACAAATACTAAACAGGAAACACAAAAACGGTGTATAAATTCAAACCCCAAACAATAAAGTAAATGGCAATGGGATCATACTTATCAGTAATTACCTTAAACGTAAATGGGTTGAATGCTCCAACCAAAAGACAAAGACTGGCTGAATGGATACAAAAAAAAGACCCCTACATATGTTGTCTACAAGAGACCCACCTCAAAACAGGGGATACATACAGACTGAAAGTGAAGGGCTGGAAAAAGATTTTCCATGCAAATAGGGACCAAAAGAAAGCAGGAGTAGCGATACTCATATCAGATAAAATAGACTTTAAAACAAAGGCTGTGAAAAGAGACAAAGAAGGTCACTACATAATGATCAAATGATCAATCGAAGAAGACGATATAACAATTATAAATATATATGCACCCAACGTGGGAGCACCACAGTATGTAAGACAAATGCTAACAAGTATGAAAGGAGAAATTAACACTAACACAATAATAGTTGGAGATTTTAATACCCCACTCACACCTATGGATAGATCAACTAAACAGAAATTTAACAAGGAAACACAAACTTTAAATGATACAATAGACCAGTTAGACCTAATTGATATCTATAGGACAATTCATCCCAAAACAATGAATTTCAACTTTTTCTAAAGTGCACATGGAACCTTCTCCAGGATAGATCACATCCTGGGCCATAAAGCTAGCATTGGTAAATTCAAAAAAATAGAAATCATTCCAAGCATCTTTTCTGACCACAATGCAGTAAGATTAGATCTCAATTACAGGAGAAAAACTATTAAAAATTCCAACATATGGAGGCTGAACAACACGCTGCTGAATAACCAACAAATCACAGAAGAAATCAAAAAAGAAATCAAAATTTGCATAGAAACGGATGAAAATGAAAACAGAACAACCCAAAACTTGTGGGACACGGTAAAAGCAGTCCTAAGGGGAAAGTTCATAGCAATACAGGCACACCTCAAGAAACAAGAAAAAAGTCAAATAAATAAACTAACTCTACACCTAAAGCAACTAGAAAAGGAAGAAATGAAGAACCCCAGGGTTAGTAGAAGGAAAGAAATCTTAAAAATTAGAGCAGAAATAAATGCAAAAGAAACAAAAGAGACCATAGCAAAAATCAACAAAACCAAAAGCTGGTTCTTTGAAACGATAAATAAAATTGACAAACCATTAGCCAGACTCATCAAGAAACAAAGGGAGAAAAATCAAATCAATAAAATTAGAAATGAAAATGGAGAGATCACAACAGAAAACACAGAAATACAAAGGATCATAAGAGACTACTATCAACAATTATATGCCAATAAAAGGGACAACGTGGAAGAAATGGACAAATTCTTAGAAAAGTACAACTTTCCAAAACTGGACCAGGGAAGAAATAGAAAATCTTAACAGACCCATCACAAGCACGGAAATGGAAACTGTAACCAAAAATCTTCCAGCCAACAAAAGCCCAGGTCCAGACGGCTTCACAGCTGAATTCTACCAAAAATTTAGAGAAGAGCTAACACCTATCCTGCTCAAACTCTTCCAGAAAATTGCAGAGGAAGGTAAACTTCCAAACTCATTCTATGAGGCCACCATCAGCCTAATACCAAAACCTGACAAAGATCCCACAAAAAAAGAAAACTACAGGCCAATATCACTGATGACATAGATGCAAAAATCCTTAACAAAATTCTAGCAATCAGAATCCAACAACACATTAAAAAGATCATACACCATGACCAAGTGGGCTTTATCCCAGGGATGCAAGGATTCTTCAATATCCGCAAATCAATCAATGTAATACACCACCTTAACAAATTGAAAAATAAAAACCATATGATTTTCTCAATAGATGCAGAGAAAGCCTTTGACAAAATTCAACATCCATTTATGATAAAAACTCTCCAGAAAGCAGGAATAGAAGGAACATACCTCAACATAATAAAAGCTATATATGACAAACCCACAGCAAACATTATCCTCAATGGTGAAAAATTGAAAGCATTTCCTCTAAAGTCAGGAACTAGACAAGGGTGCCCACTTTCACCATTACTATTCAACATAGCTTTGGAAGTTTTGGCCACAGCAATCAGAGCAGAAAAAGAAACAAAAGGAATCCAAATTGGAAAAGAAGAAGTAAAACTCTCACTGTTTGCAGATGACATGATCCTCTACATAGAAAACCCTAAAGACTCCACCAGAAAATCACTAGAACTAGTCAATGACTATAGTAAAGTTGCAGGATATAAAATCAACACACAGAAATCCCTTGAATTCCTATACACTAATAATGAGAAAACAGAAAGAGAAATTAAGGAAACAATTTCATTCACCATTGCAACGGAAAGAATAAAATACTTAGGAATATACCTACCTAAAGAAACTAAAGACCTATATATAGAAAACTATAAAACACTGGTGAAAGAAATCAAAGAGGACACTAATAGGTGGAGAAATATACCATGTTCATGGATTGGAAGAATCAATATAGTGAAAATGAGTATACTACCCAAGGCAATTTATAGATTCAATGCAATCCCTATCAAGCTACCAACAGTATTCTTCACAGAGCTAGAACAAATAATTTCACAATTTGTATGGAAATACAAAAAACCTCGAATAGCCAAAGCGATCTTGAGAAAGAAGAATGGAACTGGAGGAATCAACCTACCTGATTTCAGGCTCCACTACAAAGCCACAGTTATCAAGACAGTATGGTACTGGCACAAAGACAGAAATATAGATTAGTGGAACGAAATAGAAAGCCCAGAGATAAATCCACACACATATGGACACCTTATCTTTGACAAAGGAGGCAAAAATATACAATGGATTAAAGACAATCTCTTTAACAAGTGGTGCTGGGAAATCTGGTCAACCACTTGTAAAAGAATGAAACTAGAACACTTTCTAACACAATGCACAAAAATAAACTCAAAATGGATTAAAGATCTAAACGTAAGACCAGAAACTATAAAACTCCTAGAGGAGAACATAGGCAAATCACTCTCTGAAATACATCACAGCAGGATCCTCTATGACCCACCTCCCAGAATATTGGAAATAAAAACAAAAATAAACAAATGGGACCTAATTAACCTTAAAAGCTTCTGCACATCAAAGCAAACTATTAGCAAGGTGAAAAGACAGCCTTTGGAATGGGAGAAAATAATAGGAAATGAAGCAACTGACAAACAACTAATCTCAAAAATATACAAGCAACACCTACAGCTCAACTGCAGAAAAATAGATGACCCAATCAAAAAATGGGCCAAAGAACTAAATAGACATTTCTCCAAAGAAGACATACAGATGGCTAACAAACACATGAAAAGATGCTCAAAATCACTCATTATCATAGAAATGCAAATCAAAACCACTATGAGGTACCATTTCACGCCAGTCAGAATGGCTGCAATTCAAAAGTCTACAAATAATAAATGCTGGAGAGGGTGTGGAGAAAAGGGAACCCTCTTACACTGTTGGTGGGAATGCAAACTAGTACAGCCACTATAGAGAACAGTGTGGAGATTCCTTAAAAAACTGGAAATAGAACTGCCTTATGATCCAGCAATCCCACTGCTGGGCATACACACTGAGGAAACCAGAAGGGAAAGAGACACGTGTACCCCAATGTTCATCGCAGCACTGTTTCTAATAGCCAGGACATGGAAGCAACCTAGATGTCCATCAGCAGATGAATGGATAAGAAAGCTGTGGTACATATACACAATGGAGTATTACTCCGCCATTAAAAAGAATAGAATGAATCAGTTCTAATGAGGTGGATGAAACTGGAGCCTATTATACAGAGTGAAGTAAGCCAGAAAGAAAAACACCAATACAGTATACTAACGCATATATATGGAACTTTGAAAGACGGTAACAATAACCCTGAGTACGAGACAGCAAAAGAGACACTGATGTATAGAAGAGTCTTATGGACTCTGTGGGAGAGGGAGAAGGTGGGAAGATTTGGGAGAATGGCATTGAAACATGTAAAATATCATGTATGAAAAGAGTTGCCAGTCCAGGTTTGATGCATGACACTGGATGCTTGGGGCTAGTGCACTGGGACGACCCAGAGGGATGCTATGGGGGGGGAGGAGGGAGGAGGGTTCAGGATGGGGAGCACATGTATACCTGAGGCAGATTCATTTTGATATTTGGAAAAACTAATACAATTATGTAAAGTTTAAAAATAAAATAAAATTAAAAAAAAAAATCCACAGGAAGCTTGACTCCCTTTAGGCCACTCAGTGGTCTCCAAGAAATACCCGTCGGGACTCGAGAGCAGAGCAGAGTCCTTTCCTTCCTCTCGAGATGAGGTCTGACTCCTCGGGTGCGTCTAAAATGCAACCCCGAGATCTCTGTCGCCCCTGGAGAGGAACATTAGGTCCTGGACACAAGCTTAGATGAGGTCTCTTTTGCCCTGAAGTGACTCGAGAGCAATCCCTAGCTCTCTCTCGCAGCTCCAATGGAAGATTGGACTTCCCTGGGCCAACACAAGAGGAAGCCTGAATTCCCCATCGTAACTCGAGAATCCCGCCGAAACTCGAGAAAAACCACATGGTTACCCTGTCATCGCAAGATGAGGCCCTTGCCCGCTACAGCGTCTAAAGAGAAGTCCCAGGTTTCTTCTTCAAGTGTTTTCACACTTCAAGTGTGAAAACTTGGCACCCTTGATGCGATTCCAAAAGTTCCCCGACACCCTGGTCTCTCTCGAGGGGAACACCGAGGTTCCCGGTATGACTTCATCTGAGCCACTTCTCCCCTCCTGATTGCGACTGGAGGGTCGACTCCCGTGCTTTGTCTGGAAGGGGTTCCCAACCTTCCCAGCGCACCTCAGGATGAGGCCGGTCTAACGAGAATATTTGAGACGTAGCTTCATGGGTGGTAACACATGCTGAAAGACCCCGATTCCCTGGTCCACTCTTGATAAGAACCCGATGCCCGGACACCTCTTGAAAGGCAACCCTGTGGAAGAAGGCACAACATGACGGGGCACTGACACCCTCGTGCATCGTCCGGAAAAACCCGCAGATTCCAAACACAGTTCAACAAGTTGCCTGTCACCCCGTGAATAACTCGAGAGGCAAGCGGAGTTCCATTCCTCCTTACAAGACGAGGCCTGACTCTCCTGTCCCAACTCTGCAGGGACCCTGCGATCAGAGTCAGAAATGGAGACGAACCCTGAGGTTCCTGCCTCCACTCGAGATGAGGCCCTCTTCTATTGCACCAAACCCAGTGGAGTCCCAAGAGGGCCCTCCCAACTCCAGGGTATCCTTGACTTCTCAGAGGCACACTGAGAAGCTCCCTGAGGCCACCGGCACTAGTCGAGGGAACCCAGGGTTTACTGCCGTGACCCAAGAAACACCTTGAAAGTCCTTCTTTAACGGTTCTTGAGGCCCGATACACCTTCCATGACTCTAGAGCAATGACGCGCTCCCCCTCACAATGCACATGGAGACCTGACTTCCCAAGCGCCTCATGAGAGGCTCCCTGAGCTCCCCGTAGTACCTCATGAGAAACCCCACACTGGCGCTGCAGCTCGAGAAAACCCACGAGACGCCCCCTTCATCGCGAGATGATGGCCTTCTTTTCCTGCATGGCCTGGAGAGCAATCACGAGTCCTCTCTCCAAACTCCACAGGAGGCTTGACTCCCTTTAGGCCACTCAGTGGGCTCCAAGAGATACCCGTCGCAACTCGAGAGGAGAGTGGAGTCCTTCGCTTCCCCTCGAGACAAGGACTGACTCCCCGGGTGCATCAGGAAAGCAACCCCGAGATCCCTGTCCCCCCTGGAGACGAACATTATGTCCTGGACACAAGCCTAGATAAGGTCTCTTTTGCCCTGCAGTAACTCAAGCGCAATCCCTAGCTCTCCCTCGAAACTCGAATGGAAGACTGGACTTCCCTGGGCCAACACAAGAGGAAGCCTGAATTTCCTGACCTAACTCGAGAATCCCGCCACAACTCGAGAAAAACGACGTGGTTAACCCCTCACCACAAGATGAGGCCCTTGCCAGCTACAGCATCTCAAGAGAAGTCTCACGTTCCGTCTTGAAGTTTGAAACGGTACTTAGCACCTTTGATGTGACTCCAAAACTTCCCCCACATCCCAGTTTTACTCGAGGGGAACATCGAGGTTCCCGGCACCACTTCATCTGAGCCCCTTCTCCCCTCCTGATCGGGACAAGAGGGTCGATTCACTTGCTTTGTCTGAAAGGGTTACCGTCCTTCCTGGTGCACCTCAGGTTGAGGTCCGTCTCAAGAAGAAATTCGAGACGTAGGCTTGTGGGTGGTGCCACATGCCGAAAGACACTGATTTCCTGGTCTGCTCTTGATAAGAATCTGAAGGCTGGATACCTCTTCGAAGGCAACCCTGTGTATGAAGGCAAAAAACGAAGGGGAACTGACACCCCCATGCATCGTCCGGATAAAACCGCAGGTTCCACACACAGCTCGACAAGTGGCCTGTTATCCGGTGAACAACTCGAGAGTCCAGTGGAGTTCCATTCCTCCACACAAGACGAGGCCTGACTCTCCTGTCCTAACTCTGTAGGGACTCTGTGTTCAGAGTCAGAAATGGAGAGCAACCCTGAGGTTCCTGCTTCAAATCGAGATGAGGCCTTCTTCTGACAAGGTCCAGCCTCGGCTGGTCCAGGGTTTTCGAAGGGGAGACAGAGTAGGCGACCTATTGATTTATTTATCGAAGATATAAAGAGTAATAGAATGAGGATAGCTCAGTAGGAAAATTTAGTGGAGAAAAGAAGCTGAGTAGCTTGGTTTATGCGGAAAATCAGTATAACCCGTGACACCAGGTTAGCTCTGACCACGGAGGCCGCAGGCTCCCTCTCGAATAGCGAAAAGTGCCCCACCTTAGACACCTTCTCAAGTGGTCTTCGAAGCCCAGACAAATAAATGGTCGCAGAGGATATCCGCGCTCCAGATGGACACTCATCTGAAAATTGAGGGGAAGAATGACATTAGGAGACTAAGCGTTGGCAATCAAGGCCCGTAGCTTTATTTTCAACAGGGGTTTTTATACCCTAAGTTACACATAGAGGATAATGGGGATGCAAAGACAGCAGCCTTTGATCCTTATCAAAAACCAGAGTTTCTCTCCTGCAAATGTATCGTATACAAATGGTTTAGGTGATTTACATCATCTTCTAGCCAGAAGACCTATTAACATTTTATGACTCTTGACAAAGACTTATCAACCGTAAGACTTATTTTCTCTAAGAGTAATTATTTTAAGGTTTGGCCCCATCTTTCGAAGATAAAATTGCATTCCTACAGGGCAGATGTGTAATGGGCTTACAACAAAGGAAATAATTTATTACCTTAAGGGTCTAAAGTTAGTAACACCAAGGCCACTACTTATTTCTTCTACATACCAACTATATTAATTAATACACATTCAAGGATACAATTCAGGGGACGTGGAAACTTGGCAACAAGCATTGGTTCATCAATGAAATCTTTTACTAGTTTTATTCTGACAGTTTCTAACTCTCTGAGAGGCTCTAAGCTATTTGAATATCTTAAGCTTCCTGTGCCTCTCGAGGCTCGGAGACTGTAAACAATTGTATGCATTGCTGTAGGAGACCGGGTAAATTTGTCAGGCGAGTTAGAGAGCCATCTGACGTGTTTGGATTTAAACACTCCTAATTGCCCAGGAACTTTATTAATTGGAGCTGTAAGTTAGCTCTTTGACAGAGAGAGTGAGATGGTGGTGGGGGACAGCCCCCAGTAAAGTCAGAGGGGAGAGCACAAAGCAATAAAGTAGGCAGACTCTGGTTTTGGGGGGTAGATGCTCAAGAATATCCGGGAGGACTCCCGAGGCTCGATCCCGCCTTTGTGTATGCCCAGCCTCCTTCCTCATGACCTTTGTCACGAGTGGAATGTCTCTCGCCGGCTCCCGGCATCTCCCCGTTTTGTATTTCTTAAAACAGCCAGATGTAGCTCAGTCGCGAGCCTCTGAATACTCTGCCGAAGAATCCTGACAATACAAGGAAGAATGATTATGAGAAGCAGAATTAAAGCAGCCACCGCAGCATAGCTAAAGACATTAGACAGAATATTCTTTCCTGAGATGTAGTTAGGGAAAGTATGGAAGAAATCATTTGCTGTTCCAGCAGCAGTAAAATCTAATCGGGAGTGCTCCATGGTTGCTATTTGATAGTGAAGTTTCCCTACGTCTCAACCAATGTCAGAGCTGTTCCAGATACCTGAAATATGGTTTTTAATCTTTTCCCATTCAAAATCTGTCTCATTTACTTTCAGGGGTGTTACACATATCCACCGATAGTCAGCATGACAAGACAATGCCATTTTCACCTTTAAAGCCTGCAATTCAGTCCCAATATGTATTACTGCTTCCTCTAGGGCGTCTACCCTCATTTCTAATTTTCTCTCTATAGCTTCCTGTGTTGCCAATGTTAAAGAAACATTTTTGGACATAGAATCAACATATTGAGCAGTATGTACTTGTTGAGTCAATGATATTTCTGCCACAGTAACAGAAGTGATTGCACTTATCAAAGCTGCTGTTCCCAAGATAATTAAGCCCACAAACCGTCGTGTTTGCATTAAATCCTGTAGTTGTTGTAATACAGCAAGACCATAATTCAATAAGTGGTTACATCATAAGATAAGGTGGATGTTGTAGCATTACAAAGGAGCAAACATTATATTGAGGGTTTAAACAAGATGAACCAGGGAGCAGCTGTAGGTGTCAGCCCGGGGGAGCAGTGTCCCCAGCATCAGGAGGCAGAACGCGAGCGGCAGGCTGTGGGCCAAGGCGCCTATGGTGGGCGGAGGGGCAGGGTTCGTGGTTTAGGGCTAGCCGCCACCGCTTGGGCTCAGGGCGGTCCCCTCTCGCCGGTGGGGCCACGCTGGTCTGGACGGCACTCCGCGGGTGCGCTTTCCTCTCTGGCCCTCACTCGCTGCACAGACTTCTTTGCTCTAGGTCACGGGGTGCAGAGAGGTGGGTGCGAGGCGCTGCTGGTGGCGCGGAGGCGAGAGCTGGCTGGGGGAGGGGGAGCGAGCGAGTGCGCGCGCCGCGAACCTGGTCTTTGGGGAATGTGACATGACGAATTTGTCTGAGATCCAAACCGGAGAATCTGCATTCTGTAGAAATATACAAGCATACCCTCTCCCACAAGTTAGCAACACATCTGGCCTTTTTCACTCTCCCGTAAGGAGGCCTTTTTACTTGACCAGGGGCCGAGTCGTAGCCTGTAATTCAGGCATCTAGTGTCTCATCATTGTAGTCTGCCCCTGTGTGTTTACGTTTAAGTGATTAATTACAATTGGAACATAACTTCACTATTTGTCTAGCTGTTTCCCTATGGATATGTTAATTTAGGTCTAATGTTTAGTTTAGGTCTCTGTATAAATTTAAGTAATAAATGTATAACCTCCTTATCTCATTTTGGTATACAGGTATACAGATATACCTAAATGCAAAATGCATTTATATATGTATTTATATATGGCAACAAGTATAAAGTTATTGACATATAATATATATAAATCAATATACTTGAATTAATCTTTATAATTAATATATTAATTAATATATATTACAACAATACAACACATACACAGCTAATACCAACCAACACAAACCAATATACTGTAATAATACATGTCACACATTTATAATTATACAGTATATAGAACATATATCATCACAGCACATCAATCCATACCAATTAATATCAGCCACACACACATTATATTACTGCCATATATATTTAATTATACAGTATATATATGTGTGTGTGTATATAGTATACATATTAATTTATATACAAATTAATTAAGTATAGATCTATAAATAGAATTAGGTATACCTTTATTATATTTTATTTATACCCATACCTAATTAGGCAAACTGTAATTAGGCAAATACATTTATATTATGTATTTATAACAATATATAAAGTATTGTTAAATGTACCACCTGTACAGCATCTCCACCCCACATACCACTTTCTCTAATCCCACCAACTCATTTTCAGTATTATGTGTTGGCCAGGAGCTGGGCCAGTCTTTCCCAGCAATGTTAAGAGACGTCTGTTCCTGTGTCTAATAGCCCTGGCGTTTTATTCTCTTGAATTAAAAGATCTTTTAAAGGCCTTGGAACTGTAATTTCCTGCACCCAAAAGGCTAGATCACTAGATCCAAATGTTTTGTGGCTCTTAGATTGAGAAGTCAAGTTTTTCCTTGTCTGATAGTAAGGTAAAAGTAAAAGCTGTGTTACTCTTTGACCTTTATTAATTTGTACAGTTTTGATAGGCAGTGAGATCAAGACTTTAATTTCTCAATATCATCAGAATCTACTACACCATGCACCAGCGAAATTTCTTTTCTTTCTTTTTTTTTTTTTGTTTATTTTTGTTTTAAAAGAAAGCAAGCTACGCCCCAGGACAAATCTTACAATGTCCTCAGATAGGGGGCCAGCCACTCCGGTTGGAATTGGAGTAAGCGGCACATCAGGGGTTAATATTGTTATTAAATCTCCTTGCCTTTTCGCTTTTCTCCTAGCCTGGGTGAGACCCCCCTGAGGGAGTTTTCTCCAAGGAGCACACTCTGCATATTGTGTACTAAAAGCTCCTTTGTTTAAAAAACTTTTTATCTTCCTCAGTCTTAGGCAACACTTTGGGAGGCTTTGGGGGCAAAGTGGGGAACTCCTGGGTCCTGGGAGGCACAATCGAAGGCGGTGGCAGTCGCCTTAAATCAGAAAGTGGTGGATAAGTTTTTTAAAGGTTTGCGCAGAGGGGGAGGGAGCTCGCCAGGGCTCTCGGCCGCAGCGTCCTGTAAGCCCTCTCCTTCCTCGGGAGGTAGACCACTTTCTCCCTCCTTTTTTTTTTTTCTTCAATGGCAGAAAATATGATCTGTGCAGTAAATGGAGACTCACCACCATCCACCTCTATAGCCTCCCCCATAGTCTATTTAACAGCCTCGTGACGGAGGTCCAGGACATTTCTAATCATATTCCACAGTCAATAAATATTTGTCTATTCTTAGATGCAGAGAAATCCATTTTTAATTTTTTTTTTAATTTTAGAGAATATTTTTATTTATTTTGTAACCTCTTTACCCTGGCTAAACTGCAGAGGGGACTTGAAAAGAAGCCTCAAGGTGAGGATCAAGTTCATCCTTGGGACTAGAGAAAATCCTTCTCCGGGAAACTCCTAGCGGTGGCCCTTTACCCCGACATGGAGGAGGAGGCATAGGGGGATGGGAGCGTCCCGAAGTTTTCCTCTTCTGTTCCGGAGATCCTTTAACTGTTTGGTAACTAAATCTTACGAACTGTCTGATCGGGGATGTTTCCCTCAACCTCCTAGGAGCGGATGGTCTGATTAGGGATGTTTTCTTAAACTTTTAGGAGCATCTTTAGCTTAAAAAATAAAAAATCCTCATCAGAATGGCATCGAGCTGCTGTTTCCTCTAAACCTTTTTCAAATTGAGGGGAGAGCTGATCTTTCTTTTCATCCCTATCTTTTACATGCTCATTGGCAGTCATAGCGGCCAGCCATTCATTTAGCTGTCGATAGCTAGGTATAGCCTCTTCATTTTCACTTTTCTTTATAACAGGTACCTTTTCAGATTTGCTTTTTTGTTTAACAGGTACTTTTCCAACTTTACTTTCCTCTTTAACAGGTACCTTTTCAAATTCATGAGCTGGATCTAAAACATCTCTAGTCATATTCCACAGAGGAAAGGTGTAAGTAGGGATTTTTTCCAAACCTTGCTGAGCACAATAAGCTCTTAGCTGTTTTCCTAGTTTTTTCAAGATATCGAGGTTAACAGTGCCTTGTTGTAGAAACCAAAGGCAGTGGTCTTGTACAAATGTAAAAAATGATTGAATGGAAGATTTTTTAACCTTGATTCTTCTTTTACTTAATAACTGTAAAATTACTCCTATAAAGAGCTGTCTTTCATTTGATTCAGTGTTGCCCATGTCAGAAACTTAAGGATAGTAAAAGATTTTGCTTTTAGCTATCTAAAGATTAGGCCTTTTTTGTCAGCCTTTTTAGAAACCGTTTTTTCTCTCTAACTCTTCAACACTTCCCACTCCTCTCGCCCTGTCTATTCTACAGGGGGATCTGCAGCCCCCTAAGTGGGATCCTATCTGTCCCGAAAACTGAACACTGGGGGAATGGGGTTGGGGATTTACCTTCGAAATGCCTGTCTCGGGCGCCACCTGCAGAGGTCCAGCCCCAGCTGATCCAGGGTATTCGAAGGGAAGATGGAGTAGGGGACCTATTTATATATTTATTTATTCATCAAAGATATAAAGAGTAATAGAATGAGGATAGCTCAGTAGGAAAATTCAGTGGAGAAAAGCAGCTGAGTAGCTTGGTTTACGCGGAAAATCAATATAACCCGTGACACCAGGTTAGCTCTGACCACGGAGGCTGCAAGTGCCCTCTAGAATAGAGGAAGGTGCCCCACCTTAGACACCTTATCGAGTGGGTCTTCGAAGCCCAGGCAAATAAATGGTCGCAGAGGATATCCGCGCTCCAGATGGACACTCATCTGAAAATTGAGGGGAATAATGACATGGGGAGACCAAGCTTTGGCGAGCAAGGCCCGTAGCTTTATTTTCAACACAGGTTTTAATACCCTAAGTTACACAGAGGATAATAGGGGATGCAAAGTCAGCAGTCTTTAATCCTTATCAAAAACCAGGGTTTCTTTTCTGCAGATTTATCGTATTAAAATGGTTTAGATGATTTACATCATCTTCTGGCCAGAAGACCTATTAACATTTTATGACTCTTGACAAAGACTTATCAACCATAAGAGTTATTTTCTCTAAGAGTAATTGTTTAAGGTTTGGCGCCATCTTTCGAAGATAAAATTGCATTCCTATAGGGAGGATGTGTAATGGGTTTACAACAAAGAAAAGAATTTATTACCTTAAGGGTCTAAAGTTACCAACATCAAGGCCACTACTTATTTTTTCTACATACCAACTATATTAATTAGCACACATTCAAGGATACAATTCAGGGGATGTGGAAACTTGGCAAAAAGCATTGGTTCATCAATGAAATCTTTTACTAGTTTTATTCTGACAGTTTCTAACTCTCTGAGAGGCTCTAAGCTATTTGAATATCTTAAACTTCCCGTGCGTCTCGAGGCTGGGAGACTGTACACAATCGTATGCATAGCTGTAGGAGACCGGGTAAACTTGTCAGGCGAGTTAGAAAACCATCTGAGGGGTTTGGATTTAAACACTCCTAATTGCCCAGGAACATTATTAGTTGGAGCTGTAAGTTAGCTCTTTGACAGAGAGAGTGAGATGGTGGTGGGGGACATCCCCAGTAATGTCAGAGGTGAGAGAACAAAGCAATAAAGAAGGCAGACTTTGGTTTTTGGGGGTAGATGCTGAAGAATATACGGGGGAACTCCCGGAGGCTCGATCCCGCCTTTGCGTATGCCGAGACTCTTTCCTCATGACATTTGTCACGAGTGGAATATCTCTCGCTGGCTCCCGGCAATCTTCCATTGCACCAAACGCAGTGGAGTCCCGAGAGGCCCCTCCCAACACCACAGTATCAGTGTCTTCTCAGAGGCACCCTGAGCAACTCCCTGAGTTCACCGGCACAAGTCGAGGGAACACAGGGTATCCTGCCGCAACCCGAGAAAGACCTCAAGAGTCCGTCTTCAACACGTCTTGAGGCCGGATTCCCCTACCATGACTCGAGAGCAATGACACGCTCCCCCTCGCCATGCGCATGGACACCTGACTTCCCTGGCGCCACATGAGAGGCTCCCTGAGCTCCCCGTCATACCTCGTGAGAAACCCCACACTGGCGCCACAGCTCGGGAAAACCCACGAGACGCCACCGACATCGCGAGATTGGGGACATCTTTTCCTGCCTGACCTGGAGAGCAATCCCTGGTCTTTTCTCCAAACTTCACAGGAGGCTTTACTCCCTTTAGGCCACTCAATGGGTTCCAAGAGATACCTGTCGCGACTTGAGAGGAGAGCAGAGTACTTTGTTTCCCCTCGAGATGAGGCCTTACCTTGGGTGAGTCTGGAATGCAACCCCGAGATCCCTGTTGTCCCTGGAGAGGAACATTATGTCCTGGACAAAAGCCTAGATGAGGTCTATTTTGCCCTACAGTGACTCGAGAGCAACACCCATCTCTCCCTCGCAATTCGAATGGAAGATTGGTCTTCATTGGGCCAACACAAGAGGAAGTCTGAATTTCCCGTTGTAACTCGAGAATCCCGCCGCAACTCTTAAAAACCACGTGGTTCCCCATTCATCGCAATATGAGGCCTTTGCCCGCTACAGAGTCTCAAGAGAAGTCCCATGTTTCGTCATAAAGTTCGAAATGCTACTTGGCACCCTTGATGCGACCCCAAAAGTTCCCCAATATACCGGTCTCAATCCAAGGGAACACCGAAGTTCCTGGCACCACTTCATTTGAGCCCCTTCTCCCCTCCTGATCATGGCAGGAAGGTCGATTCCCCTGCTTTGTCTAGAAGGGGTTCCCGACCTTCATGGCGCACCTCAGGATGAGGCCAGTCTCACGAAGAAATTCGAGACGTAGCCTCGTGTTGGTGCCACGTGCCGAAAGACCCCGATTTCTCGGTCTTGCTCTTGATAAGAACCCGATGCCCGGACACCTCTTCTAAGGCAACCCTGTGGATGAAGGCACTAAACGAGGGGGCACTGGCAACCCTGTTCATCGTCCGGAAAATCCCACAGGATCCACATACAGCTCCACAACTGGCCTGTCACCCCTTAAACAATGAGAGAGGCAAGCGGAGCTCCCTTCCTCAGACAAGACGAGGCCTGAGTATCCAATCCCAACTCTGCAGGCACGCTTCGATCTGAGTCAGAAATGGAGAGGAAACCTGAGGTTCCTGCCTCAACCCGAGGTGAGGCCCTCTTCCATTAAAACAAACCCAGTGGAGTCCCGAGAGGCCACTCCCATCTCCACAGTATCCCTGACTTCTCATAGGCATTCTGAGAAGCTCCTTGAGGCCACCGGCAAACGTCGAGGGAAATAAGGGTTTCCTGCCACAACCGAAGAAAGACCTCGAGAGTCCTTCTTCAATGCGTCTTGAGGTCAGATTCCCCTACCATGGCTCGAGAGCAATAACGCGCTCCCCCTCGCCACGCACATGGAGACCTGACTTCCCTGGCGCCACATGAGAGGCTCCCTGAGCTCCCTGTCGTACCTCGTGTGAAACCCCACACTGGCGCCGCAGCTCGAGAAAACACACAAGACCCCTCCGTCATCGCGAGATGAGGGCCATCTTTTCCTGCATGGCCTGGAGAGCAGTCCCAAGTCCTCTCTCCAAACTTCACAGGAGGCTTGACTCCCTTTAGGCCACAAAGTGGGCTCCAAGAGGTGCCCGTCGCAACTCGAAAGGAGAGCAGAGTCCTTTGCTTCCCTTCGACACGAGGCCTGACTCCCTGGGTGAGTCTGGAATGCAAACCTGAGATCCCTGTGGCCCTTGGAGAGGAACATTAGGTCCTGGACACAAGCCTAGATGAGGTCTCCTTTGCCCTGCAGTGACTCGAGCGCAACCCCCAGCTCTCCCTCGCAACTCAAATGGATGATTGGACTTCCCTGGCCCAACACAAGAGGAAGCCTGAAATCCCCGTCGTAACTCGAGAATCCCGCCGCAACTCGAGAAAAACCACGTGGCTCCCCCGTCATCGCAAGATGAGGCCCTTGGCCGCTACAGCGTATCAAGAGAAGTCCCACGTTCCATCCTGAAGTACAAAACGGTACTTGGCACCCTTGATGCGACCCCCAAAGTTCCCTGACATACCGGTCTCAGTCGAGGGAAACACCAAAGTTCATGGCACCACTTCCTGTGAGCCCCTTCACCCCTCCTGATCGCGACAGGAGGGTCGACTCCCATGCTTTGTCTGCAAGGGGTTCCCGACGTTCCCCGCAAACCTCCGGATGAGGCCAGTCTCATGAGGAAATTCGAAAAGTAGCCTCATGGTTGGTGCCACATGTTGAAAGATCCCGAATTCCCGGTCCACTCTAGATAAGAACCTGACGCCCGGACATCTCTTCGAAGGCAACCCTGTGGATGAAGGCACAACACGAAGGGACACTGACATCCCCATGCATCGTCTGGAAAAACCCGCCGATTCCACTCACAGCTCCAAATGTGGACTGTCACCCCGTGAACAACTCGAGAGGCAAGTGAAGTTGCATTCCTTCACACAAGACGAGGCCTTACCCTCCTGGCCCAACTCTTCAGGGACCCTGCGATCGGAGTCAGAAATGGAGAGGAACCCTGAGGTTCCTACCTCAACTAGAGAAGAGGCCCTCTTCCATTGAACCAAACTCAGTGGTGTCCCGAGAGGCCCCTCCCAACACCACAGTATCCCTGAATTCTCAGAGGCTCCCTGAGAAGCTACCTGAGGTCACTGGCACAAGTCGAGGGAACCCAGAGTTTCCTGAAGTAACCCGAGAAAGACTTGGAGAGTCCTTTTTCAACGTCTCTTGATGCCCGATTCCCCTACCATGACTCCAGAGCAAGGACGTGCTCCCCTCGCCACAAGCAGGAAAACTGACTTCCCTAGTACCACACAAGAGGCTCCCTGAGTACCCCATCATACCTCGTGAGAAAACCCACAGTGGCGCCGCAGTTCGAGAAAAACCACAAGATGCCCCCGTCAAGGAGAGATGGGGGCCTTCTTTTCCTGCCTGACCTGGAGAGCAATCCCTGGTCCTCTCTCCAAACTTCACAGGAGGATTGACTCCCTCTAGGCCACTCAGTTGGGTCCAAGAAATACCCGGTGCGACTCGAGAGGAGAGCGGAGTCCTTTGCTTCCCTGGAGACGAGGCCTGACTCCCCGGGTGAGTTTGGAATGCAACCCCGAGATCCCTGTCGCCCCTGGAGTGGAATATTATGTCCTAGACACAAGCCTAGATGAGGTCTATTTTGCCCTACAGTGATCGAGAGCAACCTCCATCTCTCCCTCACAATTTGAATGGAAGATTGGGCTTCCCACGGTCAACACATGAGGAAGTCTGAATATCCCATCGTAATTCGAGAATTCAGCCTCAAGTCTTAAAAACCATGTGGTTCCCCCTTCATTGCAATATGAGGCCCTTGCCAGCTAGAGTCTCAAGAGAAGTCCCACGTTCCATCTTAAAGTTCGAAATGCTACTTGGCACCCTTGATGCAACCCCAAAGTTCCCCAACATACTGGTCTCACTCCAGGGGAACACCGAAATTCCCGGCGTCTCCAGGGAAGTCCCATGTTCTGTCCTTAAGTGCGACACGGTACTTGACACCCTTGATGCGACCGCAAAAGTTCCCGACACGCTGGGTTCCCTCGAGGGGAACACCGAGGGTCCCGGCACCACTTCATCTGAGCACATTTTCCCCTCCTGATCGTGACAGGAGAGTCGATTCCCCTGCTTTCTCTGGATGGGGTTCCCGGCCTTCCTGGTGCACCTCAGGATGAGGCCGGTCTCAGGAGGAAATTCGAGACCAGCCATGTGTGAGGTGCCACGTGCCGAACGACACCGATTTTCCGGTCCGCTCTTGATAAGAACCTGATGCCCGGACACCTCTTCGAAGGCAACCCTGTGAGTGAAGGCACAACACGAAGGGGCACTGACACCCCCGTGCATCATCCGGAAAAACCCGCAGGGTCTACACACAGCTCGACAAGGGGCCTGAGACTCCCGGAACAACTCGAGAGGCAACCAGAATTCCATTCCTCAGACAAGACGAGGCATGACTCTCCTGTCCCAACACTGCAGGGACCGTGCAGTCGGAGTCAGAATTGGAGAGGAAGCCTGAGGTTCCTGCCTCCCCTCGAGATGAGGCCCTCTTCCATTGCGCCGAACCCAGCAGAGTCCCGAGAGGCCCTGCCAACTCCACAGCATTCCTCACCTCTCAGAGGCACCCTGGTAAGTTCCCTATAGTCCCCTGCAGAAGTCGAGGGAAACGAGGGTTTCCCGCCGCCACCCGAGAAAGACCTCGAGAGTCCTTCTTCAACGCGTCTTGAGGCCCTAGTCACCTCCCATGACTCGAGAGTGATGACCAGCTCCCCCTCGCCATGCGCATGGAGACATTAGTTCCCTGGCGCCGCACGAGAGGCTCCCTGAGGTCCTCGTCGTGCCTCGTGAGAAAACCCCCAAGGGCGCCGCAGCCTGAGGAAACCCATGAGATGCCCCCGACATCGCGAGATGAGGGCCTTCTTTTCCTGCCTGACCTGGAGAGCAATCCCGAGTCCTCTCTCCAAACTGAAGAGGAGGCTCGACACCCTTGAGTCCACTCAGTGGGCTCCAAGAGATCCGTGTCGCGACTTGAGGGGAAAGTGGAGTCCTCTGCTTCCCCTCGAGGCGAGGCCTGACTCCCCGGGGGAGTCTGGAATGGAAACCCGAGATCTCTGTCTTCCCTTGAGAGGAATATTAGGTCCTGGACACACGCCTCGATGAGGTCTCTTTGGCCCTGTAGTGACTCGAGCAGAACCCCCAGCTTTCCCTCGCAACTCCAGGGGAAGATTGGGCTTCCCAGGGCCAACCCAAGAGGAAGCCTGAAATCCCCGTCGTTTTCGAGAATCCAGACGCAACTCGAGAAAAACGACGTGGTTCCAACGTCTTCACAGGATGAGGCCCTTGCCCGCTACAGCGTCTCCAGGGAAGTCCCATGTTCCGTCCTGAAGTGGGAAATGGTACTTGGCTCCCTTGATGCGACCCCTAAAGTTCCCTGAAACGCCGGGTTCCCTCGAGTGGAACACCTAGAGTCCCGGCCCCACTTCATCTGAGCCCCATCTCCCCTCCTGATCGCGACAGGAGAGTCGATTCCCCTTCTTTGTGTGGAAGGGGTTCCCGGCCTTCCCGGCGCACCTCAGGATGATGCTGGTCTCACGAGGAAATTCGAGATGAGCCACGTGGGTGCTGCCACATGCCGAATGACCCCGATTTCCCGGTCCGCTCTTGAAATGAACCTGATGCTGGACACCTCTTTGAAGGCAACCCTGTGGGGGAAGGCACCAAATGAAGGGGCAATGACACCCCCGTGCATCTTCTGGAAACAACCGCAGGTTCCACACACAGCTCGACAAGGGGCCTGAGACCCACTGAACGACTCGAGAGGCAAGCAGAGTTCCATTACTCAGACAAGACGAGGCCTGACTCTCCTGTCCCAACCCTGCAGGGACCCTGCGGTCAGAGTCAGAAATGGAGAGGAAGCCTGAGGTTCCTGCCTCCAATCGAGATGAGGCCCTCTTTCATTTCGTCAAACCTAGTGGAGTCCCGAGATGCCCCTCTAACTCCTCAGTATCCCTCACCTCTCAGAGGCACCTGTGAAGTTCCCTAAGGTCCCCGGTAGAGGTCGAGGGAAACGAGTGTTTCCCGCCCCAACCCAAGAAAGACCTCGAGAGTCCTTCTTAAATGCGTCTGGAGGCCCTAGTCCCTCCCATGACTCCAGAGCAATGACGCGATCTGCCTGGCCACACGCATGGAGGCCTGACTTCTCTGGCGCCGCACGAGAGGCTCCCTGAGCTCCCCATCATATCTCGTGAGAAACCCCACACTGGCGCCGCAGCTCGAGAAAACCCATGAGACGCTCCCGTCATCACGAGAGGAGGGCCATCTTTAACTGAATGGTATGCAGATCAAGCGTGAACCTTCTGTCCAAGCTACACAGGACGCTTGACTCCCTTTAGGCCACTCATTGGGCTCCAAGAGTTACATGTCGCGACTCGAGAGGATAGTGGAGTCCTTTTCTTCCACTCGAGACGAGGCGTGACCCACCGGGTGAGACTGGAATGCGACCCCAATATCCCTGTTGCCCCTGGAGAGGAACACTACATCCTGGCCCCAAGCCTAGATGAGGACTCTTTGCCCTGAAGTGACTCGAGAGCAACCCACAGCTCTCTCTGACAAGTTGAATGGAAGATTGGACTTCCTGGGCCAACACAAGAGGAAGCCTGAATTCCCCGTCGTAACTCGAGAATCCCGCCGCAACTCGAGAAAAACCACGTGTTTCCCTCGTCATCGCAATATGAGGCCCTTGCCCGCTAGAGCATCTCCAGAGAATTCCCACGTTTCGTCTTGAAGTGCGAAACTGTACTTGGCACCCTTGATGCGACCTCAAAAGTGCCATGACATACCGGTCTCACTCGAGGGGACCACCGAGGTTCCCGGCACCACTTCATCTGAGCCCCTTCTCCCCTTCTGATCGCGACCGGTGGGTCGATTCCCCTGCTTTGTCTGCAAGGGTTCCCTACCTTCATGGCGAACCTCAGGATGAGGCTGGTCTCCCGAGGAAATTCGAGACGTAGCCTCGTGGGTGGTACCACATGCTGAAAGACCCCAATTTTCTGGTACGCTCTTGAAAAGAACCCGATGCCCGGACACCTCTTTGAAGGCAACCCTGTGGATGAAGGCACAACACGAAGGGGCACTGACACCCCAGTGCATCGTCCGGAAAAACCCGCAGGTTCCACACACAGCTCAACAAGTGGCCTGTCACTCCGTGAACAACTCGAAAGGCAAGCGGAGATCCATTCCTCCACGGAAGACGAGGCGTGACTCTCTTGTCCGTACTCGCCGGGTACTCTGCGACCCGAGTCAGAAATGGAGAGGACCCCTGAGGTTCCTGCCTCCATTCGAGATGAGGCCCTCTTCGATTGCACCAAACCCAGTTGAGTAACAAAAGGCCCCTCCCAAATCCACAGTGTCCCTGACTTCCCAGAGGCACCCTGAGAAGTTGCCTGAGGTCACCGACACAAGTCGAGGGAACCCAGGGTTCCCTGCCGCAACCCGAGAAAGACCTCGAGAGTCCTTCTTCAATGCGTCTTGAGGCCCGATTCGCCTACTATGACTCGAGAGCAATCACGCACTCCCCTTCACCACACGCACGGAGACCTGACGTCCCTAGCACCACACGAGAGGCTCTCTGAGCTCCCCGTCGTACCTCGTGAGAAATCTGATACTGGCGCCACAGCTGGAGAAAACCCACGAGACGCCCCCGTCATCGCGAGACGAGGGCCTTTTTTCCTGCATGGCCAGGAAAACATTCCCGAGTCATCTCTCCAAACTCCATATGAGGCTTCACTCCCTTTACGCCACGCAGTGGGCTCCAAGAGATACCCGTCGCGACTCGACAGGAGAGCGGAGTCCTTTTTTGCCCCTCAAGACGAGGCCTGACTCTCCGGGTGAGTCGAGAATGCAACCCTGAGATGCCTGTCGGCCCAGTAGTGGAACACTAGGTCCTGGACACAAGCGTAGATGAGGTCTATTTTGCCCTGCAGTGACTGGAGAGCAATCCCCAGTTCTAACTTGCAACTCGAATGGAATACTGGATTTTCCTGACGCCACACAAGAGGCTCCCTGAAATCCCTGTGGTACTTCATGAGACACCCCACACTGGCGCCGCAGCTCGAGAAAACCCACGAGACGCCACCGTCATCTCGAGATGAGGGCCTTCTTTTCCTGCATGGCCTGGAGTCCAATCCCGAGTCCTCTCTCCAAACTCCACAGGAGGCTTGACTCCCTTTAGTACACACAGTGGGCTCCAAGAGATACCCATCGCGACTCGAGACGAGAGCGGAATTCTTTGCTTACCCTCGAGGTGAGAACTGACTCCCCAGATGAGTCTGGAATGCAAACCCGAGATCCCTGTCGCCCCTGGAGAGCAACGTTAGATCCTGGACACAAGCCTAGATTAGGTCTCTTTTGCCCTGCAGTGACTCCAGCGCAATCCCCAGCTCCCCCTCGCAACCCGAATGGAAGATTGGATTTCAAGACCAACAAGAGGAAGCCTAAATTCCCGGTCATAATTCGAGAATCCCGCCGCAACTCGAGCAAAACCACGTGGTTCTCCTGTCATCGCAAGATGAGGCCCTTGCCCGCTACAGCGTTTCAAAAGATGTCCCAGGTTCCGTCTTGAAATGCGAAACGGTACTTGGCACCCTTGATGCGACCCCAAAAGTCCCCCAACACGCCGGTCTCACTCAAGGGGAACACCGAGGTTCCCGGCACCACTTCATTTAAGCCCCTTCTCCCCTCCTGATCGTGACCCGTGGGTCGATTCCCCTGCTTTGTCTGCAAGGGGGCCCGACCTTCCCTGCACAACTCAGGATGAGGCCGGTCTCATGGGGAAATTCGATATGTAGCTTTGTGAGTGGTGCCACTTGCTGAAAGACTCCAATTTCCCGGTCCGCTCTTGATAAGAATCCGATGCTCGGACACCTCTTGGAAGGCAGCCTTGAGTATGAAGGTACAACACGAAGGGGCACTAACACACCTGTGCATCATCCGGAAAAAAGGGCAGGTTACATACACAGGTCGACAAGTGGCCTGTCACCTCGAGAACAACTCGAGAGGCAAGAGGAGTCCCATCCTCCAGAAAAGACGAGGCCTGACTCTCCTGTACCAACATGCAGGGACATTGCGATCTGAGTCAGAAATGGAGAGGAACACTGAGGTTCCTGCTTCAACTCGAGATGAGTCCCTCTTACATTCCACCAAATGCAGAGGAGTCTCGAGAGGCCCCTCCAAACTGCACAGTATCCCTGACTTCTCAGAGGCACTCTGAGAAGCTCCCTGAGGTCGCAGGCACAAGTCAAGGGAACCCTGGGTTTTATGCAGTGACCCGAGAAAGACCTCGAGAGTCCTTCTTCAACCCGTCTTGAGGCCCGATTACCCTACCATGACTCGAGAGCAACGACGAACTCCCCCTAGCCATCTCATGGGGACCTGACTTCCCTGGCGCCACACGAGAAGCTCCCTGAGCTCCCTCTCGTACCTCGTCAGAAACCCGGCACTAGCGCGGCAGTCTAGAAAACCCACAAGGGGCCGCCGTCATCGCGAGATGAGGGCCTTCTTTTCCTGCATGGCCTGGAGAGGAATCCCAAGTCCTCTATCCAAACAGCACAGGAGGCTTGACTCCCTTTAGGGCACACAGTGGGCTCCAAGAGATACCCATCGCGACTCAAAAGGACAGCGGAGTTCTTTGCTTCCCCAGGAGACGAGGCCTGATTCCCCGGGTGAGTCTGGTATGCAAGCCCGAGATCCCTGTCGCCCCTAGGGATGAACATTAAGTCCTGGACACAAGCCTAGATGAGGTCTATTTTGCCCTGCAGTGACTCGAGGGCAATCCCCAGCTCTCACTTGAAACTCGAATGGAAGATAGGACTTCCCTGGCCCAACACATGAGGAAGACTGTATTCCCCGTCGAAACTCGAGAATCCCGCCACAACTCGAGAAACGCTACGTGGTTCCCCCGTCATCCCAAGATGAGGCCCTTGCCCCCTACAGCGTCTCAAGAGAAGTCCCACGTTCCGTCTTGAAGTGCGAAACAGTATCGGCACCCTTGATGCAACCTCAAAAGTTCCTCGACACACTGGTCTGACTCGAGGAGAACACCGAGGTTCCCGGCACCACTACATCTGGGCCCCTTCTCCCCTCCTGATCGCGACAGGAGGGTCGATTCCCCTGTTTTGTCTTGAAGGGGTTCCCGCCTTTCCCGGTGCATCTCAGGATGAGGCCGGTCTCATGAGGATATTGGAGACATAGCCTCGTGGATGGTGACACATGCCAAAAGACCCCGATTTCCCGGTTCGCCCTTGATAAGATCCCAGTGCCCGGACACCTCTTTGAAGATAACCCTTTTGATGAAGGCACAACACGAAGGGGCACTGACACCCCCGGGTATCGTCCGGAGAAACCCGCAGGTACCACACACAGCTCGAGAAGTGACCGGTCACCCCGTGAACAACTGGAGAGGCAAGCAGAGTTCCATTCCTCCACACAAGACGAGGCCTGACTCTCCTGTTCGAACTCTGCAGCGAAACTGCAATCCGAGTCAGATCTGGCCCAGGGGAAGTCAGGAGAGGAAACATGAGTTTCCTGCCTCCACTCAAGATGAGGCCCTCTTCCATTGCACCGAACCCAGTGGAGTCCCGAGAGGCCCCTCCCAACTGCACAGTATCCCTGACTTCTCAGAGGCACCCTTAGACCTTCCTGAGTTCACCGGCACAAGTCGAGGGAACCAAGGGTTTCCTGCCCCAACCCGTAAAAGACCTCGAGAGTCCTTCTTCAACGCGTCTTGAGGTGCGATTCCCCTACCATGACTCGAGAGCAATGACGCACTCCGCCTAGCCACGCGCATAGAAACCTGACTTCCCTGGCGCCACAGGAGAGGCTCCCTGAGCTCCCCATTATACCTCGTGAGCAACACCACACTGGAGCCGCAGCTCGAGAATACCCACGAGACGCCCCAGTCCTCACGAGATGAGGGCCTTCTTTTGCTGTATGGCCTGGAGAGCAATCCTGAGTCCTCTCTCCAAACTCCACAGGAGGCTTGACTCATTTTAGGCCACACAGTGAGCTCCAAGATATACCCGTCGCGACTTGACAGGAGAGCGGTGTCCTTGGCTTCCCCTCGAGACGAGGCCTGATTCCCCGGGTGAGTCGAGAATGCAATGCCGAGATCGCTGTCGCCCCAGCAGAGGAACATTAGGTCCTGGACACAAGCCTAGATGAGGTCTATTTGGCCCTGCAGTGTCTCGAGAGCAATCCCCAGTTCTAACTCGCAATTCGAATGAAAACTGGACTTCCCTGGGCCAGTTGAACAGGAAGCCTGAATTCCCCGTCGTAACTCGAGAATCCCGCCGCAACTCAAGAAAAAACACGTGGTTCCCCCGTCATCGAAAGATGAGGCCCTTGCCCGCTACAGCGTCTCAAGAGAAGTCCCATGTTCCGTATTGAAGAGCGAAAAGTTACTTGGAACCCTTGATGCGACCCCAAAAGTTCCCCGACATACCAGTCTCACTCAAGGGGAACACCGAGGTTCCCGGCACCACTTCATCTGAGCCCCTTCTCCTCTCCTGATTGTGACAGGAGGGTCGACTCCCCTTCTCTGTCTGCAAGGGGTTCCCGACCTTCCGGGCGCACCTCAGGATGAGGCCGGTCTCATGAGGAAGTTCGAGACATAGCCTCGTGGGTGGTGCCACATGTCGAAAGACCCCAATTTCAAGGTCCACTCTTGAAAAGAACCCGATGCCAGCACACCTCTTTGAAGGAAAACCTGTGGATGAAGGCACAACACGAAGGGGCACTGACACCTGCGTGCATCGTCCAGAAAAACCCGCAGGTCCCACAGACATTTCGACAAGTGGCCTGTCATCCTGTAAACAACTCGAAAGGCAAACGAAGGTCCATTCCTCAACAGAAGACTAGGTGTGACTCTCTTGTCCCTATTCTGCAGGGACCACGGGTTCCGAGTCAGAAACGGAGAGCAAGCCTGAGGTTCCTGCGTCCACTCGAGATGAAGCCCTCTTCCATTGCACCACAACCAGTGGAGTCCCGAGAGGCCCCTACCAACTCCACAGATTCCCTGAGTTCTCAGAGGCACAAAAAGAAGCTCCCTGAGGTCACAGGCACAAGTCGAGGGACCCCTGGGTTTTCTGCCGTGACTCGAGAAAGACCTCGAGAGTGCTTCAAAATGTGTTGAGTCGCGATTCCCCTACCATGACTCAAGAGCCATGACACGCTCCCCCTCGCCACGCGCATGGAGACCTGACTAACATGGCACTGCACGAGAGGCTCCATGAGTTCCTCATCGTACCTCGTGAGGAAACCCACACTGGCGCGGCAGCTCGAGGAAACACATGAGACACCCCGGTCATCGCGAGATGAGGGCCTTATTTTCCTGCATGGCCTGGAGACCAATCACGAGTCCTCTCTCCAAACTGAAGAGGAGGCTGGACTCCCTTGAAGCCGCTCAGGGGGCTCCAAGAGATCCGCGTCGCGACTCGAGAGGAGAGCAGAGTCCTTGGCTTCCCCTCGAGACGAGGCCTGACTCCCCGGGGGAGGCTGGAATGCAACCCTGAGATCCCCGCCTATCCTGGAGAGGAATATTAGGTCCCGGACACACGCCTAGGTGAAGTCTGTTGGCCCCTGCAATGACTCGAGCGCAACCCCCAGCTTTCCCTCGCAACTCGAGGGGAAGATTGGGCTTCCCAGGGCCAACCCAAGAGGAAGGCTGAGATCCCCATCGTAACTCGAGAATGCCGCCGCAACTCGAGAAAAACCACGTGGTTCCCACCTCTTGGCAAGAGGAGGCCCTTGCCCGCCACGGCGTCTCAAGGGAAGTCCCCTGATCCGCCTTGAATGGCGAAACGGTCCCTGACAGCCTTCCTGCGACCCCCAAGAGTCCCACGACACGCCGGGTTCCCCCGAGGGGAACACCGAGTGTCCCGCCACCGATTCCTCTGAGCCCCTTCTCCCCTCCTGATCGCGACAGGAGAGGCGATTCCCCTGCGTGGTCTGGAAGGGGTTCCCGGCCTTCCCGGCGCACCTCAGGATGAGGCCGGTCTCACGAGGAAATTAGAGACGAGCCACGTGGGTGGGGCCACATGCCGAACGCCCCCGATTCCCCGGTCCGCTCTTGAGATGGACCCGAGGCCCGGACACCTCTTCGAAGGCAACCCTGTGGGTGAAGGCACAACACGAAGGGGCACTGCCACCCCCGTGCATCGTCCGCAAAGACCCGCGGGTTCCACACACAGCTCGACGAGGGGCCTGAGACCCCTGAGCAACTCGAGAGGCCAGCGGGGTTCCCTTCCTCAGACAAGACGAGGCCTGACTCTCCTGTCCCAACTCTGCAGGGACCCTGCGGTCGGAGTCCGAAACGGAGAGGAAGCCTGAGGTTCCTGCCTCCCCTCGAGGTGAGGCCCTCTTCCGTTGCGCCAGACCCAGCGGAGTCCCGAGGGGCCCCGCCACCTCCACAGGATCCCTCGCCTCTCAGAGGCACCCTGGCAAGTTCCCTAAGGTCCCCGGCCGAAGGCGAGGGACACGAGGGTTTCCCTCCGCCCCCCGAGAAAGACCTCGAGAGTCCTTCTTCAACGCTTCTCGAGGCCCTAGTCCCCTCCCGTGACTCGAGAGCCAGGACGCGCTCCCCCTCGCCACGCGCATGGAGATCTGACTTCCCTGGCGCCGCACGAGAGGCTCCCTGAGATCCTCGTCGTGCCTCGGGAGAAAACCCCCACGGGCGCCGCAGCTCGAGGAAACCCCGGAGACGTCCCCGACCTCGCGAGCTGAGGTCCTTTTTTTCCTGCATGGCCTGGAGAGCAATCCCGGGTCCTCTCTCCAAACGGAAGAGGAGGCTGGACTCCCTTGAGGCCGCTCAGGGGGCTCCAAGAGACCCGCGTCGCGACTCGAGAGGTTAGCGGAGACCTTGGCTTCCCCTCGAGACGAGGCCTGACTCTCCGGGGGAGCCTGGAATGCAACCCCGAGATCCCTGCCTTCCCTGGAGAGGAATATTAGGTCCCGGACACACGCCTAGGTGAGGTCTCTTCGGCCCTGCAGTGACTCGAGCGCTACCCCCAGCTTTCCCTCGCAACCCGAGGGGAAGATTGGGCTTCCCAGGGCCAACCCAAGGGGAAGGCTGACATCCCCGTCGTAACTCGAGAATGCCGCCGCAGCTCGAGAAAAACCACGTGGTTCCCACCTCTTGGCAAGATGAGGCTCTTGCCCGCCACGGCGTCTCAAGGGAAGTCCCCTGTTCGGCCCTGAAGGGCGAAACGTACCCTGACAGCCTTCCTGCGAACCCCAAAAGTCCCCCGACACGCCGGGGTCCCCCGAGGGGAACACCAAGGGTCCCGGCCCGCTTCCTCTGAGCCCCTTCTCCCCTCCTGATCGCGACAGGAGAGGCGATTCCCCTGCGTGGTCTGGAAGGGGTTCCCGGCCTTCCCGGCGCACCTCAGGATGAGGCCGGTCTCACGAGGAAATTCGAGACGAGCCACGTGGGTGGGGCCACATGCCGAACGCCCCCGATTCCCCGGTCCGCCCTTGAGACGGACCCGAGGCCCGGACCCCTCTTCGAAGGCAACCCTGTGGGTGAAGGCACAACACGAAGGGGCACTGCCACCCCCGTGCATCGTCCGCAAAGACCCGCGGGTTCCACACACAGCTCGACGAGGGGCCTGAGACCCCCTGAGCAACTCGAGAGGCCAGCGGGATTCCCTTCCTCACACAAGACGAGGCCTGACTCTCCTGTCCCAACTCTGCAGGGACCCTGCGGTCGGAGTCCGAAACGGAGAGGAAGCCTGAGGTTCCTGCCTCCCCTCGAGGTGAGGCCCTCTTCCGTTGCGCCAGACCCAGCGGAGTCCCGAGGGGCCCCGCCACCTCCACAGGATCCCTCGCCTCTCAGAGGCACCCTGGCAAGTTCCCTAAGGTCCCCGGCAGAAGGCGAGGGAAACGAGGGTTTCCCGCCGCCCCCTAAGAAAGACCTCGAGAGGCCTTCTTCAACGCGTTGCGAGGCCCTAGTCCCCTCCCGTGACTCGAGAGCCATGACGCGCTCCCCCTCGCCACACGCATGGAGACCTGACTTCCCTGGTGCCGAACGAGAGGCTCCCTGAGATCCTCGTCGTGCCTCGGGAGAAAACCCCCACGGGCGCCGCAGCTCGAGGAAACCCCTGAGACGCCCCCGTCCTCGCGAGCTGAGGGCCTTCTTTTCCTGCATGGCCTGGAGAGCAATCCCGGGTCCTCTCTCCAAACGGAAGAGGAGGTTGGACTCCCTTGAGGCCACTCAGGGGGCTCCAAGAGACCCGCGTCGCCACTCGAGAGGAGAGCGGAGTCCTTGGCTTCCCCTCGAGACGAGGCCTGACTCCCCGGGGGAGCTTGGAATGCAACCCCGAGATCCCTGCCTTCCCTGGAGAGGAATATTAGGTCCCGGACACACGCCTAGGTCAGGTCTCTTCGGCCCTGCAGTGACTCGAGCGCAACCCCCAGCTTTCTCTCACAACCCGAGGGGAAGATTGGGCTTCCCAGCGCCAACCCAAGGTGAAGGCTGAGATCCCCGTCGTAACTCGAGAATGCCGCCGCAACTCGAGAAAAACCACGTGGTTCCCACCTCTTGGCAAGATGAGTTCCTTGCCCGCGACGGCGTCTCAAGGGAAGTCCCCTGTTCCGCCCTGAAGGGCGAAACGGTCCCTGACAGCCTTCCTGCGACCCCCAAGAGTCCCCCGACACGCCGGGTTCCCCCGAGGGGAACACCGAGGGTCCCGGCACCGCTTCCTCTGAGCCCCTTCTCCCCTCCTGTTCGCGACAGGAGAGGCGATTCCCCTGCGTGGTCTGGAAGGGGTTCCCGGCCTTCCCGGCGCACCTCAGGATGAGGCCGGTCTCACGAGGAAATTCGAGACGAGCCACGTGGGTGGGGCCACTTGCCGAACGCCCCCGATTCCCCGGTCCGCTCTTGAGGAGGACCCGAGGCCCCGACCCCTCTTCGAAGGCAACCCTGTGGGTGCAGCCACAACACGAAGGGGCACTGCCACCCCCGGGCATCGTCCGCAAAGACCCGCGGGTTCCACACACAGCTCGACGAGGGGCCTGAGACCCCCTGAGCAACTCGAGAGGCCAGCGGGGTTCCCTTCCTCAGACAAGACGAGGCCTGACTCTCCTGTCCCAACTCTGCAGGGCCCCTGCGGTCGGAGTCCGAAACGGAGAGGAAGCCTGAGGTTCCTGCCTCCACTCGAGGTGAGGCCCTCTTCCGTTGCGCCAGACCCAGCGGAGTCCCGAGGGGTCCCGCCACCTCCACAGGATCCCTCGCCTCTCAGAGGCACCCTGGGAAGTTCCCTAAGGTCCCCGGCAGAAGGCGAGGGACACGAGGGTTTCCCGCCGCCCCCCGAGAAAGACCTCGAGAGTCCTTCTTCAACGCGTCTCGAGGCCCTAGTCCCCTCCCGTGACTCGAGAGCCAGGACGCGCTCCTCCTCGCCACACGCATGGAGACCTGACTTCCCTGGCGCCGCACGAGAGGTTCCCTGAGATCCTCGTCGTGCCATGGGAGAAAATCCCCACGGGCGCTGCAGCTCGAGGAAACCCCTGAGACGCCCCCGTCCTCGCGAGCTGAGGGCCTTCTTTTCCTGCATGGCCTGGAGAGCAATCCCGGGTCCTCTCTCCAAACGGTAGAGGAGGCTGGACTCCCTTGAGGCCGCTCAGGGGGCTCCAAGAGACCCGCGTCGCGACTCGAGAGGAGAGCGGAGTCCTTGGCTTCCCCTCGAGATGAGGCCTGACTCCCCGGGGGAGCCTGGAATGCAACCCCGAGATCCCTGCCTTCCCTGGAGAGGAATATTAGGTCCTGGACACACGCCTAGGTGAGGTCTCTTCGGCCCTGCAGTGACTCGAGCGCAACCCCCAGCTTCCCCTCGCAACCCGAGGGGAAGATTGGGCTTCCCAGGGCCAACCCAAGGGGAAGGCTGAGATCCCCGTCGTAACTCGAGAATGCCTCCGCAACTCGAGAAAAACCACGTGGTTCCCACCTCTTGGCAAGATGAGGCCCTTGACCGCCACGGCGTCTCAAGGGAAGTGCCCTGTTCCGCCCTGAAGGGCGAAACGATCCCTGACAGACTTCCTGCGACCCCCAAAAGTCCCCCGACACGCCGGGTTCCTCCGAGGGGAACACCGAGGGTCCCGGCACCGCTTCCTCTTAGCCCCTTCTCCCCTCCTGATCACGACAGGAGAGGCGATTCCCCTGCGTGGTCTGGAAGGCGTTCCCGGCCTTCCCGGCGCACCTCAGGATGAGGCCGATTTCACGAGGAAATTCGAGACGAGCCACGTGGGTGGGGCCACATGCCGAACGCCCCCGATTCCCCGGTCCACTCATGAGAAGGACCCGAGGCCCGGACCCCTCTTCGAAGGCAACCCTGTGGGTGAAGGCACAACACGAAGGGGCACTGCCACCCCCGGGCATCGTCCGCAAAGACCCGCGGGTTCCACACACAGCTCGACGAGGGGCCTGAGACCCCCTGAGCAACTCGAGAGGCCAGCGGGGTTCCCTTCCTCTGACAAGACGAGACCTGACTCTCCTGTCCCAACTCTGCAGGGACCCTGCGGTCGGAGTCCGAAACGGAGAGGAAGCCTGAGGTTCCTGCCTCCCCTCGAGGTGAGGCCCTCTTCCGTTGCGCCAGACCCAGCGGAGTCCCGAGGGGCCCCGCCACCTCCACAGGATCCCTCGCCTCTCAGAGGCACCCTGGGAAGTTCCCTAAGGTCCCCGGCAGAAGGCGAGGGACACGAGGGTTTCCCGCCGCCCCCCGAGAAAGACCTCGAGAGTCCTTCTTCAACGCGTCTCGAGGCCCTAGTCCTCTCCTGTGTCTCGAGAGCCATGACGCGCTCCCCCTCGCCACGCGCATGGAGACCTGACTTCCCTGGCGCCGCACGAGAGGCTCCCTGAGATCCTCGTCGTGCCTCGGGAGAAAACCCCCACGGGCGCCGCAGCTCGAGGAAACCCCTGAGAAGCCCCCGTCCTCACGAGCTGAGGGCCTTCTTTTCCTGCATGGCCTGGAGAGCAATCCCGGGTCCTCTCTCCAAACGGAAGAGGAGGCTGGACTCCCTTGAGGCCGCTCAGGGGTCTCCAAGAGACCCGTGTCGCGACTCGAGAGGAGAGCGGAGTCCTTGGCTTCCCCTCGAGACGAGGCCTGACTCCCCGGGGGAGCCTGGAATGCAACCCCGAGATCCCTGCCTTCC
The DNA here is from genome assembly GCF_029407905.1 of Bubalus kerabau. NCBI lineage: Eukaryota > Metazoa > Chordata > Mammalia > Artiodactyla > Bovidae > Bubalus > Bubalus kerabau. The sequence continues at coordinate 2,072,372 of NW_026577883.1, read as the reverse complement.
CTGGAGAGGAATATTAGGTCCCGGACACACGCCTAGGTGAGGTCTCTTCGGCCCTGCAGTGACTCGAGCGCATCCCCCAGCTTTCCCTCGCAACTCGTGGGGAAGTTTGGGCTTCCCAGGGCCAACCCAAGAGGAACCCTGAGATCCCCGTCGTAACTCGAGAATCCCGCCGCAACTCGAGAGAACACCACGTGGTTCCCACCTCTTCGGAAGATGAGTCCCTTGCCCGCGATGGCGTCTCAAGGGAAGTCCCCTGTTCCACCCTGAAGGGCGAAATGGTCCCTGACAGCCTTCATGCGACCCCCAAAATATCCCCGACACGCCGGGTTCCCTCGAGGGGAACACCGAGGGTCCCGGCACCGCTTCCTCTGAGCGCCTTCTCCCCTCCTGATCGCGACAGGAGAGTCGATTGCCCTGCGTGGTCTTGAAGGGGTTCCCGGCCTTCCCCGCGCACCTCAGGAGGAGGCCGGTCTCACGAGGAAATTCGAACCGAGCCACGTGGGTGGCGCCACATGCCGAACGACCCCGATTCCCCGGTCCGCTCTTGAGAAGGACCCGAGGCCCGGACCCCTCTTCGAAGGCAACCCTGTGGGGGAAGGCACAACACGAAGGGGCACTGCCACCCCCGTGCATCATCCACAAAGACCCGCGGGTTCCACACTCAGCTCGACGAGGGGCCTGAGACCCCCTGAACAACTCGTGAGGCAAGCGGGGTTCCCTTCCTCAGACAAGACGAGGCCTGACTCTCCGCTCCCAACTCTGCAGGGACCCTGAGATCGGAGGGTCTGAGTCAGAAACAGAGAGGAAGCCTGATGTTCCTGCCTCCCCTCGAGATGAGGCCCTCTTCCATTGCGCCAACCCCAGCGGAGTCCCGAGAGACCCCGCTAACTCCACAGGAGGCCTCACCTCTCAGAGGCACCCTGGGAAGTTCCCTCAGGTCCCCGGCAGAAGTCGTGGGAAATAAGGGTTTCCCGCCGCCACTCGAGAAAGACCTCGATAGTCCTTCTTCAAAGTGTCTTGAGGCCCTTGTGCCCTCTCTGGACTAGAGAGCAATGATGCGCTCCCCCTCGCCTCGGGCATGCAAACCTGGCTTCCCTGGCGCCGCACGAGAGGCTCCCTGAGATCCTCGTCGTGCCTCGGGAGAAAACCCCCACGGGCGCCGCAGCTCGAGGAAACCCCCTAGACGCCCCCGTCCTCGCGAGCTGAGGGCCTTCTTTTCCTGCCTGGCCTGGAGAGCAATCCCGAGTCCTCTCTCCAAACTGAAGAGTAGGATGGATTCCCTTGAGGCGACTCAGTGGGCTCCAAGAGATCCGCGTCGGGGCTCTAGAGGAGAGCGCAGTCCTTTGCTTCCCCTCGAGGCGAGGCCTGACTCCCCGGGGGAGTCTGGAGTGCAATCCCGAGATCCTAGTCTTCCCTTGAGAGGACTATTAGGTCCTGGACACACGCCTAGATGAGGTCTCTTTGGCCTTGCAGTGGTTCGAGCACAACATCCAGCTTTCCCTCGCAACTCGAAGGGAAGTTTGGGCTTCCAGGGCCAACACAAGAGGAAGCCTGAAATCCACGTCGTAACTCGAGAATCCCGCCGCAACTCGAGAAAAACCACGTGGTTCCATCGTCTTCGCAGCATGAGGCCCTTGCCCGCCACAGCGTCTCAAAAGAAGTCCCACTTTCCTACTGAAGTGCAAAACGGTACTTGGCACCCATGATGGCACCCCTAAAGTTCCCCAACATACAGGCCTCACTCGAGGGTAACACCCATGTTCCCCGCACCACATCATTTGAGCCCCTTCTCCCCTCCTGATTGCAACAGGAGTTTCTTTTCTCCTGCTTTGTGTGGAAGGGGTTACCGATCTTCCCAGCGCACATCAGGATGAGGCCTGTCTCACGAGGAAATTGGAGATGTAGCCTCGTGGGTGGTGCCACATGCGGAAAGACCCCATTTCCCGGTCAGCTATTAATAAGAACCCGATGCCCGTACACGTCTTGGAATGCATCCCGTAGGATGAAGGCACAACAAGGAGGGACCCTGAACACCCGTGCATCTTTTGGAAAATTCTGCAGGTTCCACATACAGCTCGACAAGTGACCTGTTACCTCGTGAACAACTCGAGAGGCAAGCTAAGTTTCATTTCTCCACAGAATACGAGGCCTGACTCTCCTGTCCCAACTCTGCAGGAATCCTGAGATCGGAGTCTGAAATGGAGAGGAACCCTGAGGTTCCTTCCTCAACACGAGATGAGGCCCTCTTGTATTATACCACACCCAGTGGAGTCCCGAGAGGCCCCTCCCAACTCCACAGTATCAGTGTCTTCTCAGAGGCACCCTGAGCAACTCCCTGAGGTCACCGGCACAAGTCGAGGGAACACAGGGTATCCTGCCGCAACCCGAGAAAGACCTCAAGAGTCCTTCTTCAACGCGTCTTGAGGACGGATTCCCCTACCATGACTCGAGAGCAATGACACGCTCCCCCTCGCCATGCGCATGGACACCTGACTTCCCTGGCGCCACATGAGAGGCTCCCTGAGCTCCCCGTCATACCTCGTGAGAAACCCCACACTGGCGCCGCAGCTCGGGAAAACCCACCGTCATCGCGAGATTGGGGACTTCTTTTCCTGCCTGACCTGGAGAGCAATCCCTGGTCTTTTCTCCAAACTTCACAGGAGGCTTTACTCCCTTTAGGCCACTCAATGGGCTCCAAGAGATACCTGTCGCGACTTGAGAGGAAAGCAGAGTACTTTGTTTCCCCTCGAGACGAGGCCTTACCTCGGGTGAGTCTGGAATGCAACCCCGAGATCCCTGTTGTCCCTGGAGAGGAACATTATGTCCTGGACAAAAGCCTAGATGAGGTCTATTTTGCCCTACAGTGACTCGAGAGCAACACCCATCTCTCCCTCGCAATTCGAATGGAAGATTGGTCTTCATTGGGCCAACACAAGAGGAAGTCTGAATTTCCCGTTGTAACTCGAGAATCCCACCGCAACTCTTAAAAACCACGTGGTTCCCCATTCATCGCAATATGAGGCCTTTGCCCGCTACAGAGTCTCAAGAGAAGTCCCATGTTTCGTCATAAAGTTCGAGATGCTACTTGGCACCCTTGATGCAACCCCAAAAGTTCCCCAATATACCGGTCTCACTCCAAGGGAACACCGAAGTTCCTGGCACCACTTCATTTGAGCCCCTTCTCCGCTCCTGATCACGGCAGGAAGGTCGATCCCCCTGCTTTGTCTAGAAGGGGTTCCCGACCTTCATGGCGCACCTCAGGATGAGGCCAGTCTCACGAAGAAATTCGAGACGTAGCCTCGTGTTGGTGCCACATGCCAAAAGACCCCGATTTCTCGGTCTTGCTCTTGATAAGAACCCGATGCCCGGACACCTCTTCTAAGGCAACCCTGTGGATGAAGGCACTACACGAGGGGGCACTGGCAACCCTGTTCATCGTCCGGAAAACCCCGCAGGATCCACATACAGCTCCACAACTGGCCTGTCACCCCTTAAACAATGAGAGAGGAAAGCGGAGTCTCCTTCCTCAGGCAAGACGAGGCCTGAGTATCCAATCCCAACTCTGCAGGCACGCTTTGATCTGAGTCAGAAATGGAGAGAAAACCTGAGGTTCCTGCCTCAACCCGAGATGAGGCCCTCTTCCATTAAAACAAACCCAGTGGAGTCCCGAGAGTCCCCTCCCATCTCCACAGTATCCCTGACTTCTCATAGGCATTCTGAGAAGCTCCTTGAGGCCACCGGCAAAAGTCGAGGGAAATAAGGGTTTCCTGCCACAACCGAAGAAAGACCTCGAGAGTCCTTCTTCAATGTGTCTTGAGGTCAGATTCCCCTACCATAGCTCGAGAGCAATGACACGCTCCCCCTCGCCATGCGCATGGACACCTGACTTCCCTGGGGCCACATGAGAGGCTCCCTGAGCTCCCCGTCATACCTCGTGAGAAACCCCACACTGGCGCCGCAGCTCGAGAAAACCCACAAGATCCCTCCGTCATCGCGAGATGAGGGCCATCTTTTCCTGCATGGCCTGGAGAGCAGTCCCAAGTCCTCTCTCCAAACTTCACAGGAGGCTTGACTCCCTTTAGGCCACAAAGTGGGCTCCAAGAGGTGCCCGTCGCGACTCAAAAGGAGAGCGGAGTCCTTTGCTTCCCTTCGACATGAGGCCTGACTCCCTGGGTGAGTCTGGAATGCAAACCTGAGATCCCTGTGGCCCTTGGAGAGGAACATTAGGTCCTGGACACAAGCCTAGATGAGGTCTCCTTTGCCCTGCAGTGACTCGAGCGCAACCCCCAGCTCTCCCTCGCAACTCGAATGGATGATTGGACTTCCCTGGCCCAACACAAGAGGAAGCCTGAAATCCCCGTCGTAACTCGAGAATCCCGCCGCAACTCGAGAAAAACCACGTGGCTCCCCCGTCATCGCAAGATGAGGCCCTTGGCCGCTACAGCGTATCAAGAGAAGTCCCACGTTCCATCCTGAAGTACAAAACGGTACTTGGCACCCTTGATGCGACCCCCAAAGTTCCCTGACATACCGGTCTCACTCGAGGGAAACACCAAAGTTCACGGCACCACTTCCTGTGAGCCCCTTCACCCCTCCTGATCGCGACAGAAGGGTCGATTCCCATGTTTTGTCTGCAAGGGGTTCCCGACGTTCCCCGCGAACCTCCGGATGAGGCCGGTCTCATGAGGAAATTCGAAAAGTAGCCTCATGGTTGGTGCCATATGCTGAAAGATCCCGAATTCCCGGTCCACTCTAGATAAGAACCTGACGCCCGGACATCTTTTCGAAGGCAACCCTGTGGATGAAGGCACAACACGAAGGGACACTGACATCCCCATGCATCGTCTGGAAAAACCCGCAGATTCCACTCACAGCTCCAAATGTGGACTGTCACCTCGTGAACAACTCGAGAGGCAAGTGAAGTTGCATTCCTTCACACAAGACGAGGCCTTACTCTCCTGTCCCAACTCTTCAGGGACCCTGCAATTGGAGTCAGAAATGGAGAGGAACCCTGAGGTTCCTGCCTCAACTAGAGAAGAGGCCCTCTTCCATTGAACCAAACTCAGTGGTGTCCCGAGAGGCCCCTCCCAACACCACAGTATCCCTGAATTCTCAGAGGCTCCCTGAGAAGCTACCTGAGGTCACTGGCACAAGTCGAGGGAACCCAGAGTTTCCTGAAGTAACCCGAGAAAGACTTGGAGAGTCCTTTTTCAACGTCTCTTGATGCCCGATTCCCCTACCATGACTCCAGAGCAAGGACGCGCTCCCCTCGCCACAAACAGGAAAACTGACTTCCCTAGTACCACACAAGAGGCTCCCTGAGTACCCCATCGTACCTCGTGAGAAAACCCACACTGGCGCCGCAGTTCAAGAAAAACCACAAGATGCCCCCGTCAAGGAGAGATGGGGGCCTTCTTTTCCTGCCTGACCTGGAGAGCAATTCCTGGTCCTCTCTCCAAACTTCACTGGAGTATTGACTCCCTTTAGGCCACTCAGTTGGGTCCAAGAAATACCCGGTGCGACTCGACAGGAGAGCGGAGTCCTTTGCTTCCCTGGAGACGAGGCCTGACTCCCCGGGTGAGTTTGGAATGCAACCCCGAGATCCATGTCACCCCTGGAGTGGAACATTATGTCCTAGACACAAACCTAGATGAGGTCTATTTTGCCCTACAGTGACTCGAGCAACCTCCATCTCTCCCTCACAATTTGAATGGAAGATTGGTCTTCCCAAGGTCAACACAAGAGGAAGTCTGAATTTCCCATCGTAATTCGAGAATTCAGCCTCAAGTCTTAAAAACCATGTGGTTCCCCCTTCATCGCAATATGAGGCCCTTGCCAGCTAGAGTCTCAAGAGAAGTCCCACGTTCCATCTTAAAGTTCGAAATGCTACTTGGCACACTTGATGTGACCCCAAAGTTCCCCAACATACCGGTCTCACTCCAGGGGAACACCGAAGTTCCCGGTGTCTCCAGGGAAGTCCCATGTTCCGCCCTGAAGGGCGACACGGTACTTGACACCCTTGATGCGACCGCAAAAGTTCCCCGATACGCTGGGTTCCCTCGAGGGGAACACCGAGGGTCCCGGCACCAATTCATCTGAGCCCCTTCTCCCCTCCTGATCGCGACAGGAGAGTCGATTCCCCTGCTTTGTCTGGAAGGGGTTCCCGGCCTTCCTGGCGCACCTCAGGATGAGGCCGGTCTCAGGAGGAAATTCGAGAGTAGCCACATGTGAGGTGCCACGTGCAGAACGACTCCGATTTTCCGGTCCGCTCTTGATAAGAACCCGATAACCGGACACCTCTTCGAAGGCAACCCTGTGGGTGAAGGCACAACACGAAGGGGCACTGACACCCCCGTGCATCATCCGGAAAAACCCGCAGGGTCTACACACAGCTCGACAAGGGGCCTGAGACTCCCGGAACAACTCGAGAGGCAACCAGAATTCCATTCCTCAGACAAGACGAGGCATGACTCTCCTGTCCCAACACTGCAGGGACCGTGCAGTCGGAGTCCGAATCCGAGAGGAAGCCTGAGGTTCCTGCCTCCCCTCGAGATGAGGCCCTCTTCCATTGCGCCGAACCCAGCAGAGTCCCGAGAGGCCCTGCCAACTACACAGCATCCCTCACCTCTCAGAGGCACCGTGGGAAGTTCCCTAAGGTCCCCTGCAGAAGTCGAGGGAAACGAGGGTTTCCCGCCGCAACCCGAGAAAGACCTCGAGAGTCCTTCTTCAACGCCTCTTGAGGACCTAGCCGTTTCCCATGACTCGAGAGTGATGACCAGCTCCCCCTCGCCATGCGCATGGAGACCTGACTTGCCTGGCGCCGCACGAGAGGCTCCCTGAGGTCCTCATCGTGCCTCGTGAGAAAACCCCCATGGGCGCAGCAGCCTGAGGAAACCCATGAGACGCCCCCGTCATCGCGAGATGAGGGCCTTCTTTTCTTGCCTGGCCTGGAGAGAAATCCCGAGTCCTCTCTCCAAACTGAAGAGGAGGCTCGACACCCTTGAGTCCACTCAGTGGGCTCCAAGAGATCCGTGTCGCGACTTGAGAGGAAAGCGGAGTCCTTTGCTTCCCCTCCAGGCGAGTCCTGACCCCCCGGGGGAGTCTGGAATGGAAACCCGTGATCCCTGTCTTCCCTTGAGAGGAATATTAGGTCCTGGACACACGCCTCGATGAGGTCTCTTTGGCCCTGTAGTGACTCGAGCAGAACTCCCAGCTTTCCATCGCAACTCGAATTGAAGATTGGGCTTCCCAGGGCCAACCCAAGAGGAAGCCTGAAATTCCTGTCGTTTTTGAGAATCCCAATGCAACTCGAGAAAAACGACGTGGTTCCAACGTCTTCACAGGATGAGGCCCTTGCCCGCTACAGCGTCTCCAGGGAAGTCCCATGTTCCGTCCTGAAGTGGGAAACGGTACTTGGCTCCCTTGATGCGACCCCTAAAGTTCCCTGAAACGCCGGGTTCCCTCGAGTGGAACACCGAGGGTCCCGGCCCCACTTCATCTGAGCCCCATCTCCCCTCCTGATCGCGACAGGAGAATCGATTCCCCTACTTTGTGTGGAAGGTGTTCCCGGCCTTCCCGGCGCACCTCAGGATGATGCTGGTCTCACGAGGAAATTCGAGATGAGCCACGTGGGTGGTGCCACATGCCGAATGACCCCGATTTCCCGGTCCGCTCTTGAAATGAACCCGATGCCCGGACACCTCTTTGAAGGAAACCCTGTGGGGGAAGGCACCAAACGAAGGGGCACTGACACCCCCATGCATCTTCTGGAAACACCCGCAGGTTCCACACACAGCTTGTCAAGGGCCCTGAGACCCCCTGAACGACTCAAGGGGCAAGCAGAGTTCCGTTACTCAGACAAGACGAGGCCTGACTCTCCTGTCCCAACTCTGCAGGGACCCTGCGGTCGGAGTCAGAAATGGAGAGGAAGCCTGAGGTTCCTGCCTCCAATCGAGATGAGGCCCTCTTTCATTTCGTCAAACCTAGTGGAGTCCCGAGAGGCCCCTTTAACTCCTCAGTATCCCTCACCTCTCAGAGGCACCTGGGAAGTTCCCTAAGGTCCCCTGTAGAGGTCGATGGAAACGAGTGTTTCCCGCCCCAACCCAAGAAAGACCTTGAGAGTCCTTCTTAAATGCCTCTTGAGGCCCTAGTCCCTCCCATGACTCGAGAGCAATGACGCGATCTGCCTGGCCACACGCATGGAGTCAGGCTTCTCTGGCGCCGCACGAGAGGCTCCCTGAACTCCCCATCATATCTTGTGAGAAACCCCACACTGGCGCCGCAGCTCGAGAAAACCCATGAGATGCCCCCGTCATCACGAGAGGAGGGCCATCTTTAACTGAATGGTATGCAGATCAAGCGTGAACCTTCTGTCCAAGCTACACAGGACGCTTGACTCCCTTTAGGCCACTCATTGGGCTCCAAGAGTTACGCGTCCCGACTCGAGAGGATAGTGGAGTCCTTTGCTTCCACTCGAGACGAGGTGTGACCCACCGGGTGAGACTGGAATGCGACCCCGATATCCCTGTCGCCCCTGGAGAGGAACATTACGTCCTGGACCCAAGCCTAGATGAGGACTCTTTGCCCTGAAGTGACTCGAGAGCAACCCCCAGCTCTCTCTGACAAGTTGAATGGAAGATTGGACTTCCTGGGCCAACACAAGAGGAAGCCTGAATTCCCCGTTGTAACTCGAGAATCCCGCCTCAACTCGAGAAAAACCACGTGTTTCCCTCGTCATCGCAATATGAGGCCCTTGCCCGCTAGAGCATCTCCAGAGAATTCCCACGTTTCGTCTTGAAGTGCAAAACTGTACTTGGCACCCTTGATGCGACCTCAAAAGTGCCGTGACATACCGGTCTCACTCGAGGGGACCACCGAGGTTCCCGGCACCACTTCATCTGAGCCCCTTCTCCCCTTCTGATCGCGAGCGGTGGGTCGATTCCCCTGCTTTGTCTGCAAGGGGTTCCCGACCTTCCCGGCGCACCTCAGGATGAGGCCGGTCTCCCGAGGAAATTCGAGACGTTACCTCGTGGGTGGTACCACATGCTGAAAGACCCCAATTTTCCGGTACGCTCTTGAAAAGAACCCAATGCCCGGAAACCTCTTTGAAGGCAACCCTGTGGATGAAGGCACAACACGAAGGGGCACTGACACCCCCGTGCATCGTCCGGAGAAACCCGCAGGTTCCACACTCAGCTCAACAAGTGGCCTGTCACTCCGTGAACAACTCGAAAGGCAAGGGGAAATCCATTCCTCCACGGAAGACGAGGCGTGACTCTCTTGTCCATACTCTGCAGGTACCCTGCGACCCGAGTCAGATATGGAGAGGACCCCTGAGGTTCTTGCCTCCATTCGAGATGAGGCCCTCTTCGATTGCACTAAACCCAGTTGAGTAACGAAAGGCCCCTCCCAAATCCACAGTGTCCCTGACTTCTCAGAGGCACCCTTAGAAGTTGCCTGAGGTCACCGACACAAATCAAGGGAACCCAGGCTTCCCTGCCGCAACCCGAGAAAGACCTCAAGAGTCCTTCTTCAATGTGTCTTGAGGCCCGATTCGCCTACTATGACTCGAGAGCAATCACGCACTCCCCTTCACCACACGCACGGAGACCTGACGTCCCTAGCACCACACGAGAGGCTCTCTGAGCTCCCCGTTGTACCTCGTGAGAAATCTGATACTGGCGCCGCAGCTGGAGAAAACCCACGAGATGCCCCCATCATCGCGAGATGAGGGCCTTTTTTCCTGCATGGCCAGGAAAACAATCCCGAGTCATCTCCAAACTCCATAGGAGGCTTCACTCCCTTTACGCCACGCAGTGGGCTCCAAGAGATACCTGTCGCGACTCGACAGGAGAGCGGAGTCCTTTTTTTCCCCTCAAGACGAGGCCTGACTCTCCGGGTGAGTCGAGAATGCAACCCTGAGAACCCTGTTGGCCCAGTAGTGGAACACTAGGTCCTGGACAAGCGTAGATGAGGTCTATTTTGCCCTGCAGTGACTGGAGAGCAATCCCCAGTTCTAACTTGCAACTCGAATGGAATACTGGATTTTCCTGGCGCCATACAAGAGGCTCCCTGAGATCCCCGTGGTACTTCATGAGACACCCCACACTGGCGCCGCAGCTCGAGAAAACCTACGAGACGGCACCGTCATCTCGAGATGAGGGCCTTCTTTTCCTGCATGGCCTGGAGTCCAATCCCGAGTCCTCTCTCCAAACTCCACAGGAGGCTTGACTACCTTTAGTACACACAGTGGGCTCCAAGAGATACCCATCGCGACTCGAGATGAGAGCGGAATTCTTTACCTACCCTCGAGGTGAGAACTGACTCCCCGGATGAGTCTGGAATGCAAACCCGAGATCCCTGTCGCCCCTGGAGAGCAACGTTAGATCCTGGACACAAGCCTAGATTAGGTCTCTTTTGCCCTGCAGTGACTCTAGCGCAATCCCCAGCTCCCCCTCGCAACCCGAATGGAAGATTGGATTTCAAGGCCAACAAGAGGAAGCCTAAATTCCCGGTCATAACTCGAGAATCCCGCCGCAACTCGAGCAAAACCACGTGGTTCTCCCGTCATCGCAAGATGAGGCCCTTGCCCGCTACAGCGTTTCAAAAGATGTCCCAGGTTCCGTCTTGAAATGCGAAACGGTACTTGGCACCCTTGATGCGACCCCAAAAGTCCCCCAACACGCTGGTCTCACTCAAGGGGAACACCGAGGTTCCCGGCACCACTTCATTTAAGCCCCTTCTCCCCTCCTGATCGTGACCGGTGGGTCGATTCCCCTGCTTTGTCTGCAAGGGGGCCCGACCTTCCCTGCAGAACTCAGGATGAGGCCGGTCTCATGGGGAAATTCGATACGTAGCTTTGTGGGTGGTGCCACTTGCTGAAAGACTCCAATTTCCCGGTCCGCTCTTGATAAGAATCCGATGCTCGGACACCTCTTGGAAAGCAGCCTTGAGTATGAAGGTACAACACGAAGGGGCACTAACACACCTGTGCATCATCCGGAAAAACGGGCAGGTTACACACACAGCTCGACAAGTGGCCTGTCACCTCGAGAACAACTCGAGAGGCAAGAGGAGTCCCATCCTCCAGAAAAGACGAGGCCTGACTCTCCTGTACCAACATGCAGGGACCTTGCGATCTGAGTCAGAAATGGAGAGGAACACTGAGATTCCTGCTTCAACTCGAGATGAGTCCCTCTTACATTCCACCAAATGCAGAGGAGTCTCAAGAGCCCCTCCAAACTGCACAGTATCCCTGACTTCTCAGAGGCACTCTGAGAAGCTCCCTGAGGTCGCAGGCACAAGTCAAGGGAACCCTGGGTTTTATGCAGTGATCCGAGAAAGACCTCGAGAGTCCTTCTTCAACCCGTCTTGAGGCCCGATTACCCTACCATGACTCGAGAGCAATGACGAGCTCCCCCTAGCCATCTCATGGGGACCTGACTTCCCTGGCGCCACACGAGAGGCTCCCTGAGCTCCCTCTCGTACCTCGTCAGAAACCCGGCACTAGCGCAGCAGTCTAGAAAACCCACGAGACGCCGCCATCATCGCGAGATGAGGGCCTTCTTTTCCTGCATGGCCTGGAGAGGAATCCCGAGTCCTCTATCCAAACAGCACAGGAGGCTTGACTCCCTTTAGGGCACACAGTGGGCTCCAAGAGATACCCATCGCGACTCAAAAGGACAGCGGAGTTCTTTGCTTCCCCTCGAGACGAGGCCTGATTCCCCGGGTGAGTCTGGTATGCAACCCCAAGATCCCTGTCTCCCCTAGGGACGAGCATTAAGTCCTGGACACAAGCCTAGATGAGGTCTATTTTGCCCTGCAGTGACTCGAGAGCAATCCCCAGCTCTCCCTTTAAACTCGAATGGAAGATAGGACTTCCCTGGCCCAACACATGAGGAAGACTGTATTCCCCGTCGAAACTCGAGAATCCCGCCACAACTCGAGAAACACCACGTGGTTCCCCCATCATCCCAAGATGAGGCCCTTGCCCCCTACAGCGTCTCAAGAGAACTCCCACGTTCCGTCTTGAAGTGCGAAACGGTATTGGCACCCTTGATGCGCCCTCAAATGTTCCTCGACACACCAGTCTGACTCGAGGAGAACACCGAGGTTCCCGGCACCACTACATCTGGGCCCCTTCTCCCCTCCTGATCGTGACAGGAGGGTCGATTCCCCTGTTTTGTCTTGAAGGGGTTCCCACCTTTCCCGGTGCATCTCAGGATGAGGCCGGTCTCACGAGGATATTCGAGACATAGCCACGTGGATGGTGACACATGCCGAAAGACCCCGATTTCCCGGTCCGCTCTTGATAAGATCCTGATGCCCGGACACCTCTTTGAAGATAACCCTTTTGATGAAGGCACAACACTTAGGGGCACTGACACCCCCGGGTATCGTCCGGAGAAACCCGCAGGTACCACACACAGCTCGAGAAGTGACCTGTCACCCCGTGAACAACTGGAGAGGCAAGCAGAGTTCCATTCCTCCACACAAGACGAGGCCTGACTCTCCTGTTCGAACTCTGCAGCGAAACTGCGATCCGAGTCAGATCTGGCCCAGGGGAAGTCAGGAGAGGAAACATGAGTTTCCTGCCTCCACTCGAGATGAGGCCCTCTTCCATTGCACCAAACCCAGTGGAGTCCCGAGAGACCCCTCCCAACTGCACAGTATCCCTGACTTCTCAGAGGCACCCTTAGGCCTTCCTGAGATCACCGGCACAAGTCGAGGGAACCAAGGGTTTCCTGCCCCAACCCGTAAAAGACCTCGAGAGTCCTTCTTCAACGCGTCTTGAGGTGCGATTCCCCTACCATGACTCGAGAGCAATGACGCGCTCCCCCTAGCCACGCGCATAGAAACCTGACTTCCCTGGCGCCACAGGAGAGGCTCCCTGAGCTCCCCATTATACCTCGTGAGCAACACCACACTGGAGCCGCAGCTCGAGAATACCCACGAGACGCCCCAGTCCTCACGAGATGAGGGCCTTCTTTTGCTGTATGGCCTGGAGAGCAATCCTGAGTCCTCTCTCCAAACTCCACAGGAGGCTTGACTCATTTTAGGCCACACAGTGAGCTCCAAGATATACCCGTCGCGACTTGACAGGAGAGCGGTGTCCTTGGCTTCCCCTCGAGACGAGGCCTGACTCCCCGGGTGAGTCGAGAATGCAATGCTGAGATCGATTTCGCCCCAGCAGAGGAACATTAGGTCCTGGACACAAGCCTAGATGAGGTCTATTTGGCCCTGCAGTGTCTCGAGAGCAATCCCCATTCTAACTCACAATTCGAATGAAAACTGGACTTCCCTGGGCCAGTTGAAGAGGAAGCCTGAATTCCCGGTTGTAACTCGAGAATCCCGCCCCAACTCAAGAAAAACCACGTGGTTCCCCCGTCATCGAAAGATGAGGCCCTTGCCCGCTACAGCGTCTCAAGAGAAGTCCCACGTTCCGTATTGAAGAGCGAAAAGTTACTTGGAACCCTTGATGCGACCCCAAAAGTTCCCCGACATACCAGTCTCACTTGAGGAGAACACCGAGGTTCCCGGCACCACTTCATCTGAGACTCTTCTCCCCTCTTGATCGCGACAGGAGGTTCGATTCCCCTGCTTTGTCTGGAAGGCGTTCCCGACCTTCCTGGTGCACATCAAGATGAGGCCAGTCTCACGACGAAATTCGAGACATAGCCTCATGGGTGGTGCGGCATGCCAAAAGACCCCAATTCCCTGGTCCGCTCTTGATAAGAACCCGATGGCAGAACCCAACTCGAAGGCAATCCTGTGGAACAAGGCACAACACGAAGGGGCAGTGACACCCCAGTGCATCGTCCAGAAAAACCCGCAAGTTCCACATACAAATCGACAAGTGGCCTGTCACCCCATGAACAACGCGAGAGTCAAGCGGAGTTCCATTCCTCCACACAAGACGAGGCCTGACTCTCCTGTCCCAACTCTTCAGGGACTCTGCGATCCGAGTCAGATCCGGCGCATTCGAAGCCAGGAGAGGAACCCTGTGGTTCCTGCCTCAACTTGTCATGAGGCCCTCTTCCATTGCACCAAACCCAGTGGAGTTCCGAGAGGCCCCTCCCAACTCCACAGTGACCCTGACTTCTCAGAGGCACGCTGAGAAGCTTCCTGAGGTCACTGGCACAAGTCGATGGAACCCAGGGTTTCCCGCCGCCCCCCGAGAAAGACCTCGAGAGTCCTTCTTCAACGCGTCTCGAGGCCCTAGTCCCCTCCCGTGACTCGAGGGCCATGACGCGCTCCCCCTCGCCATGCGCATGGAGATCTGACTTCCCTGGCGCCGCACCGGAGGCTCCCTGAGATCCTCCTCGTGCCTCGGGAGAAAACCCCCACGGGCGCCGCAGCTCGAGGAAACCCCTGAGACGCCCCCGTCCTCGCGAGCTGAGGGCCTTCTGTTCCTGCATGGCCTGGAGAGCAATCCCGGGTCCTCTCTCCAAACGGAAGAGGAGGCTGGACTCCCTTGAGGCCGCTCAGGGGGCTCCAAGAGATCCGGGTCGCGACTCAAGGGGAGAGCGGAGTCCTTGGCTTCCCCTCGAGACGAGCCCTGACTCCCCGGGGTAACCTGGAATGCTACCCCGAGATCCCTGCCTTCCCTGGAGAGGAATATTAGGTCCCGGACACACGCCTAGATGAGGTGTCTTGGGCCCTGCAGTGACTCGAGTGCAACCCCCAGCTTTCCCTCGCAACTCGAGGGGAAGATTGGGCTTCGCAGGGCCAACCCAAGAGGAAGCCTGAGATCCCCGTCGTAACTCAAGAATCCGCCGCAACTCGAGAAAAACCACGTGGTTCCCACGTCTTCGCAAGATGACGCCCTTGCCCGCGACGGCGTATGAAGGGAATTCCCCCGTTCCGCCCTGAAGGGCGAAACGGTCCCTGACAGCCTTCATGCGACCCCCAAAAGTTCCTCGACATGCCGGGTTCCCTCGAGGGTAACACCGAGGGTTCTGGCCCCACTTCATCTGAGCCCCTTCTCCCCTCCTGATGGCGACAGGAGAGTCGATCCCCCTGCGTTGTCTGGAAGGCTCCCCGGCCTTCCCGGCATACCTCAGGATGTAGCCGGCCTCACTAGGAAATTTGAGACTAGCCCCGTGGGTGGTCCCACATGCCGAAAGACCCCGATTTCCCTGTCCGCTCTTGAAAAGAACCCGAGGCCCGGACACCTCTTCGAAGGCAACCCAGTGGGTGAAGGCACAACACGAAGGGGCACTGTCACCGTCGTGCATCGTCCGGAAACACCCGCAGGTTCCACACACAGCTGAACAAGGGGCCTGAGACCCCCTGAACACCTCGACAGGCAAGCGGAGTTCCCTTCCTCAGACAAGACGATTCCTGACTCTCCTGTCCCAACTCTGCAGGGACCCTGCGGTCGGAGTCCGAAACGGAGAGGAAGCCTGAGGTTCCTGCCTTCCCTGGAGATGAGGCCCTCTTCCATTGCGCCAAACCCAGCGTAGTCCTGAGAGGCCCCTCCAACTCCACAGCATCCCTCATCTGTCAGAAGCACACTGGGAAGTTCCCTAAGGTCACCGGTAAACTTTTATTGCACAAGGTCCACATGAAAAGGCCCACGCAGCAGGACAGCCACAGATTCTGTCTGCCATTAAAGGGCAGTAAGGTGCCCTCCCCCCTTCTTTGCTGCCTCGGTGGCCACCAGGGTGCAATTCGCGTACCCTTCCCTTTCCCATCCTAGCAGGTGCTCCAGGGCCCGCTGGCCTACAAAGTGCCAGAAGCAGGGCTGGGCCAGCCGGCCAGAATTCAGGGTTCTGTCCCTTGGACTTCCAGCGGACACTAGGCTGCTTGGGAAAACCGCGCAGACTATGAGGTTTTTCAGCAGAGGGGTGGAGTGGTAAAGGCTTTGACCCCAGAGACGAGGCCTTCCTGCGACCGCCAGGTTGGGGAGCTCTGAGACTGTGCCAACACAGGGCGGAATACATGGTTCCCTGCTCCACGCAGTCCCCGTTCCCTTACCTGTGTTCCGCACCCCTCCGCTGTGGCCGATGGATGCCGATCCTTGGGGATCCAGGAGTTCACGAAATGGGCATTCCCAGCCGCAATGGCGACCCCCAACAGCACATCTGGAAAGCCCTCCCCCACCCCCGCCAGGAGCCGACCCCCGCTGCGAACGGACCCCCACCCCGCCCCGCGCCGCCAGGTTTTGCCCCGGCCCTGCTGGGCTCCCGGCGGGTTCCCAGCCACATTGGCGACCCCCGGGAGCACAACAGGGACCGACCCCCCACCCACAGCGAGCGGAATCTCGACCTGTGCAGCCCAGGTTTACCCCACCCTGGCTGCGCTCCCGGCGTGTTTCCAGCCGCAGTGGCCATCTCCGAGAGCACAACTGGGAAGCCCTCCCCTACCCCCACCAGGAGCCGACACCCGCCCTGTGCCGCCCGGGTTCGCCCCGCCCCTGCCGCGCTCCAGGGGCGCTGCCCACCTTCACCAGCGGCTCTCGGTGAGCCCCGTCCCCACGCCCGGTTCCAGGAGAGGCTCTCGGACCTCGCTGCTGCTGCCAGGTCAAACATGAGGACAATACATACACCCCACAGAGACAATCCAAGCTGTCTATGATTTAGGGATAAAACGAGGACTACAGAAAGGCAAGATGACCTGACCTAGGAGGGCCATGATATTCTATAGAACCAGACAAAGTTGGTTACCAAGGAAACTTTTTTCCTTGGAACCCGGAAAGCTGGTTCTTTGCATATGCAATGACCAACAATTAGCTTGTTACCCAAGCCTGCCTTACTGCCACCCCCATCCCCCCACTCCCCAGAAGACTGGCTCAAAGAAATATTTTAAATCTCAGGCGGAAACCTGGAAGATGTCTTGTCTGTCTGTTTGGATTAAGGTATGTGTCAGTGTGAGCCTTGTGTTTTTTGATAATATTGCTCAAGTTCTGTGTTCTGATTTCAATGGTCTCAAGACAAGGCAGCCCTTCCAAATCAAACTGCTGGAAATACAAGAAAACATTGACCTAAATGAATGTCAGAGTCCCGTGAACTGGGAACTAGTCAATATTAAATATCTAGTATTTTTGGTTTTGCTCCTCCATTATAGACATGTCTAAGAGTCAACAACATTAAGCACAACATGTTCATAGTGCCTAGGTTTCTTTTGAGGTAAAAATTGCTCTATTGTTATATCTGTCACAAGCTTGTCAGCAAGAAACTACCTGGAAACGACAACAACAAAAGTAAAAAATGTAAATGTGATATGAGCTTTTAGACAAACTCTTTACAATAATTATACTCTAAAATATCTGCCTCTCATAGTCTTGATTGAAGGCAGAGGAGAAGGGGATGACAGAGGATACGATGGTTGTATGGCATCACTGACTCGATGGACATGAGTTTGAGCAAGCCCCTGGAGTTGGTGACGGACACGGAAGCCTAGCGTCCTTCAGGCCACGGGGTCCCAAAGAGTCAGACACGACTGAGCAACTGAACTGAACTGAACTAACAAACGTTTCTCCAGGTGTTTTGGTTACCCGAGTTTCTATCCTTGTGACGACAGTGTATTGAATAGCTAGGTCATTTCCAAATAAATGAAAGTTCTGAAACATTCACGACTTGAAAGGACCTCCCTTTTACACAGAAACAAAAGAGATTTTTGACTCTCCATGAATAGTGTCTGGCACCATCCTGACATGTTAAATGTAAGAAAGCAATTGTTTTGTTTTGTTTTGTTCTGTTCTTGGGGGTGGGGGGAGGGGGGCGGGCTATAGCCAATGCCAATATAAAAGTCAGTTCTTGGTTGCTGAAGGGAAATGTATGACTTGTTATATCAAGAAAGTATGTGGAATGCAATGGCACTTGAGGAAGGAAAACGAAGTAGTTCTGTCTTACAGGTGGCAGTTTCAGGATGGGAGAAGCAAAGGAATGGGTACAGAATGGGATAAGGAGGTTGTAGGGAAAGTGGACCCCCAGAAAAGAGTTCTGTGCCTAGCACAAGTTTTCTTGAGATGTCGAACTGCCTTTGCTAATGGAGTTTAAGTTTCTTTACCTCTTAAGTGATCTCTTCTAGGTTGACCTAGAACAGAAATCTTTGGTTAGCTTTGGCTAAGTGGAGAAGTAGTGTTTCACGGTGACATATGTGATCTTTCCTGACTGTTTGCAGCCCTTTTGATATCGATGCCTTGCTTCTGCTGCTGCTGCCGCCGCCGCTGCTGCTAAGTCGTTTCAGTCGTGTCCGACTCTGTGCGACCCCATAGACGGCAGCCCACCAGGCCCCGCAGTCCCTGGGGTTCTCTAGGCAAGAACACTGGAGTGGGTTGCCATTTCCTCCTCCCATGCATGAAAGTGAAAAGTGAACGTGAAGTCGCTCAGTGGTGTCCGACTCTTAACCACCCCATGGACTGCAGCCTACCAGGCTCCTCCATCCATGGGATTTTCCACGCAAGAGTACTGGAGTGGGGTGCCATTGCCTTCTCCCATATCTATGCACAAGCCTGCCTAAATAATTGACTTCTAGCTAGCTTTGGGATGCCAATGACCATCCACCCTTACCAGGCAACAGAGAAGAGAAAAACACTTACCACAGGAGGTCCTGGTAAGGAACAAGGAACTAACAAGCTCCCGCCAACCAGGATTCTGCAGAGGTCAACAAGAGGTCAGTAAGAGATGGAAGACTGCAGTCCAGAGGTCCTAGCAACTTCCATCTTGCAGCAGAGACCCAGCATAGTCAAAACGAATTCAATGTTGCAAAAAATAAGTAAACAAATAAAGGACAGAAGTCCTTTGAACACATGACTGAGATTAGGGGTGAGGCAGTACATGTACGGTGCCCGGAAAATCTTAAAGTATGAGAAAGGAAAGAATTTAAAGACAACTATCAAGCTGTCCGAACTGATAAAAACGAAAGATTACACAGTTTTTTCTGTATATATTAGCAGATAATAATCTGAAAAGGAATTTAAAAAAATTCCCTTTCAATAATGTCAACATGAATACAACACTTTGCCATGGATGTAACGAGGATGACAAGACTGGCACACTGGAAATTATACACCCTGGCTGAAAACTATCCTGAATACATGGACAGATATTCCATAACAATGGAAAGACTTAAGATGGCAATACCATGGAATGCATCTTCAATCTGAAATGAAGATTTGATATGATTTGATCGCTCAGAGCTTTTGTGTCACCAATTGTTATTAAAGTATAAATGAGATAGAGAAAGCTGCTGACTTAGACTTGAGGCGGGGTGTACGCCCTGCTGGTCTCTAGCCAGATATTCTACAGGCACTAGCAGTCAGCTAAGGAAAGAAAGGCACTGTCTCAGGGAATGGCACCAGGCCCCTCCCCCACGACATGCCTTGAGGTCACATTGGCAGCAGGTGAGTCATCCTGGGCCAAAAACTGATTGACATGAATCTTGAAGAAAGGCAGTATTCCAGGCAAATATATCATTTCCTTAACATAGATTAGGAGAACAAGGTACGAGGAAAACATACTGTTTTGTTCAAGTCGCTTCTGAGCCTATTGGGGGAACCGACCTGAAGCCAGAGTCCAGCAGATATACATAGGATATTTACATCGCTTAAGACAAACATTTCCTCAGGAACAAATGCATTGCTTAGCTCAAGGTTTGTCTGCGAAATTCTTACACATCAGTAGATGGCTCCGAGCTGGGTTTCTACACACAAGAACATGAATGCAAAGGACAAGCCTGCACAGCCCATCTGACCCCTCCCCCACAGCTAGCAGCATTTCCAAGTGACCTCCTAAGGCCTTCCCCAAAATACAGGGGCACCTCTGGGTTTCCTGTTTCAAGCTCTTCGAACACTTTTCTTAAAAAAAAAAAATCCTGCACACTTCTTGATAGAATGCCACAGTGCAAGGAAAACAGGCCTTCAATACTTAAACCTCCCTGTGCCAAACACTTGGGGCTTGGTTTTGTTTTGTTTTGTTTTTTAATTACACCACCACATAATTTAAACTTTTTACAATTTCTAATTATTCAGTACCAAAACACCAAACTTTTATTGCACAAGGTCCCCATGAAAAGGCCCACGCATCAGGACAGCCACAGATTCTGCCATGAAAGGGCAGCAAGGTGCCCTCCCCACTTCTTTGCTGCCTGGGCGGCCACCAGGGTTTGAAATCCATGCACCCTACTAACTTTCTAGGGTGCAATTCGCGGACCCTTCCCTTTCTCATCCTAGCAGGTGCTCCAGGGCCCGCTGGCCTACAAAGTGCCAGAAGCAGGGCTGGGCCAGCCGGCCAGAGTTCAGGGTTCTGTCCCTTGGACTTCCAGGGGACACTAGGCTGCTTGGGAAAACCGTGCAGACTGAGATTTTTCAGCAAAGGGGTGGATCGGTAAAGGCCTTGACACCAAGGGCGAGGCCTTTCTGCAACCGCCAGGTTGGGGAGCTCCGAGAATGTGCCAACAGAGGGCGGAATACGTGGTTCCCTGCTCCAAGCAGTCCCAGTTCTCTGACCTGTGGCCCGCAGCCCTCCGCTGCACCCACTAGATGTGGATCCTTGGGGACACATTAGCATAGGAAATGGGCGTTCCTAGCCGCGGTGGCGACCCCGGAGAGCACAACTGGGACCGAACCCCCACCCACAGCCATCTAAATCTCGACCCGCGCAGCCCAGGTTTACCCCGCCCCTGCCGCACTCCCAGCGCGTTTCCAGCTGCAGTGGGGACCCCCGAGAGCACAACTGTTACCACCCCCCACCCCCTCCCGACCGGAACCCCGACCCACGCCGCCTGGGATCGCCCCGCCCCTGGCGCGCTCCCGGCGCATTGCCCACTTCCACCAGGGGCTCCCGGTGAGCCCTGTCCCCACGCCCGGTTCCAGGAGAGGCTCTTGGACCTCGCTACTGCCGCCAGGTCAAACACGAGGACAATACATCCACCCCACAGAGACAATCCAAGCTGTCTATGATTTAGGGTTCAAACGAGGACTACAGAAAGGAAAGATGTCCTGACCTGGGAGGGCCATGAGAGTCTATAGATCCAAACAAAATTGGGTACCAAGGAAGCTTTTTTCCTTGGAACCCGGAAAGCTGGTTCTTTGCATATGCAATGACCAACAATTAGCTTGTTACCCAAGCCTGCCTCGCTGCCACCCCCACTCCCCCCCCCCCACCACTTCCCAGGAAAACGGCTCAAAGAAATATTTTAAATCTCAGGCGGAAAACTGGAAGATGTCTTGTCTGTCTGTCTGGATTAAGGTATATGTCAGTGTGAGCCTTGTGTTTTTTGATAATATTGCTCAAGTTCTGAGTTCTGATTTCAATGGTCTCAAGACAAGGCAGCCCTTCCAAATCAAACTGCTGGAAATACAAGAAAACATTGACCTAAATGAATGTCAGAGTCCCGTGAACTGGGAACTAGTCAATATTAAATATCTAGTATTTTTGGTTTTGCTCCTCCACTATAGACATGTCTAAGAGTCAACAACATTAAGCACAACATGTTCATAGTGCCTAGGTTTCTTTTGAGGTAAAAATTGCTCTATTGTTATATGTGTCACAAGCTTGTCAGCAAGAAAGTACCTGGAAACAGCAACAACCAATGTAAAAAATGTAAATGTGATATGAGCTTTTAGATAAACTCTTAACAATAATTATACTCTAAAATATCTGCCTCTCATAGTCTTGATTGAAGGCAGAGGAGAAGGGGATGACAGAGGATAAGATGGTTGGATGGCATCACTGACTCGATGGACATGAGTTTGAGCAAGCCCCTGGAGTTGGTGATGGACACGGAAGCCTGGCGTCCTGCAGGCCACGGGGTCACAAAGAGTCAGACTCGACTGAGCAACTGAACTGAACTGAACTTACAATCGTTCCTCCAGGTGTTTTGGTTACCTGAGTTTCTATCCTGGTGCTAAACTAAGTGACGACAGTGTATAGAATAGCTAGGTCACTTCCAAATAAATGAAACTTCTTAAACATTCACGACTTGAAAGGACCTCCCTTTTACACAGAAACAAAAGAGATTTTTGACTCTGCATGAATAGTGAATGGCACCATCCGAATATATTAAATGTAAGAAAGCAATTTTTTTGTTTTGTTTTGTTTTGTTCTGTTCTTGCAGGAAGCGGGGTGGGCGCTATTATCACTGATAGGTATGCTCACCAATCTATCAAATGCCAATATAAGAGTCAGTTCTTGGTTGCTGAAGGGAAATGTATGACTTGTTATTACAAGAATGTATGGAATGCAATCACACTTTAAGAAGGAAAACGAAGTAGTTCTGTCTTACAGGTGGCATTTTCAGGACGGGAGAAGCAAAGGAATGGGTACAGAATGGGATAAGGAGGTTGTAGGGAAAGTAGGCCCCCAGAAAAGAGTTTTGTGCCTAGCACAAGTTTTCTTGAGATGTTGAACTGCCTTTGCTAATGGAGTTTAAGTTTCTTTACCTCTTAAGTGATCTCTTCTAGGTTGACCTAGAACAGAAATCTTTCGTTAGCTTTGGCTAAGAGGAGAAGTATTGTTTCACGATGACATATGTGATCCTACCTGACTGTTCTCATCCCCTTTGATATCTATGCACTGCTGCTGCTGCTGCTGCAGCTGCTAAGTGGTTCAGTTGAGGCCGACCCTGTGCCACGCCATAGATGGCAGCCCACCAGGCCCCGCAGTCTCTGGGGTTCTCTAGGCAAGAACACTGGAGTGGGTTGCCATTTCCTCCTCCTATGCATGAAAGTGAAAAGTGAAAACGAAGTCACTCAGTGGTGTCCGACTCTTAGCCACCCCATCGACTGCAGCCTACCAGGCTCCTCCATCCTTGGGATTTTCCAGGAGTGGGGTGCCATTGCCTTCTCCCATATCTGTGCACAAGCCTGCCTAAATAATTGACTTCTAGCCAACTTTGGGATGCCCATGACCACCCACCCTTACCAGGCAACAGAGAAGAGAAAAACACTTACCACAGGAGGTTCTGATAAGGAACAAGGAACTAACAAGCTCCCACCTACCAGGATTCTGCAGAGGTCAACAAGAGGTCAGCAAGAGATGAGAGACTGCAGTCCAGAGGTCCTAGCTACTTCCATCTAGCAACAAACACCCAGCATAGTCAAAACGATTTCAATGTTAAAGAATAAATAAATAAATAAATAAATAAATAAATAAATAAAAGGACAGAAGTTCTTTGAACACATGTCTGAATTTAGGGGTGAGGCATTACATATGTGTCCCAGGATAATCTTAAAGTGTCAGAAAGTAAAGAAATTAAAGACAACTATCAAGCTGTCCAAACTGATAAAAATGAATGATTACACAGTTTTATCTGTATACATTAGCAGATAATAATCTGAAAAGGAATTTTAAAAAATTCCCTTTCAATAATATCAACATGAATAAAACACTTTGCCATGGATGTAACGAGGATGACAAGACTGGCACACTGGAAATTATACACCCTGGCTGAAAACTATCCTGAATACATGGACAGATATTCCATAACGATGGAAAGACTTAAGATGGCAATACCATGGAATGCATCTTCAATCTGAAATGAAGATTTGATATGATTTGATCGCTCAGAGCTTTTGTGCCATCAACTGTTATTAAAGTATGAAAGAGATAGAGAAAGCTGCTGACTTAGACTCGAGGCGGGGTGGGGGGGTAGTAAGAGTACCCCCTGCTGGTCTTTAGCCAGATATTCTACAGGCACTAGCAGTCAGCTAAGGAAAGAAAGGAACTGTTTCAGGGAATGGCACCAGGCCCCTCCCCCACGACATGCATTGAGATAATATTGGCAGCAGGTGAGTCATCCCGGGCCAAAACTTGATTGACATGAATCTTGAAGAAAGGCAGTATTGCAGGCAAATATATCATTTCCTTAACATAGATAAGGAGAACAAGCTAGAAGGAAAACATGCTGTTTTGTTCAAATCGCTTCTGAGCCTTTTGGGGGAACCGACCTGAAGCCAGAGTCTAGCGGAAATACATAGGATATTTACATCGCTTAAGACAAACATTTTCTTAGGAAAAAATGCATTGCTTAGCTCAAGGTTTGTCTGCGAAATTCTTACACATCAGGAGATGGCTCCGAGCTGGGTTTCCACACACAAGAACATCCATGCAAAGGACAAGCCTGCACAGCCCATCTGCCCCCCTCCCGCACAGCCAGCAGCATTTCCAAGTGACCTCCTAAGGCCTTCCCCAAAATACAGGGGCACCTCTGGGTTTCCTGTTTCCCTCACTTTGAACACTTTTCTTAAAAAAAAAAAAATCCTGCACACTTCTTGATAGAATGCCACAGTGCAAGGAATACAGTCCTTCAATATTTAAACCTCCATTTGCAAAACACTTGGAGCTTGGTTTTGTTTTGTTTTGTTTTTTAATTACACCACCACATAATTTAAAGCTTTTACACGTTCTAATTATTCAGTTCCAAAACACCAAACTTTTATTGCACAGTGTCCTCATGAAAAGGCCCACGCAGCTGGACAACCACATATTCTGCCATGAAAGGGCAGCAAGGTGCCCTCCCCCCTTCTTTGCTGCCTGGGCGGCCACCAGGGTTTGAAATCCATGCACCCTACTAAGTTTCTAGGGTGCAATTCGTGGACCCTTCCCTTTCCCATCCCAGCAGGTGCTCAAGGGCCCGCTGGCTTACAAAGTGCCAGAAGCAGGGCTGGGCCAGCCGGCAAGAATTCAGTGTTCTGTCCCTTGGACTTCCAGCGGACACTAGGCTGCTTGGAAGAACCGCGCAGACTCTGAGATTTTTCAGCAGAGGGGTGGAGCGGTAAAGGCCTTGACCCCAAAGGCAAGGCCTTTCTGCGACCGCCAGTTTGGGGAGCTCCGAGAATGTGCCAACAGACGGCGGAATACTTGGTTCCCTGCTCCACGCAGTCCCAGTTCCCTTACCTGTGGTCCGCAGCCCTCCGCTGCACCCATGGGATGGCGATCCTTGGGGACCCAGGAGCGGACGAAATGGGAGTTCCCAGCCGCAGTTGCAACCCCCGAGAGCGCAACTGGGAACCCCTCCCCATCCCCCCCATGAGCCGACCCCCGCCCCGCGCCGCCAGGGTTAGCCCCGCCCCTGCCGCGCTCCCGGCGCGTTTTCAGCCTCAGTGTCCACCTTCGAGAGCACAACTGGGAAGCCCGCCCCCACCCCCGCCAGAAGCCGACTCCCGCCCCACGCCGCCCGCGTTTGCCCCGCCCCTGCACGGTCCAGGTACCTTCCCAGCTTCTAGCGTTCACGCCCGGGTAGGAGCAGGATGTAGGAGTATGGGAGATGTGTCTGGAGCCTGACAGCCTCAGCTCCGCTCTGGCCTGCCCTTTGGACCTAGGAGCCAGGCCAACTTGCAGAGGGCTTAGGGCCCCATTGTATGCAAACTACCAAGGCCTACCGCAAGGAGAGCTCTGTCCGAGGGAAGGGAAGCGCCCCAGGCTGCGTTCCCAAGCTGTTGCTTGGCAATGCAGACTCAGCGGTAAACGGAGGGAATCAGGGTCCTAGTGCCCCTGTCTTGGGGAGGAAGCTCCACAGCCAGAGTGTTCCTCCCTTTGTGCCCAGAAAGCGCCTGCCAGACTGGGCTTCCCCGGAGCTCTGTTGCAGAGCAGAGACGTGTGGATGTGTTTTGGGGCCTTGACATGTGCGTTTGGGCTCCCTAGCACAGCCCCAGCGTAGGGGAACCAGCCCCTGAGCAAAGAGCTCCAGGCAGTGCTTTGTGCCAGGCCTGGATGCCCAGTCCCAGCACGCGGGAGAGATGAGTTAGGCTGCCGGCGGGTCCTTGCAAGCCTGTATTGGAAAGGACCGAGTGAGCTTCCACACCGTTGGAGCTGCAGACCTGCGCCCAGGCGCGATAGGACAGAGCCCCTGTCGAGAGGCTGCTCTGCGTGGGCGAGCCTCGCCAAGACCTTCCCAGCTTCTAGCGTTTGCGCCTGCAAAGGAGCAGGCTGCGGGAGTGTGGGCGACATGACTGGCTCCTGACTGGCCTCAGCTCCGCTCTTGCCTTCCCTTTGGACCTAGGAGCCAGGCCTCCTTGCAGACGGCTTAGGGCACGGGGGTGTGCAAACTGCGAAAGCCTCCCGCAAGGAGACCTCTGTCTGAGGGAAGGGAAATGCCCCAGGTTGCATTCCCAAGCTGTTGCTTGGTAGCCCAGACTCAGCGCTGAACGGAGGGAATCAGGGTCCCAGTGCCCCTGTCGTGGGGAGGGAGCTCCACAGCCAGAGTGTTCCTCCGTTTGTGTTCAGAAACCGCCTTACAGACTGGGCTTCCCCGGAGCTCAGCTCCAGAGCAGAGTCATGTGCATGTGGTTTGGGGCCTTCCCCTGTGCCTTTGGGCTCCCTAGCACAGTCCCAGTGCAGGGGAACCAGCCCCTGAGCAGAGAGCTCCAGGCAGTGCTCTGTGCTCTGGATTGGAAGCCCACTCCCAGCACGCGGGAGAATAGAGTCAGGCCGCCGTCGGGTGCTTGCAAGCCTGTATTGGGAAGGACCGAATGAGCTTCCACTCCGGCGGAGCTCCAGATCTGCACCCAGGCGCGATATCGCAGAGCCCCGGCCTAGAGGCTGCTCTGCCTGGGCGAGCCTCGCCAAGCCCTTCCCAGCTTCTAGCTTTCGCGCAGGGGAAGGAACAGACTGCGGAAGTGGGGGAGACGTGACTGGCGGGCGCCTTACTGGCCTCAGCTCCGCTCTTCCTTTCCCTTTGCACCTATGATCCATGCCTCCTTGCAGAGGGCTTAGGGACCGAAGGAGAGCTCTGTCAGAGGGAAGGGAAGCGCCCCAGGCTGCATTCCCAAGCTGTTGTTTAGCCACCCAGACTCAGCGCTGCACAGGGGTAATCAGGCTCTCTGTGGCCGCAGCTTCACACACAGGTGTGTCTCCGTAGGAATCAAGAAAGATCCTGACAGAGTGAGGTTCATTAGAGCTATACTAAAGAGCAAAGGCTTGTCCATGTGGTCTTGCCTTCCCCTGTGCCTTTGGGTCTCCAGGCTCGGCCCCAGCTCCGTGGAAACAACCCCTGAGAAAATATCTTCAAGATCCACTTTTCCCAGTGTCTGGGAACCGGGGTTCGTAGGAGGAGAGAAAAGCACGCCTCCATCGGGAACGAAAAGGCAGTCCACCTGCCTGTGTTTTGAAGCCTCTATTTGGAAGGAATGGGTTAGCTTCTCCTAAAGGAGACCTCCAGATCTGCTCAGAAGTCGGTAATTCCAGAGGCAGGGTACTGGTTCCTGACTGCCCTTTGCTAGCCTTGCAAAGATATTCCTAGATTCTAGAGTTATTTTCCATGAAGGAGCAGGCTTCGGGAATGTGTCAGACGGGACTGGCTCCTTATTGACCTCAGCTCAGCTATTGCCATTCCATTCAAACTAGGGCAAGGCCCTACTTTATGAAGGGTAAGGGTCTTCTTCTTTGCAAACTGCCAAGGGCTACAGCAATGAGACCTCTGTCAAGGTGAGGGAAGCCTAAGAGGATGGATTCTCAAGCAGGTGCTTTGCCACAAAGCATCAGCACGCCACGAAGAGAATCAAGCTCCCTGTGCACCAATGTTGGGAGTGTAGCTTCACACACAGAGTTGTCTCTATAGGAGCCAAGAATGTTCCTGAGAGATTAGGTTCACTAAACCTCTCCTACAGAGCATAGACCTGTCAATGTGGTTTTGCCTTCCCCTGTGAGTTGGGTCCTCGAGGTCCGCCACACCTCCGGGGAAACTGTCCCTGAGAAAAGATCTCCAGGAACCGCTTCGCCGAGGCTGGGAAATGCTGTTCACAGGAAGTAAGGCAAGCGAATCTCCTGCAGAGTAAAAGAGGCCTTACAGTCCCTGGAGGAGCAGGCTGCCAGAGTGTGTGAAACCTGACTGTTGCCTTACTGGCCTCAGCTCCGCCATTGCCTGTTCATCCGAGCTAGCACCCAGGCCTACTTGGAAAAGCGTTTGGGTGCAGATTTCTACAAAGTGCCAAGGGCTACAGCAGTGAGAATTCTCTCGGTGGTAAGGGAGAGCATTTTATGGATTCTCAAGCTGTTTTCTGAATGACAGCGTCAAAATGAACAGAGAGAATCAGGCTCTCTGTGCCCCTATGTTAGGTACGCAGCTTCACACACAGAGGTGTCTCTATAGGAGCCAAGAATGCTCCTGAGAGATGAGGTTCACTAGAGGTCTGCTACAGAGCATAGACCTGTCCATGTGGTCTTGCCTTCCCCTGTGCCTTTGGGCCCCGGGCTCGGCCCCAGCTCCGTGGAAAGAACCCCTGAGAAAATATCTTCAAGACCCGCTTTTCCCAGAGGCTGGGAACTGGGGTTCATAGGAGGAGAGAAAAGCAAGCCTCCTTCGGGCACGAAAGGCTGCCAACCTGCCTGTGTTTTGAAGCCTCTATTTGGAAGGAATGGGTTAGCTTCTCCTAAAGGAGACCTCCAGATCTGCTCAGAAGTCGGTAATTCCAGAGGCAGGGTGCTGGTTCCTGACTGCCCTTTGCCAGCCTTGCAAAGACATTCCAAGATTCTAGAGTTATATTCCATGAAGGAGCAGGGTTCGGGAATGTGCCAGAGGGGACTGGCTCCTTATTGGCCTCAGCTCAGCTATTGCCTTTCCATTCAAACTAGGACAAGGGCCTACTTTATGAAGTGTAAGGGTCTTCTTCTTTGAAACTGCCAAGGGCTACAGCAATGAGACCTCTGTCAAGGTGAGGGAAGCCTAAGAGGACGGATTCTCAAGCAGGTGCTTTGCTACAAAGCATCAGCACCCCACGGAGAGAACCAAGATCCCTGTTCCCCAATGTTGGGAGTGTAGCTTCACACACAGTGTTGTCTCTATAGGAGCCAAGAATGTTCCTGAGAGATTAGGTTCACTAAACCTCTCCTACAGAGTATAGACCTGTCCATGTGGTTTTTCCTTCCCCTGTGAGTTGGGTCCCCGAGGTCCACCACACCTCCGGGGAAACTGTCCCTGAGAAAAGATCTCCAGGAACCGCTTCGCTGAGCCTGGGAAACGCTGTTCACAGGAAGTAAGGCAAGCGAATCTCCTGCAGAGAAAAAGAGGCCTTACTGTCCCTGGAGGAGCAGGCTGCCAGAGTGTGTGAAACCTGACTGTTGCCTTACTGGCCTCAGTTCCACCATTGCCTGTTCCTCCGAACTAGGACCCAGGCCTATTTGGAGAAGCGTTTGGCTGCGGATTTCTACAAAGTGCCAAGGGCTACAGCAGCGAGAATTCTCTCAGCGGTAATGGAGAGCATTTTATGGATTCTCAAGCTGTTTTCTGAACGACAGGGTCAAAATGAACTGAGAGAATCAGGCTCTCTGTGCCCCTATGTTAGGTACGCAGCTTCACACACAGAAGTGTCTCTATAGGAGCCAAGAATGTTCCTGAGAGATGAGGTTCACTAGAAGTCTGCTACAGAGCATAGACCTGTCCATATGGTTTTGCCTTGCCCTGTGAGTTGGGTCCCCGAGGTCCGCCCCAGCTCAGGGGAAGGAGCCCCTGAGAAAAGATCTCCAGGGACCACTATTCCCCCAGGCTGGCAAACGCAGTTCACAGGAGGTAACGCAAGCGAGCCTCCTGCAAGGCACAACAGGTCTTAGTGTCCCTGGACGATCAGGCTGCCAGAGTGTGTGAGACCTGACTGGTGCCTTACTGGCCTCAGCTCCGCCATTGCATGTTCCTCCGATCTAGGACCCAGGCCTACTAGGAGAAGGGTTTGGGTATGGATTTCTAAATACTGCCAAGGGGTATAGCAATGACAACTGTGTCACGGGTAAGGAAGAGCATTGTATGGATTTTCAAGCTGTGGTTTGAACGACAGCTTCAAAGCTGCACAGAGAGAATCAGACTCTGTGTCTCCATGTTCGGTACACAGCTTCACAGACAGGGGTGTCTCCATAGGAAACAAGAATGTTCCTGACAGAGTGAGGTTCACTAGAGCTCTCCTAGAGAGCAAAGACTTGTCCATGTGGTTTTTCTTCCCCTGTGCGTTTGGGGCTCCAGGCTCGGCCCCAGCTCCGTGGAAACAACCCCTGAGAAAAGATCTTCAAGATCCGCTTTTCCCAGAGGCTGGGATGTGGGGTTCATAGGAGGCGGGAAAAGCAGGCCTCCTTCAGAGAGCAAGAGGCAGCCAAGCGGCCTGCGTTTTGAAGCCTCTACTTGGAAGAATGGGTTAGCTTCCCCTAAGGGAGACCTCCAGATCTGTTCAGAAGTCGGTAATTCCAGAGGCAGTGTGCAGGGTCCTGACTGCCCTTTGCCAACCTTGCAAAGACATTCCTAGATTCTACAGTTATCTTCCTGAAGAAGCAGGCTTTGGGAATATGTCGGACTTGACTGGCGCCTTATTGGCCTCAGCTCAGCTATTGCCTTTCCATTCAAAGTAGGACAAAGGCCTACTTTATGAAGGGTAAGGGTCTTCTTCTTTCCAAACTGCCGAGGGCTACAGCAATGAGACCTCCGTAAATGCGAGGGAAGCATAAGCGGATGGATTATCAGGAAGGTTCTTTGCCACCAAGCATCAGCACCCCACGGAGAGAATCAGGCTCCCTTTGCCCCTATGTGGGGTGTGTAGATTCACACACAGTGGTGTCTCTACAGGAGCCAAGAATGTTCCTGAGAGATGAGGCTCACAAGAGCTATCCTACAGAGTGCTCACCTGTACATGTGGTTTCACCTTCCCCTGTGAGTTGGGTCCCCGAGGTCCGCCCCAGCTCCGAGAAAACAGCCTCGGAGAAAAGATCTCCAGGAACCGCTTTTCGCCCAGGCTGGGAAAAGCTGTTCACAGGAAGTAAGGCAAGTGAGCCTCCTGCAGAGAAATAGAAGCCTTACTGTCCCTGGAGGAGCAGGCTGCCAGAGTGTGTGAAAACTGACTGGTGCCATAATGGTCTTAGCTCCGCCATTGCTTGTTCCTCCGAACTGGGGCTCAGGCCTACTTGGAGAAGGGTTTAGGTGCAGATTTCTACAAACTGCCAAGGGCTACTGCAATGAGAACTCTCTCAGAGGTAAGGGCGAGAATTGTATGGATTCTCAAGCTGTTTTCTGAACGACAGCATTAAACCTGCACAGAGAGAATCAGGCTCTCTGCCGCCATGTTGGGTACGCAGTTTCACACACAGAGGTGTCCGCATAGGAGCCAAGAACGTTCGTCAAAGACTGAGGTTCACTAGAGCTCTCTTAGAGAGCAAAGACTTGTTCATGTGGTTTTGCCTTCCCCTGTATGTGTGGGTCTCTGGGCATAACCCCAGCTCCGTGGAAACAACCCCTGAGCAAAGATCTCCAAGATCTGCTTTTCCCCCATGCTGGAAACCAGGGATCATAGGAGGCAGGAAAAGCAAGCCTCCTTCAGGCAAGAAGAGGCAGCCAACCGGCCTGTGTTTGGAAGCCTCTATTTGCAAGGAATGAGTTAGCTTCTCCAGAAGGAGACCTCCAGATATGCTCAGAAGATAGATATTCCAGAGGCAGGGTCGAGGTTCCTGACTGCCCTTTGCCAGCCTTGCAAAGACATTCCTAGATTCTAGCAATATTTTCCATGAAGGAGCAGGCATCGGGAATATGTCACAGTTGACGGGTGCCTCACTGGCCTCAGCTCAGCTATTGCCTTTCCTTTCAAACTAGGATCAGGGCCTACTTGGTGAAGGGTAAGGGTCTGCTTCTTTCCAAACTGCCAAGAGACACAGCAATGAGACCTCTGTCAAGGCGAGGGAAGCGTAAGCGGATGGATTCTCAAACAGGTGCTTTGCCACAAAGCATCAGCACCCCATGGAGAGAATCAGGCTCCCTGTGCCCCTATGTTCGGTGTGTAGCTTTACACACAGAGGTGTCTCTGTACGAGCCAAGAATGTTCCTAAGAGATGAGACACACTAACGTCTCCTACAGAGCATAGACCTGTCCATGTGGTTTTTCCTTCCCCTGTGAGATGGGTCCTCGAGGTCCACCCCAGCTCTGGGGATAGAGCCCCTGAGAAAAGATCTCCAGGAACCGCTGTTTGCCCAGGCTGGGAAACGCAGTTCACAGGAGGCAAGGCAAGCGAGCCTCCCACAGGGAAAAATAGGCCTTACTGTCCCTGGAGGAGCACGCTGCCAGAGTGTGTGACACCTGACTGGTGCCTTACTGACCTCAGCTCCGCCACTGCATGGCCATCCAAACCAGGACCCAGGCCTACTTGGAGAAGGGTTTGGGTGCGGATTTGTAAAAACTGCCAAGGGTTACAGCAATGAGAAGTCTCTCAGAGGTAAGGGAGAGCATTGTATGGATTCTTAAGCTGTTGTTTGAATGACAGCTTCAAAGCTGCAAAGAGAGAATCAGGCCCTGTGTGCCCCCTTGTTGGGTACGCAGCTCCACACACAGAGGTATCCCCGTGGAATCCAAGACTTTCCTCACATACTGAGGTTAACTAGAGTTCTCCTACAGAGCAAAGACTTGTCCATGTGGTTTTGCCTTCCTCTGTGCGTGTGGGTCTCCGGGCTCGGCTCCAACTCCGTTGAAATAGCCCCTGAAAAAAGATCTCCAAGAACCACTTTTCCCCCAGGCGGGAAGCGGAGTTCACAGGAAGCGGAACAAGCAAGCCTCCTTCGGGCAAGTAGATGCAGCCAACTAGCCTGTGTTTGGAAGCCTCTATTTGGAAGGAATGGTTAGCTTCTCCAAAAGAAGACCTCCAGATCTGCTCAGAAGATGGAAATTCCAGAGGCAGGGTCGAGGTTCCTGACTGTCCTTTACCAGCCTTGCAAAGACATTTCTAGATTCTAGCGTTATTTTCCATGAAGGAGCAGGCTTCAGGAATATGTCAGACTTGACTGGCGCCTTACTGGCCTCAGCTCAGCTATCGCCTTTCCGTTCAAACTAGGACAAGGGCCTACTTGGTGAAGGGTAAGGGTCTGCTTCTTTCCAAACTGCCAAAGGCTACAGCAAAGAGACCTCTGTCAAAGAGAGGGAAGTGGAAGCGGATGGATTCTCAAACAGGTGCTTTGGCACAAAGCATCTGTACCCCACGGAGAGAATCAGGCTGCATTTGCCCCTATGTTGGGTGTGTAGCTTCAAACACAGAGGTGTTTCTATAGGAGCCCAGAATGTTCCTGGGAGATGAGGTTCACTAGAGCTCTGCTACAGAGCATAGACCTGTCCATATGGTTTTGCCTTCCCCTGTGAGTTGGGTTCCCGATGTTCGCCCCAGCTCCGAGGAAGAAACCCCTGAGAAAACACCTCCAGGAACTGCTTTTCGTCCAGACTGGGAAACGCAGTTCACAGAAGGCAAGGCAAGCGAGCCTCCTGCAGAGAAAAAGAGGCCTTACTGCCCCTGGAGGAGCAGGCTGCAAGAGTGTGTGAGACCTGACTGGTGCCTTACTGGCCTCAGCTCCGCCATTGCATGTTCCTCTGAACTAGGACCCAGGCCTACTAGGAGAAGGGTTTGGGTGCGGATTTCTAAAAAACTGCCAAGGGCTACAGCAATGAGAACTCTCTCAGAGATAAGGGAGAGAATTGTATGGATTCTCAAGCTGTTTTCTGAACGACAGCGTTAAACCTTCACAGAGGGAATCAGGCTCTCTGACCCCATAAGTTGTCCCTGTAGGAACCAAGAACGTTCGTCAAAGACTGAGGTTCACTAGAGCTCTCTTAGAGAGCAAAGACTTGTTCATGTAGTTTTGCTTTCCTCTGTATGTGTGGGTCTCCGGGCATAACCTCAGCTCCGTGGAAACAACCCCTGAGCAAAGATCTCCAAGATCTGCTTTTCCCCCATGCTGGGAACCAGGGATCATAGGAGGCAGGAAAAGCAAGCCTCCTTCGGGCAAGAAGAGGCAGCCAACTAGCCTGTGTTTGGAAGCCTCTATTTGCAAGGAATGGGTTAGCTTCTCCAGAAGGAGACCTCCAGATCTGCTCAGAAGATAGATATTCCAGAGGCAGGGTCGAGGTTCCTGACTGCCCTTTGCCAGCCTTGCAAAGACATTCCTAGATTCTAGCGCTATTTTCCATGAAGGAGCAGGCATCGGGAATATGTCAGAGTTGACGGCTGCCTTACTGGCCTCAGCTCAGCTATTGCCTTTCCTTTCAAACTAGGATCAGGGCCTACTTGGTAAAGGGTAAGGGTCTGCTTCTTTCCAAACTGCCAAGGGACACAGCAATGAGACCTCTGTCAAGGCGAGGGAAGCGTAAGCGGATGGATTCTCAAACAGGTGCTTTGCCACAAAGCATCAGCACCCCACGGAGAGAATCAGGCTCCCTGTGCCCCTATGTTCGGTGTGTAGCTTTACACACAGAGGTGTCTCTGTACGAGCCAAGAATGTTCCTAAGACTTGAGATTCACTAAGGTCTCCTACAGAGCATAGACTTGTCCGTGTAGTTTTGCCTTCCCCTGTGAGTTTGGTCCCCGAGGTCCACCCCAGCTCCGGGGAAACAACTCCTTAGAAAAGATCTCCAGGAACCGCTTTTCGCCCAGGCTGGGAAACGCAGTTCACAGGAGGCAAGGCAAGCGAGACTCCTGCAGGGAAAAAGAGGCCTTACTGTCCCTGGAGGAGCAGGCTACAAGAATGTGTGACACCTGACTGGTGCCTTACTGACCTCAGCTCCGCCATTGCATGGCCATCCAAACCAGGACCCAGGCCTTCTTGGAGAAGGGTTTGGGTGCGGATTTCTAAAAACTGCCAAGGGCTACAGCAATGAGAACTCTCTCAGAGGTAAGGGAGAGCATTGTATGGATTCTCAAGCTGTTGTTTGAATGACAGCTTCAAAGCTGCAAAGAGAGAATCAGTCTCTCTGTGCCCCCTTGTTGGGTACGCAGCTTCACACACAGGGGTGTCTCCATGGGAGTCAAGAACGTTCCTGACAGAGTAAGTTTCACTTAGAGGTCTCCTGGAGAACAAAGACTTGTCCATGTGGTTTTCCTTCCCCTGTGCAATTGGGTCTCTGGTCTCGGCCCCAGCTCCATGGAAAAAACCCCTGAGAAAAGATCTTCAATATCCGCTTTTCCCAGAGCCTGGGAAGCTGGGTTCATAGGAGGCAGGAAAAGCAAGCCTCCTTCGGGCACGAAGAGGCAGCCGACCGGCCTGTTTTTGGAAGTCTCAATATGGAAGGAATGAGTTAGATTCTCCTAAAGGAGACCTCCAGATCTGCTTAGAAATCGGTAATTCCAGAGGCAGGGTGCAGGCTCCTGACTGCCCTTTGCCAGCCTTGCAGAGACATTCCTAGATTCCAGCGTTATTTTCCATGAAGGAGCAGGCTTCGGGAATATGTCAGACTTGACTGGCGCCTTATTGGCCTCAGCTCAGCTCTTGCCTTTCCTTTCAAACTAGGACAAGGGCCCACTTTATGAAAGGTAAGGGTCCTCTTCTTTCCAAACTGCCAAGGGCTACAGCAATGAGACCTCTGTCAAGGCGAGGGAAGCGTAAGCTGATGGATTCTCAAGCAGGTGCTTTGCCACAAAGCATCAGCACCCCATGGAAAGAATCTGGTTCCCTTTGCCCCTACGTTGCGTGTGTAGCTACACACACAGAGGTGTCTCGATAGGAGCCAAAAATGTTCCTGAGAGAGGAGGTTCACTGTTGGGGGCCAGAGTGAGGCACTCCGCCCATGGCAAAGGTCATGAGGAAGGAGGCTCGACATACGCAAAGGCGGGATCGAGCCTCAGGAGTCCCCCTGGAAATCCTCGAGCATCTACCCCCATAACCAGAGCCTGCCTACCTTACTACTTTGTGCTCTCACCTACACCTCTGACTTTACGGGGGGCTGTCCCCCACCACCTCTTTCGGAGAAGGAGTTAACCTAGAGCTCCAGTTGATAAAAACCCCTGGGTGTGACAAGAGTGTTTTAACCTACAAACTCCTCTGAAGGTTCTCTAGCCTGCCTGACAGGCTTGTCCGGCCACATGTGATTGCTCACAGCCTCCCAACCATGAGAGGCACGAGATGCTTTAAACCTTCTAAAAACAGGTTCCTTAGAAAAGTTAGAAAATTATTAGTATAAGTATAATGGGCTGATTAGAAATCATATTGGTGAAGGGTTTTTCATTTGTTGAGCTGATGTTTACTGCTAAGTCTCCACATCCCCTGCCCTTATACACATTAATGAATATATAGAAGAAATAAGTATTAACCTTTGATATAAATCACGTTAGACCTTAGGCTAAGTAAATTCTTTCCTTAACTAAAACCCACTACACCCTCACCCTATAGGAATGTAACTTTATTTGGGTGGCGTCTGTTTTAAGAATAATCACCCCTGGAGAAATAAGTGTCCTGGTTGACTGACCGCTGTCACAAGGAGAGGGTCGTAAATTGTCAGCAGGCCCCCCGGCCAGAAGATGATGTAACACCCCTAAGACCTCTGTATACTTTTGTATGAAGCACCTGACTTTGATAAAAGTCAGGACTGCTGACCCCACGTGACTTTTGCATAACATCTCAGTGTATAAAAGTAGACCATGGAAAATAAAGAATTGGGATCAGTTTCTCGAAATACTGGTCTCCCCATGTCTCTCTCTCTCTCTCTCACTCTGGTTGAGTCTCCATCTGGAGCGCGGAACCCACCAAGCTTACTAATTTTGCCTGGGCTTCTAAGATCCGACCGGGGAGGCCTCAGTGTCTCCTCTCCTTCGGGAGAACGGAAGGACGCCTGCGGCCTACGTAAGTGGTGCAAGCTTCTTGTCTTGAAGTTTTATTGGTCCCCCGCGTAAACCAAGCTACTCAGCCTCTTTTCTCCACTGAATTTTCCTACTGAGCTATCCTCATTTTATTACTCTTTATATCCTTAATTAACGTTTAATTAAGCAGTTGTTCCCTGACCCTCGCCTACGCCGTCTCTGCTTCGAATACCCTGGATCAGCTGGGGCTGGACCCCGGCAGTTCACTAGAGATCTCCTACAGAGCATAGACCTGTCCATTTGGTTTTGCCTTCCCCTGTGAGTTGGGTCCCCGAGGTCCGCCCCAACTCCGGGGAAACAGCCCCTGAGAAAAGATCTCCAGGAACTGCTTTCCGCCCAGGCTGGGAAACACTGTTCACAGGAAGTAAGGCAAGCGAGCCTCCTGAAGGGAAATAGAGGCCTTACTGTCCCTGGAGGAGCAGGCTGCCAGAGTGTGTGACACCTGACTGGTGCCTTACTGGCCTCAGCTCCGCTATTGCATGTTCATCTGAACTTGAACCCAGGCCTACTTGGAGAAGTGTTTGTGTGCCGATTTCCAGAAACTGCGAAGGGCTACAGCAATGATAACTCTCTCAGTGGTAAGGGAGAGCATTGTGTGGATTCTCAATTTGTTGTTTGAACGACAGCGTCAAAGCTGCACAGAGAGAATCAGGTCTCTGTGTCTCTATGTTGGCTATGCAGCTTCCCACACAGAGATGTCCCCGTTGGAGCCAAGAACATTCCCCATAGAGTGAGGTTCACTAGAGCACTCCTAGAGAGCAAAGACTTATTCATGCGGTTTTCCCTTCCCCTGTGCGTGTGGGTCTCCGGGATCGGCCCCTGCTCCGTGGAAACAGCCTCTGAGAAAAGATCTCCAAGAACCTCTTATCCCCCAGGCTGGGAAGCGGAGTTCGCAGGAGGTGGGATAAGCAAGCTTCCTTCGGCAAGAAGAGACAGCCAACCGGCCTGTGTTTGGAAGCCTATATTTGCAAGGAATGGGTTAGTTTCTCCTGACCGAGACCGCCAGATGTGCTGAGAAGATAGAAATTCCAGAGGCAGGGTCGAGGTTCCTGACTGCCCTTTGCCAGCCTTGCAAAGACATTCCCAGATTCTAACGTTATTTTCCATGAAGGAGCAGGCATCGGGAATATGTCAGACTTGACTGGCGCCTTACTGGCCTCAGCTCAGCTACTGCCTTTCCATTCAAACAAGGACAAGGGCCTACTTGGTGAAGGGTAAGGGTCAGCTTCTTTCCAAACTGCCAAGGACTACAGCAATGAGACCTCTGTCAAGGTGAGGGAAGCCTATGCGGATGGATTCTTAGCAGGTGCTTTGCCATAAAGCATCAGCACCCACGGAGAGAATCAGACTCCCTTTGCCACTATGTTGGGTGTGTAGCTTCATGCACAGAGGTGTCTCTGTAGAAGCCAAGAATGTTCCTGAGAGATGAGGTTCACTAGAGCTCTCCTACAGAGCATAGACCTGTCCATGTGGTTTTGTCTTCCCCTGTGAGTTGGGCCCCCGAGGTCCGACCCAGCTCCAGGGAAACAGCCCCTGAGAAAAAATCTCCAGGAACAGCTTTGCGCCCAGGCTGGGAAATGCAGTTCACAGGAGGCAAGGCAAGCGAGCCTCCTGCAGGGAAAAAGAGGCCTTACTGCTCCTGGACGATCAGGCTGCAAGAGTGTGTGAGACCTCACTTGTGCCTTACTGGCCTCAGCTCCGCCGTTGCCTGTTGTTCCGAGCTAGGACCCAGGCCTACTTGGAGAAGGGTTAGGGTGCGGATTTCTACAAACTGTCAAGGACGACAGCAATGAGAATTCACTTAGCAGTAAGGGAGAGCATTGTATGGATTCTCAAGCTGTTGTTTGAATGACAGCTTCAAAGCTACACAGAGAGAATCAGGGTCTTTGTTCCCCTATTTTGGCTGTGCAGCTTCACACACAGATTTTGACTCTGTTGGAGCCAGAAATATTCCTCAAAGACTTAGGCTCACCAAAGCTGTCCTCCAGAGCAAAGACATTGGATGTGGTTTTGCCTTCCCTTGCCAGTATGGGTCCCCTAGCTTGGCCCCAGCTCCGGGGATACAGCCTCTGAAAAAAATCTTGCAAGAAGCGATTTTTCCTCCAGGCTGTTAAGCGGAATTCGCAGTTTGCAAGTTAAGGAAGCCTGCTTCGTGGAAGAGCAAGCAGCCAACTGGCCCTGTGTTAGGAAGCCTGTATTTGAAAGGAATGGGTTAGCTTCTACAGCGGGAGAACCTCAGATCTGCTCAGGGGGCTGAAATACTAGAGTCAGGGTCGAGGTTCTCCCTTGTCCTTTGCGCACCTTGCAAAGACATTCCTAGCCTCTAGCGTTAGTGTCCCTGTAGTAGCAGGCTGCAGGAGCGTGCGATAAATGACTGCTGCGTTCCTGTCCTCAGCTCCGCTATTGACTTTCTATTCGAACTAGAACCCAGGCCTACTTTGAGAGGGGTTAGGGTCCAGTGTTTCCAAACTGCCAAGGGCTACGGCAATGCGAGCTCTGTCAGAGGTAAGAAAAGAGCAATTGGTTGGATTCTTCAGCTGCTGCGTGGCTGCACAGCTTCCACGCTGCATGGAGAGCATGAGGCTCCTTGTGGCCCTATTTTGGGTACGCAGCAACATGCACACAGAATGTCTGTGTTCACTTATGTACAGGCTTATGTACACTAGAGCTCTCCTACAGAGCAAAGACCACTCAGTGGGCTCCAAGAGATACCTGTCGCGGCTCGAGAAGAGAGTGGAGTCCTTTGCTTCCCCTCGAGATGAGGCCTGACTCCCCGGGTGAGTATGGAATGCAACCCCAAATCCCTGTCGCCTATGGAGAGGAACATTAAGTCCTGGATACAAGCCTAGATGAGGTCTAGTTTGCCCTTCAGTGAATGGAGCCCAATCCACAGCTCTCCCTGGCAACTCGAATGGAAGATTAGACTTCCTGGGCCAACACAAGAGGAAGCCTGAATTCCCCGTCGTAACTCGAGAATCCCACCGAAACTCGAGAAAATCCATGTGCTTCCCTCGTCATCACAACATGAGGCCCTTTGTCCGCTACAGCATCTCAAGAGAAGTCCCACGTTCCATCCTGAAGTGCGAAACGGTACTTGGCACCCTTGATGCGACCCCAAAAGTTCCGCGACATACCAGACTCACTCAAGGGGAACACCGAGGTTCCCGGCACCACTTCATCTGACCCCTTCTCCTCTCCTGATTGCGACAGGAGGGTCGACTCCCCTTCTCTGTCTGCAAGGGGTTCCCGACCTTCCGGGCGCACCTCAGGATGAGGCCGGTCTCATGAGGAAGTTCGAGACGTAGCCTCGTGGGTGGTGCCACATGCCGAAAGACCCCAATTTCACGGTCCACTCTTGAAAAGAACCCGATGCCAGCACACCTCTTTGAAGGAAAACCTGTGGATGAAGGCACAACACGAAGGGGCACTGACACCCGCGTGCATCGTCCAGAAAAACCCGCAGGTCCCACAGACATTTCGACAAGTGGCCTGTCACCCTGTAAACAACTCGAAAGGCAAACGAAGGTCCATTCCTCAACAGAAGACTAGGTGTGACTCTCTTGTCCCTACTCTGCAGGGACCATGGGATCCGAGTCAGAAACGGAGAGGAAGCCTGAGGTTCCTGCGTCCACTCGAGATGAGGCCCTCTTCCATTGCACCACACCCAGTGGAGTCCCGAGAGGCCCCTACCAACTCCACAGTATCCCTGAGTTCTCAGAGGCACAATGAGAAGCTCCCTGAGGTCACAGGCACAAGTCGAGGGAACCCTGGGTTTTCTGCCATGACTCGAGAAAGACCTCGAGAGTGCTTCAAAATGTGTTGAGTCGCGATTCCCCTACCATGACTCGAGAGCCATGACACGCGCCCCCTCTTCACGCGCATGGAGACCTGATTAACCTGGCACTGCACGAGAGGCTCCCTGAGATCCTCATCGTACCTCGTGAGGAAACCCACACTGCCGTGGCAACTCGAGGAAACACATGAGACACCCCGGTCATCGCGAGATGAGGGCCTTATATTCCTGCATGGCCTGGAGACCAATCACGAGTCCTCTCTCCAAACTGAAGAGCAGGCTGGACTCCGTTGAGGCCGCTCAGGGGGCTCCAACAGATACTTGTCGCGACTCAAGAGGAGAGCGGAGTCCTTGGCTTCCCCTCGAGATGAGGCCTGACTCCCCGGGGGAGCCTGGAATGCAACCCCGAGATGCCTGCTTTCCCTGGAGAGGAATAGTAGGTCCCGGACACACGCCTAGGTGAGGTCTCTTCGGCCCTGCAGTGACTCGAGCGCAACCCCCAGATTTCCCTTGCAACTCGAGGGGAAGATTGGGCTTCCCAGGGCCAACCCAAGAGGAAGGCTGAGATCCCCATTGTAACTTGAGAATCCCGCCGCAACTCGAGAAAAACCACGTGGTTCCCACCTCTTGGCAAGATGAGACCCTTGCCCGCGACGGCGTCTCAAGGGAAGTCCCCTCTTCCGCCCTGAAGGGCGGAAAGGATCCTGCCAGCCTTCATGCGACCCCCAAAAGTTCCCCGACACGCCGGGTTCCCTCGAGGGGAACACCGAGGGTCCCGGCACCGCTTCCTCTGAGACCCTTCTCCCCTCCTGATCACGACAGGAGAGGCGATTCCCCTGCGTGGTCTGGAAGGGGTTCCCGGCCTTCCAGGCGCACCTCAGGATGAGGCTGGCCTCACGAGGAAATTCGAGACGAGCCACGTGGGTGGGGCCACATGCAGAATGCCCCCGATTCCCGGGTCCGCTCTTGAGAAGGACCCGAGGCCCGGACCCCTCTTCGAAGGCAACCCTGTGGGTGAAGGCACAACACGAAGGGGCACTGCCACCCCCGTGCATCGTCCACAGAGGCCCGCGGGTTCCACACATAGCTCGACGATGGACCTGAGACCCCCTGAGCAACTCGAGAGGCCAGCGGGATTCCCTTCCTCAGACAAGACGAGGCCTGACTCTCCTGTCCCAACTCTGCAGGGACCCTGCGGTCGGAGTCCGAAACGGAGAGGAAGCCTGAGGTTCCTGCCTCCCCTCGAGGTGAGGCCCTCTTCCGTTGCGCCAGACCCAGTGCAGTCCCGAGAGGCCCCGCCAATTCCTCAGGATCCCTCGCCTCTCAGAGGCACCCTGAGAAGTTCCCTAAGGTCCCCGGCAGAAGGCGAGGGAAACGAGGGTTTCCCACAGCCCCCCGAGAAAGACCTCGAGAGTCCTTCTTCAACGCATCTCGAGGCCCTAGTCCCCTCCCGTGACTCAAGAGCCATGACGCGCTCCCCCTCGCCACGCGCATGGAGTCCTGACTTCCCTGGCGCCGCACGAGAGGCTCCCTGAGATCCCCGTCGTGCCTCGGGAGAAACCCCACACTGGCGCCGCAGCTCGAGAAAACCCACGAGACGCCCCCGTTATCGTGAGATGAGGGCCATCATTAACTGCATGGCCTGGAAGGCAATCCCATGTCGTCTCTCCAAACTCCACGGGAGGCTTGACTCACTAAGGCTACCCAGTGCGCTCAATAGGTACCCGTCGCGACTCGAGAGGAAAGCGGAATACTTTGCTTCCCCTAGAAACAAGGCCGGACTTCCTGGGTGAGTCTGGAATGCCACCCCGAGATCCCTGTCACCCCTGGAGAGGAATATTCGATCCTGGACACAAGCCTAGATATGGTCTATTTTGCCCCGCAGTGACTTGAGTGGGATCCCAGCTCACCCTCGCAACTCGAATGGAAGATTGGACTTCCATGGGCCAACACAGGAGGAAATCTGAATTCCCCGTCGAAACTCGAGACTCCCGCTGCAATGCGAGCAAAAGCACGTGATTCACTCGTCATCCCAAGATGAGGCCCTGGCCCGCTACAGCGTCTCAAGTGAAGTCCCACGTTCCGTCTTGAAGTGCGAAATGCTACTTTTCACCCTTGATGTAACCCCAAAAGTTCCCCAACACACCGTTCTCACCGAGGGGAACACCGAAGTTCCCGGCACCACTTCATCTGATCACTTTCTCCCCTCCTGATCACGACAGGAGGGTATATTCCCCTGCTTTGTCTGGAAGGAGTTCCCGCCCATCCCGGCGCACCTAAGGATGAGGCCTTTCTCAGGAGGAAATTCGAGACGTAGCCTCGTGGGTGGTGCCACATGCCGAAAGACCCCGATGGTGCAGTCCAATCTGGATAAGAACCCGATGCCCGGACACCACTTCGAAGGCAACCCTGTGGATGAAGGCACCACAGAAGGGTTACTAAAACTCCCGTGCATAGTCCAGAAAAACCCACAGGTTC
Source organism: Bubalus kerabau (assembly GCF_029407905.1). NCBI lineage: Eukaryota > Metazoa > Chordata > Mammalia > Artiodactyla > Bovidae > Bubalus > Bubalus kerabau. The sequence goes on along the minus strand of NW_026577883.1, from coordinate 2,029,580 downwards.
TACACACAGCTCGACAAGTGGAATGTCACCCCGTGAACAATTCTATAGGCAAGCAGAGTTCGATTCCTCCACACAAGATGAGGCCTGACTCTCCTGTCCCAACTCTTCAGGGACCCTGCCATCCGAGTTAGAAATGGAGAGGAAACCTGAGGTTCCTGTCTCAACTCGAGGTGAGGCCCTCTTCCATTGCACCAAACCCAGATGAGTCGCGAGAGGCCCCTCCCAACTCCACAGTATCCCTGAATTCTCAGAGGCACCTTGAGAATCTACCTGAGGTCACTGGCACAAGTCAAGGGAACCCAGGGTTTCCTGCTGCGACCCGAGAAAGACCTTGAGAGTCCTTCAGCGCGTCTTGAGGCCCGATTCCCCTACCATGACTCGAGAGCAAAGACCCGCTCCCCATCGCCATGCGCATGGAGACCTGACTTCCCTGACGCCTGAAGAGAGTCTCCCTGAGCTCCCCGTCGTACCTCTTCGGAAACCCCATTCAGGCACCGCAGCTCGAGAAAACCCACGATACGCCCCCGTCATCACGAGATGAGGGACTTGTTTCCTGCCTGGCATGGAGAGCAAAACCGAGTCCTCTCTCCAGACTCCACAGGAGGCTTGACTCTCTTTAGGCCTCTCAGTTGGCTCCAAGAGATACCTGTCAGGACTTGAAGGGAGAGAGGAGTCCTTTGCTTCCCCTCGAGATGAGGCCTGACTCCCCGTGTGAGTCTGGAATGCAACCCCGAGTTCCTGTCGCACCTGGAGAGGAAAACTCGGTCCTGGACACAAGCCTAGATGAGGTCTATTTTGCACTGCAGTTACTAGAGAGCAATCGCCAGCTCTCCCTCGCAAATCGAATTGAAGATTGGACTTCCCTGGGCCAATACAATTGGAAGCCTGAATTCGACATCGTAACTCGAGAATCCCGCCGAAACTCGAGAAAATCCACGTGGTTCCCCCATCAGCGCTAGATGAGGCCCTTGCCCGCTACAGCGACTCAAGAGAAGTCCCACGTTCTGTCTTGAAGTGCGAAACGGTATTTGGCACCCTTGATGCAATCTCAAAATTCCCCGACATACCGGTCTCACTCGAAAGGAACACCGAGGTTCCCGGAACCACTTCATTTGAGCTCCTTCTGCCCTCGTGATCGCGACAGGAGTGTTGATTCCCCTGCTATGTCTGGAAGGCGTTCCCGACCTTTCCAGCGCGCCTAAGGATGAGGCAGGTCTCAGGAGGAAATTCGAGACATAGCCTCGTGGGTGGTGCCACAAGCCGAAAGACCCCGATTTCCCGGTCTACTTTTGATAAGAACGCGATGCCCTGACACCTTTACGAAGGAAAACCTGTGGATGAAAGCACAACACGAAGGGGCACTGACACCCCCGTTTATCATCCAGAAAAACCCACAGGTTACAAACACAGTTCAACAAGTGGTCTGTCACCCCATGAACAACTCGAGAGGCAAGTGGAGTTCCATTCCTCCACACAAGGCGAGACCTGATTTTCTGTACCAACTCTGCAGGGAAACTGCGATCCGAGTCAGTACCGGCGCAAGGAAACCCAGGAGAGGAAACATGAGGTTCCTGCCTCCACTCGAGATGAGGCTCTCATCCATTGCACCAAACCCAGTGGAGTCCAGAGAGGCCCCTCCCAACTCCACAGTACCCCTGACTTCTCAGAGGCACCCGGAGAAGCTCCATGAGGTCACCGGCACATGTCGAGGGAACCCAGGGTTTCCTGCCACAATGCGAAAAAGACCTCGAGAGTCCTACTTCAACGTGTCTTGAAGCCCGAATCTGCTTCCATGGCTCTATAGAAATGACACGCACCCCCTCGCCATGCACATGGAGACCTGACTTCCCTGGCGCCATAAGAGAGGCTCCCTGAGCTCCCTGTCGTACCTCGTGAGAAACCCCACACTGACGCCGCAGCTTGAGAAAACCCACCATACGCCCCTGTCATCGCGAGATGAGGGCCTTCTTTTCCTGCATGGCCTGGAGAGGAATACCGAATCCTCTTTTCAAACTCCACAGGAGGCTTGACTCCCTTTAGGCCACTTAGTGGGCTCCAAGAGATACCCATCGCGACTCGAGAGGAGAATGGAGTCCTTTGCTTCCCCTCGAGACAAGGCCTGACTCACCAGGTGGGTCTGGAATGCAACCCCGAGATCCCTGTCTCCCCTGGAGAGGAACATTAGGTCCTGGAAACAAGCCTAGATGAGGTCTCTTTTGCCCTTCTGTAACTCGAGAGCAATCCCCCGCTCTCCCTGACAACTCGAATGGAAGATTGGACTTCCCTGGGCCAACACAAGAGGAAGCCTGAATTCCCCTTCGTAACTCGAGAATCCCACCGCAACTCGAGAAAAAGCACTTGGTTCCCTCGTCATCGCAAGATGAGGCCCTTGCCCGCTACAGCTTCTCAAGAAAAGTCCCACGTTCCGTCTTGAAGTGCGAAACGATACTTGACACCCTTGATGTGACCCCAAAAGTTCCCCGAAATATCGGTCTCACTCGAGGTGAACACCGAGGTTCCCGGCACCAGTTTATCTGAGCCCCTTCTCCCCTCCTGTTCGTGATAGGAGGGTCACTTCCCCTGCTTTGTTTGTAAGGGGTTCCCGACCTTCACGGGGCACTTCAGGATGAGGCCGGTCTCACGAGGAAATTCGAGACGTAGCTCGCGGGTGGTGCCACATGCCAAAAGACTATGATTTCCCTGTACACTCTTCATAAGAACCCGATGCCTGGACACCTCTTCGAAGGCAACCCTGTGGATGAAGGCACAACACAAAGGGGCACTGACACCCTCGTGCATCGTCCGGAAAAACCCGCAGGTTCCACATACAGCTCAACAAGTGGCTTGTCACCCCTGAAGAACTCGAGAGGCAAGTGGGGTTTCATTCCTCTACACAAGACGAGGCCTGACTCTCCTGTCCCAACTCTGCAGGGACTTTGCGAGGCGAATCAGACCAGCGCCAGTGAAGTCACGAGAAGAACGCTGAGTTTCCTGCCTCCACTCGAGATTAGGACCTCTTCCATTGCACGAAAACCAGTGGAGTCCCGAGAGACGCGTCCCAGCTCCACAGTATCCCTGACTTCTCAGAGGCACCCTGAGAAGCTCCCTGAGGTCACCAGCACAATTCGTGTGAACCCAGGGTTTACTGCCGCCACCATAGAAAGAACTCAAGAGTCCTTCTTCAACGCATTTTGAGGCCTGATTCCCCTACCATGACTCGAGGGCAATGACGCGCTCCCTCTGCTACACTCATGAAGCCCTGACTTCCCTGGCGCCACACGAGAGGCTCCCTGAGCTCCCCGTCATACCTCGTGAGAAACCCCACACTGGCGCCGCAGATAGAGAAAACCCACGAGACGCCTCCGTTTTCGCGACATGACGGCCTTCTTTTCTAGCATGGCCTGGAGATCAATCCCGAGTCCTCTCTCCAAACTCCACAGTAGGCTTGACTCCCTTTTGGTCACTCAGTGGACTCCAAGACATACCCGTCGCGAGTCGAGAGGAGAGTGGAGTCTTTTCCTTCCCCACAAGGCGAGGCCTGACTCCTCGGGTGAGTCTGATATGCGAACCGGAGATCCCTGTCGCCCCTGGAGAGAAACATTAGGTCCTGGACACAAGCCTAGATGAGGTCTCTTTTTTCCTGCAGTGACTCGAGAGCAATCCCCAACTCTCCCTCGCAACTCAAATGGAAGACTGGACTTCCCTGGGCCAACAGAAGAGGAAGCCTGAATTTCCCGTTGTAACTCAAGAATCCCGCCACAACTCGAGAAAAACCACATCGTTCCCTATTCATCGCAAGATGCGGCCATTGCCGCTACAGCATCTCAAAAGAAATCTTACGTTCCATCTTGAAGTGCGATACGGTACTTGGCACCTTTGATGCGACCCCAAAAGTTCCCCAACACACTGGTCTCACTGGAGGGGAACACCGAGGTTCCCGGCATCACCTCATCTGTGCCCCTTCTCCCCTCCTGATCGAGACAGGAGGGTCGATTCCCCTGCTTTGTCTGCAAGGGGTTCCGACCTTCGCAGCGCACCTCAGGATGAGGCCGGTCTCACGAGGAAATTCGAGACGAACCACGTGGGTGGTGCCACATGCCGAACGCCCCCGATGCCCCGGTCCGCTCTTGAGAAGGCCCTGAGGCCCGGACCCCTCTTCGAAGGCAACCCTGTGGGTGAAGGCACAACACGAAGGGGTACTGACATCCCCATGCATAGTATGGAAAAACACGCAGATTCCAAACACAGATTGACAAGTGTCCTGTCATCCCTTGAAGAACTAGAGAGGCATGCGGAGTTCCTTTCCTCCACACAAGAGAAGGCCTGACTCTCCTTTCCCAACTCTGCAGGGACCGTGCGATCGGAGTCAGAAATGTAGATGAAACCTGACGTTCCTGCATCAACTCGAAATGAGGCCCTGTTCCATTGTGCCATACCCAGTGGAGTTCCGAGAGGCCCCTCCCAAATCCACAGTATCCCTGATTCTCAGAGGCACCCTCAGAAGTTCTCTGCGGTCACTGGCACAAGTCGAGTGAACCCAGGGTTTCCTGCTGCATTCTGAGCAAGACCTCGAGAGACCTTCTTTACCGCATCTTGAGGCCCGATACCCTACCATGACTGGAGAGCAATGACGCATTCCCCTCGCCACGCCCATTGAAACCTAACTTCCCTGGCGCCACACGAGAGGCTCCCTGCGCTCCCCGTCCTACCTCATGAAAACCCCACACTGGCACCGCCGCTCGAGAAAACTCACGAGACGCCCCCATCATCGTAAGATGAGGGCCTTCTTTTCCTACATGACCTAGAGAGCAATCCCGAGTCCACTCTCCAAACTCCACTGGAGGCCTGACTCCCTTTAGGCCACTCAGTAGCCTCCAAGAGATACACGTCGCTACTCTAGAGGAGAGCGGAGTCCGTTGCTTCCCCTCGAGCAGAGGCCTGACTACTTGGGTGAGTCTGGAATGGGATCCCGAGATCCGTGTCGCCCCTGTAGAGGAAAACTCGGTCCTGGACACAAGCCTAAATGAGGTCTTTTTTGTCCTGCATTGACTCAAGTGCAATCCCCAGCTCTCCCTCCCAACTCGAATGGATGATTGGACTTCCCTGGGCCAACACAAGAGGAAGCCTGTATTCCCCGTTGTAATTCGAGAATCCCGCGGCAACTGGAGAAAAACAACGTGGCTCCTCCGTCATCGAAATATGAGGCCCCTGTCAGCTATAGCGTCTCCAGGGAAGTCCCATGTTCCGTCTTGAAGTGTGAAACGGTAGTTGGCACCCTTGATGCGACCCCCAAATTTCCCTGACACCCCGGTCTCACTCGAGGAGAACATGGAGGTTCCCAGCACCGCTTCAGCTGAGCCTCTTCTCCCCTCCTGATGGCGACAGGAGGGTCGATTCCCCTGCTTTGTCTGGAAGGGGTTCCCAGACTTCCCGGCGAACCTCAGGATGAGGCCAGTCTCACGAGGGAAGTCGAGACGTAGCCTCGTGGATTGTGCCACATGCCGAAAGACCCCGATTTCCTGGTCCGCTATTGATAAGATCCTGATGCCTGGTCACCTCTTCGAAGGTTACCCTGTGGATGAAGGCACAACACGAAGGGGCACTGACACCCCTCTGCATCGTCCCCCAAAACCGCAGGTTCCACATACAACTCGACAGGTGGCCTGTCATCCCATGAACAACTCGAGAGGCAAGCGGAGTTCCATTACTCCACACAAGACGAGGTCTGACTCTCCTGTCCCAACTCTGCAGGGACCCTGCTATCCGAGTCAGAAATGGAGAGGAACCCTGACGTTACTGCCTCAATCCGAGATTAGGTCCTCTTCAATTGCACCAGTCCCTGTGATGTCCCGAGAAGCCCCTCTCAACTCCACAGTATCCCTGACTTCTCAGAGGAACCCCGCTAAGCTCCCTGAGGTCATGGGCACAAGTCGAGGGAACCCAGGGTTTCCTGCCACACCCCGAGAAAGACCTCGAGAGTTCTTCTTCGAAGCGTCTTGAGGCTTGATTCCCCTACCATGACTCGAGAGCAATGAGGCGCTCCCCCACGCCACGTCCATGGAGACCTGACTTCCGTGGCACCACAGGAGTCTCCCTGAGCTCCCCGTCCTATCTCGTGAGAAACCCCAACCAGGCACTGCACCTTGAGAAAACCCACGAGACGCCCCCGTCATCGCGAGATGAGGGCCTTCTTTTCCTGCATGGCCTAGAGAGCAATCCCGAGTCCTCTGTCCAAACTCCACAGGAGGATTAACTCCATTTAGGCCACTCTTGGGCTCCAAGGGATACCCGTCGCGACTCGAGAGGAGAGCGGAGTCCATTCATTCCCTTCGAGACGAGGCCTGACTCCCCGGGTGAGTCTGGAATGCAACCCCGAGATCCCTGTCGCCCCTGGAGAGAAAAACTCGGTCCTGGACACAAACCTAGATGAGCTCTATTTTGCCCTGCAGTGACTCGAGAGCAATCTCCAGCTCTCACTTGCAACTCGAATGGAAGATTGGACTTCCCTGGGCCAACACAAGAAGAAACCTGTATTCCCCATCGTAACTCAAGAATCCTGCCGCAACTCGAGAAAAAACACGTGGGTCCCCCGTCAGCGCTAGATGAGGCCCTTGCCCACTACAGCGTCTAAACAGAAGTCCCAGGTTCCGTCTTGAAGTGCGAAACGGTACTTGGCACCCTTGATGCAACGCGAAAAGTTACCCGACTTTCACTCAAGGAGAGCACCGAGGTTCCCGGCACTACTTCATCTGAGCCCTTTCTCTCCTCCTGATCCCGAAAGGAGGGTCGATTCCCCTGCTTTGTTTGGAAAGGGTTCCCGGACTTTCCTGCGCGCCTCAGGATGAGGCCGGTCTCACGAGGAAATTCGAGACGTAGCCTCGTGGGTGGTGCAACATGCTGAAAGAACCCAATTTCCCGGTCCGCACTTGAGGAGAACACGATGCCCGGACACCTCTTCGAAGGCAACCCTGTGGATGAAGGCACAAGAGGAAGGAGCACTGACGCCCCCGTGCATCTCCGAAAAACCCGCAGGTTCCACACACATCACGAAAAGTGGTGTCATCCTTGAACAACTTGAGATGTAAGCGGAGTTCCATTCCTCCGCAGAACACGAGACCTGACACTCCTGAGCAAACTCAACAGGGACCCTGCAATCTGAGTCAGATCCGGCCTCCAGGAAGTCAGGAGCAGAACCCTGAGGTTCCTGCCTCAACTCGAGATGAGGCCCACTTCCATTGCACCAAACCCAGAGGAGTCCCGAGAGGCCTCTCCCAAATCCACAGTATCCCTGACTTCTCAGAGGAACCCTGAGACGCTCCCTGAGGTCACCGGCACAAGTCAAGGGAACCCAGGGTTTCCTGCCACAACCCTAGAAAGACATCGAGAGTTCTTTTTCTACCCATCATGAGGCCCGATTCCCCTACCCTGACTTGAGAGCAATGACGCGCTCCCACTTGCCCCGCCAATGGAGACCTGACTTCCCTGTTGCCACACGAGAGGCTACCTGAACTCCCCGTCGTACCTCGTGAGAAACCCCACACTGGCGCCGCAGCTCGAGAAAACACACGAGACGCCCCCGTCATCTCGAGATGTGGGCCTTCTTTTCCTGCATGGCCTGGAGAGCAATCCCGAGTCCTCTCTCCAAACTGAAGAGGAGGGTTGACTCCCTTTAGACCACTCAGTGGTCTCCAAGAGATACGCGTCGCTACTCGAGAGGAGAGCCGAGTCCTTTGCTTCCCCTCAAGACGAGGCCTAACTCCCCGGGTGAGTCTGTAATGCAAACCCGAGATCCCTGTCGCCCTTGGAGAGGATCATTGGGTCCTGAACACAAGGCTAGATGAGGTCGCTTTTGCCCTGCAGTAACTCGAGAGCACTCCCCAGCTTTCCCTCGCAACCCGAATGGAATATTGGACCTCCCTGGGCCAACACAAGAGGAAGCCTGAATTCCCAGTAGTAATTCGAGAATTCCACCTCAACTTGAGAAAAACCACGTGGTTTCCCCTTCATTGCAAGATGAGGCCCTTGCCCGCTCCAGCGTCTCAAGAGTAGTCCCACGTTCTGTCTTCAAGTGCGAAATGATATTTGGCACCCTTAATGCTACCCCAAAAGTTCCCCGACATACGGGTCGCACTCGAGGGGAACACCGAGGTTCCTGGCACCACTTCATCTGAGCCCCTTCTCCCCTCCTGATCGCGAAAGGAGGGTCGATTCCCCTGCTTTGTCTGCAAGGGGTTCCCGACCTTCTCCATGCACCTCAGATGAGGCTGTCTCACGAGGAAATTCGAGACGTAGCCTCGATGGTGGTGCCACATGCCGAAAGACCGCGATTTCCCGATCCGCTCTTGATAAGAACGCGATGCCCAGACACCTATTCGAAGATAGTGTGGATGAAGGCACAGCACGAAGGGGCACTGACACCCCCGTGCATCGTCCGGAAAAGACCGCAGGTTACTCATACAGCTGAACAAGTTCCTGTCACCCAGTGAACAACTCGAGAGGCAAGCGGAGGTCCATTCCTGCACACAAGACAAGGCCTGACTCACCTCTCCCAACTATGCAGGGGGCTGCGATTGGAATCAGAAATGGAGAGGAACCCTGAGGTTCCTGCCTCCCCTCGAGATGAGGCCCCCTTCCATTTCACCAAACCCAGTGGAGTCCCGAGAGGTCTTTCCCAACTCCACAGTATCCCTGACTTCTCAGAGGCACCCGGAGAATCTCCCTGAGGTCACCGGCACAAGTCGAGGGAACTCAGGTATTCTTGCCAAGACCCGAGAGAGATCTTGAGAGCCCTTCTTCAACGCATCTAGAGGCCTGATTCCCCTACCATGACTCGAGAGCAATGACGCGTTCCCCCTTGCCACACGCATCGAGACCTAACTTCCCTGGCGCCACACAAGAGGCTCCCTGAGCTCCCCGTCGTACCTCCTGAGAAACCAACACAGGCGCTGCAGCTCGGTAAAACCACTGAGACCCCCCCCCCCCGTCATCGTGAGATGAGGGCCTTCTTTTCCTGCATGTCCTGGAGTGCAATCCCGAGTCCTCTCTCCAAACTCCAGAGGAGGCTTGACTCCCTTTAGTCCACTCAGTGGGCTCCAAGAAATACGCGTCGCGACTCGAGAAGAGAGATAAGTCCTTTGTTTCCCCTCGAGACGACGCCTGACTCCTGGGTGAGTCTGGAATGCAACCCCAAGATCCCAGTCACCCCTTGAGAGGAACATTAGGTCCTAGACACAAGCCTGGATGAGGTTTCTTTTGCCCTGCAGTGACTCGAGCGCAACCCCCAGCTCTCCCTCGCAACTCGAATGGAAGATTGGGCTTCCCTGGGCCAACACAAGAGGAAGCCAGAAATCCCCTTCGTAACTCGAGAATCCCGCCGAAACTCGAGAAAAACCACGTGTTTCCAACGTCATCCCAAGATGAGGCCCTTGCTGCTATGGCCTCTCAAGAAAAGAACCACGTTCCGTCTTGAAGTGCGAAACGGTACTTTGCACCCTTGATGCGACACCAAATGTTCCTGGACACGCCGGTCTCACTCGACAGGAACACCTAGGTTCCCGCACCACTTCATCTGAGCACCTTCTCCCCTCCTGTTCGAGACAGGAGGGTCTATTCCCCTGCTTTGTTTGGAAGGGGTTCCCCACATTCCCGGTGCACCTCAGGATGAGGCCGGTCTCACGAGGAAATTCGAGACATAGCATCGGGGGTGGTGTCACATGCCGAAATACCCCGATTTCCCGGCCCACTCTTGAGAAGAACCCGATGCCCGGACACCTCTTCGAAGGCAACCCTGTGGACGAAGGCACAAAACGAAGGGTCACTGACACTCCCGTGCATCATTCGGTAAAAGCCGCAGGTTCCACACACAGCTCGACAAGAGGCCTGTCATCCCATGAACAACTCGAGAGGCAAGCAGAGTTCCATTCCTCCACTCAAGACGAGGCCTGACTCTCCGGTCCCAACTCTGAAGGGACCCTGCGATCGGAGTCCGAAATGGAGAGGAACCCTGAGGTTCCTGACTCCACTCGAGATGAGGCCCTCTTCCATTACACCAAAAACAGTGGAGGCCCGAGAGGCCCCTCCCAAATCCACAGTATCGCGACTTCTCAGAGGCACCCTTAGAAGCTCCCTGAGGTCACCGGCACAAGTCGAGGGAACACAGGGTTTCCTGACGCAACCCGAGAAAGACCTCGAAAATCCTCCTTCACGCGTCTTGAATCCCGATTCCCCTACCATGACTCGAGAGCAATGACGCGTTCCCCCTCGAAACTCGCATGGAGACTTGACTTCCCTGGCGCCACACGAGAGGCTCCCTGAGCTCCCCGTCATACCTCGTGAGAAATCCCACACTGGCTCCCCAGCTCGAGAAAACCCACGAGACGCCTCCGTCATCGCGAGATGAAGGCCTTCTTTTCCTGCATGGCCTGGAGAGCAATCTCGAGGCCTCTCTTCAAACTCCACAGGAGGCCTGACTCCCTTTAGGCCACTCTGTGGGCTCCAAGAGATACCCATTGGGACTCGAGAGGAGAGCGGAATTCTTTGCTTCCCCTATATACCAGGCCTGCCTCCTCAGGTGAGTCTGGAATGCAACCCCGAGATCCCTGTCGCCCCTGGAGAGGAACATTAGGTCCTAGACACAAGCATAGATGAGGTCTCATTTGCCCTGAAGTGACTCGAGAGCAATCCCCTGCTGTCCCTCGCACCTCGAATGGAAGAATGGACTTCCCTGGGACAACACAAGAGGAAGCCTGAATTCCCCATCGTAATTCGAAAATCCCGCCGCAACTCGAGGAAAACCACGTGGTTCCCCCGTCATTGCAAGATGAGGCCCTTGCCAGCTACAGCGTCTCAGGAGAAGCCCCACGTTCCATCTTGAAGTTTAAAATGATAATTGGCAACCTGCTACCACAAAAGTTCCCCGACACCCTGGTCTCACTCGAGGGGAACACCAAGGTTCGGTGCACCGCTTGTTCTGAGCCCCTTATCCCCTCCTGATCGCGATGGGAGGGTCGATTACCCTGCTTTGTCTGGAAGGGGTTCCGGACCTTCCCGGCGCACCTCAGGATGAGGCCGGTCTCACGAGGAAATTCGAGACGTAGCCTTGTGGTTGGTGCCACACGCCGAAAGACCCCGATTTCCCTGTCTGCTCTTGATAAGAACCCAATGCTAGGACACCTCTTCGAAGGCAATCCTGTGGACGAAGGCACAAAACGAAGGGGTGTGACACCCTCCTGCATCGTTGGAAAAGCCCGCAAGTTCCACATACAGATCGACAAGTGGCCTGTCACCCCGTGAACAACTCGAGAGGCAAGAGGAGTTAAATTCCTCCACACAAGACGAGGCCTGACTCTCCTGTCCCAACTCTGCATGGACACTGAGATCCGATTCAGAAATGGAGAGGAACCATGAGGTTCCTGCCTCAACTCGAGATAAGGCCCTCTTCTACTGCACCAAACCCAGTGGAGTTCGGAGCGGCCCCTCCCAACTGCACAGTATCCCTGACTTCTCAGAGGCACCCTGAGAAGCTCCCTGAGGTCACGGGCATAAGTCGACGGAACCCAGGGTTTCCTGCCGTAACCTGAGAAAAATCTCGAGAGTCCTTCTTCACGCGTCTTGAGGCCCGATTCCCCTACCATGACTGGAGAAAAATGACGCGCTCCCCCTCGCCACGCGCATGAAGATCTGACTTCCCCGGCACCACATGAGAGTCTCCCTGAGCTCCCCATCGTACCTCGTGAGAAACCCCACACTGGCGCCGCAGCTCGAGAAAACCCACAAGACGCCCCTGTCATGGTGAAATGAGGGCCTTCTTTCCTGCATGACCTGAAGAGCAATCCCGAATCCTCTCTCCAAACTCCAAAGGAGGCTTGACTCCCTTTAGGTCACTCAGTGGGCTCCAAGAGATACGCGTCGATACTCAGGAGGAGAGCGGTGTCCTTTGCTTCCCCTCGAGATGAGGTCTGACTACGAGGGTGAGTCTGGAATGCAACCCTGGATCCCTGCCGCCCCTGGAGAGGAACCTTAGGTCCTGGACAAAAGCCTAGAGGAGGTCTCTTTGGCCCTGCAGTGACTCAAGCAAAACCCCTAGCTTTCCCTTGCAACTCGAATGGAAGATTGGCCTTTCTGAGCCAACACAAGAGGAAGCCTGAATTTCCAGTTGTAATTTGAGAAACCCGCCGCAACTCGAGAAAAATCACGTGGTTCCCTGTATTGCAAGATGAGGCCCTTGCCCCCTACAGCGTCTCAAGAGAAGTCTCACATTCCGTCTTGAAGTGCAAAACAGTACTTGGCACCCTTGATGTGACCCCAAAAGTTCCCCTATATACCGATCTCACTAGAGGGGACACTGAAGTTCCCGGCACCACTTCATCTGAGGCCTTTCTCCTCTCATGATCGCGATAGGAGGGTCGATTCCACTGCTTTGTCTCGAAGGGGTTCCCGACCTTCCCGGCGCACCTCAGGATGAGGCCGGTCTCACGAGGAAATTCGAGACGTAGCCTCGAGGGCCATACTACATGCCGAAAGACCCCGATTCCATGGTCCACTTTTGATCAAAACCAGACTCCTGGACACCTCTTCGAAGGCAAGCCTGTGGATGAAGGCACAACACGTAGGGGCACTGACACCCCGTGCATCTTCCGGAAAAACCCGCAGGTTCTCACACAGCTCCACAAGTGGTCTGTCACCTCGTGAACAACTCGAGAAGCAAGCGGAGTTCCATTCCTCCACACAAGACGATGCCTGACTCTCCTGTCACAACTCTAGGGACCTTGCGCACCGAGTCAGAAATGGAGAGGAAGCCTGAGGTTCCTGCCTCCACTCAAGACGAGGCCTTTTCCATTGCCGCAAAACCAGAGGAGTCCCGAGAGGCCCGTCCCAAATCCACAGTATGCCTGACTTCTCAGAGGCACCCTGAGAAGCTCCCTAAGGTCACCGGCAGAAGTCGACGGAACCCAGGGTTTCCTGCCCCAACCTGAGAAAGACCTTGAGAGTCCTGCTTTAACGTATCTTGAGGCCCGATTCCCGTACCATATCTCGAGAGCAATGACGCGCTCCCCCTTGCCATGCGCATGGAGACCTGACTTCCCTGGCGCCACACGAAAGGCTCTCTGAGCTTCCCGTCGCACCTCGTCAGAAACCGCACACTGGCACCACAGCTCGAGAAAACCAACAAGACGCCCCTGTCATCGCGAGATGAGGATCTTCTTTTCCTGCATGGCCTGGAGAGCAATCCCGAGTCTTCTCTCCAAACTCCACAGGGGGCTTGACTCCCTTTAGGCCACTCAGTGGGCTCCAAGAGACACCTGTGGCGACTCGAGAGGAGAGCGGGGTCCTTTGCTTCCCCTCGAGTCGAGCTCGGACTCCCAGGATGCGTCTGGAATGCAAACCCGAGATCGCTGTCAGCCCTGGAGAGGAATATTAGGTCCTGGACACAAGCCTAGATGAGGTCTCTTTTGCCCTGCAGTGACTCAAGAGCAAACCCCAGCTCTCCCTCGAAACTCGAATGGAAGATTGGACTTCCCTGGGCCAACACAAGAGGAAGCCTGAATTCCCTGTCGTAACTCGAGAATCCCGCCGCACCTTGAGAAAAACCACGTGATTCCCCCGTCATCCCAAGATGAGGCCCTTGCCCTCTACAGCGTGTCAAGTGAAGCCCCAAGTCCGTATTGAAGTGCAAAACGGTACTTGGCACCCTTGAAGCGACCCCAAAAGTTTCCCGACACACCGGTTCCACTCGAGGGGAACACCGAGGTTCCTGGCACGACTTCAACTGAGCCCTTTCACTCCTCCTGATCGCGACAAGATGGTCGATTCCCCTGCTTTGTCTGGAAGGGGTTCCCGATCTTCATGGCGCACCTCAGGATGACACCAGTCTAACGAAGAAATTCGAGACGTAGCCTCATGGATGGTGCCACGTTCTGAAAGACCCCGATTTCCTGCTCCGCTATTGATAAGAACCCGATGTCCAGACACCTCTTTGAAGGCAACCCTGTGGATGAAGGCACAACACGAAGGGGCACTGAGCCCCTCATGCATCTTACGGAAAAAACCGAAGGTTCCACTCACAGCTCAACAAATGGTCTGTTATCCTGTGAACAACTCGAGAGGCAAGTGGAGTTCCATTCGTCCACACAAGACGAGGCCTGACTCTCCTGTCCCAATTCTTCAGGGACCCTGTGGTCGGAGTTTTAAATGGAGAGGAACCCTTAGGTTCCTGCCTCAACTCGAGATGAGAACCTTTGCCATTGCACCAAACCCAGTGGAGTTCCGAGAGCCCCTCCCAAGTCCACAGTATGCCTGACTTCTCAGAGGCACCCTGAGAAGCTCCCTAGGTCACCGGTACAAGTCGAGGGAACCCAGGGTTTCCTGCCACAACCTGAGAAAGACCTTGAGACTCCTTCTTCAACGCGTCTTGAGTCCCGATTTCCCTACCATGACTCGAGAGCATTTATGGGCTCCCCCTCATCACACGCATAGACACCTGACTTTCCTGGCGCCACATGAGAGGCTCCCTGAGATCCCCGTTGTACCTCGTGAGAAAATTCATACTTGCGCCCCAACTCGAGAAAACCCACAAGACGCCCCCGTCATTGCGAGCTGAGGGCCTTCTCTTCCTGTATGACCTGGAGAGCAATCCCGAGTCCTCTCTCCAACTCCACAGGAGGCTTGACTCCCTGGAGGCCACTCAGTGGGCTCCAAGAGATACCTATCGTGACCCAGGAGGATATCAGAATCCTTTGCTTCCCCTCGAGCCGAGGCCTGACTCACTGGGTGAGTCTGGAATGCATCCCCGTGATCCCTATCGCCCCTGGAGAGGAACATTAGGTCCTGGACACAAGCCTAGATGAGGTCTATTTTGACCTGCCGTGACTCGAGAGCAATTCCCACCCAGCTCTCTCTGGCAACTCGAATGGAAGAATGGACTTCCCTGGGCCAACAGAAGAGGAAGCCTGAATTCCCCGTCGTAAGTCAACAATCCCATCGCAACTCGAAAAAAACCACGTGGTTTCCCCTTCATCACAAGATGAGGCCCTTGCCCACCACAGCGTCTCAAGAGAAGTCCCACGTTTCGTCTTGAAGTTTGAAACAGTATTTGGCAAGCTTCATGAGACCCCAAAAGTTCCCTGACATACCAGTCTCACTCAAGGGGAACACCGAGGTTCCCGGCACCACTTCATCTGAGCCCCTTCTCCCCTCCTGATCGCGACAGGAGGGTCGATTAACCTGCTTTGTCTGGAAGGCTTTCCCCACCTTCCAGGGGCACCTCAGCATGAGGCCCGTCTCATGAGGAAATTCGAGACGTAGCCTCGTGTGTGGTGCCGCATTCCAAAAGACCCCGATTTCCTGGTCCGCTCTTGATAAGAACCTGATGCCCACACACCACTTCGAAGGCAACCCTGTGGATGAAAGCACATCACGAAGGGGCACTGACACCGCCGTGCATTGTCTGAAAAAAACCGCAGGTTCCACACACAGCTCGACAAGTGGCCTGTCACTCCTTGAACAACTTGAGAGGCAAGCGGAGTTCCATTCCTCCACACAAGACGAGGCCTGACTCTCCTGTCCCAACTCTGCAAGGACCCTGCGATCTGAGTCCGAAATGGAGAGGAACCCTGAGGTTCCTTCCTGATCTCAAGATTAGGCCCTCTTCCATTGCAGCAAACCCAGTGGAGTCCCGAGAGGCCTCTCCCAGCTCCATAGTATCCCTGACTTCTCAGAGGCACCCTGAGAAGCTACCTGAGGTCACAGGCACAAGTCGAGGGAACCCAGGGTTTCCTGCCGCAACCCGAGAAAGACCTCGAGCGTCCTTTTTCATTGTGTTGAGCCCTGATTCCTCTACCATGACTCGAGAGCAATGACGTGCGCCCCCTCGCCACTCGTATGGAGACTTGACTTCCCTGACACCACACGAGAGGCTCCCTGAGCTTCCGGTCGTACCTTGTGAGAAACCCCACACTGGCACCGCAGCTCCAGAAAAACCACGAGACTCCCCCGACATCGCGAGATGAGGGCCTTCTTTTCCTGCATGGCCTGGAGAGCAATCCCGCGTGCTCTCTCCAAACTCCACAAGAGAGGAGCCAAGATTGCTGAGGAGTAGGACGGGGAGAACTCTTTTCCTCCCCAAACAATTTCATCAAAAGAGCATTTAAACGTCGAGTAAATTCCACAATACAACTTATGAATGCTGCCAGAGGACATCAGGCACCCAGAAAAGCAACCCAACTCTTGGAAAGTAGGTAGGAAAAAGTATAAAAGACAAAAAAAGAGACAAAAGAGGGAGGGAGGGATTTCCGTCCCAGGAAGATAGTCTTAAAAAGAGAAAAGTTTCCAAACACCAGGAAAGCTTTTCACTGCCAAATCTTTGCCAAGCTTTGGAAGCACAAAGGGCAACATAAGGGGGATAAAAATAAATAATTAAAACTCGCAGATTGCAAGCCCTACGGTAACTCCCCCAGCCGCGAAGCAGTGCAGACGCCTGCTCACACCATTAGCAAGCAGGGGCTGGGCAGGGAGGCGCGGCGCGGGCTGCATCGCTTAGAGTAAGAATCTGACCTGAATACCATGAGCGCTATCTGAACGAAATAACTTGGGCTAGCAAACCAGACTCTGGGATATCTACCACGCAAAAAGCCAGCCCTAACCTAAGACACCGCCAGGCCCACGCACGGAACAAAGGACTGAACAGAGATAGCCGGCTGCAGACCTTCCCCCTCCGGTGACAGGCAGCCAGAGCCGGAAGGGGGCAATTGCAGCCCCAGAGAGACATTATCTATAAAACTGTAAGCAGGCTTCTTTGCTAACTAAAACTTCTTGGGGATCTGGACGGTCAACATCTGCCTGAGAAAGTGCGCCTGTTTTACACCCAGATAACCGAGTGGTGGGGAGGCGATAAGTCACAACATTGGCGCTCGCCAAACACCTCATCACCTGAGCTGCTCGGACCTGGGAAGAGCACAAAACGCAGGCCGAACTGAGTCTGTGCCTCTGAGGACTACCCGAGTGCCTGAACCTGAGCGGCTTGGACCTGGGAGGTGCATGCAGCCCAGGGCCAGCCTCGGATTGTTCCCGGTGGAACAACCTAGAGCCCGAGCAGTGTGGGCAGGAAGGCTACACGCGCCGTGAGCGGGGGCAGACCCAGTGTGGCTGAGGCACTGCGAACGCACGCCAGTGTTATTTGTTTGCAGCATCACTCCCTCCCTCCCTCCCCACAGCGCAACTGAACAAGTGAGCCTAAAAAAAAAAAGTGTCCTCCACCGTCCCCTTTGTGTCAGGGCGTAAACCAGACACTGAAGAGACCAGCAAACAAAAGAAGCTATAACAGAGGGAAACGCCTTGGAAGCTACAGGCAATAGATTAAAACCCTGTGGTTATTAGGACTACATAGGAAGGCGCCTATAGATCTTGAGAAATATAAGTCGGACCAAGGAACTAGCCAAAAATGAACCGAACCCACGATACTCACAACAAAACCAGAGAAAGTCCTAGATATATTTTTATGATCATTCTTTCTTTTTTTAAATTTTTTTAATTTTAAGTCCTCTATTGTTCATTTAATTTTCACTTTTATAACCTATTACTTTGCAAAAAAAGACCCTATTTTTTTCTTCTTCAGCAAACTTCATGTATATATATTTATATATATATATATATATAAAATAATTTTTTGACCTTGTTTTTTTTGTTTTGTTTTTTTTTCTTCTTTTCTTTAACATTGTATTTTTGAAATTCCAAACTGTACTCTAGATTTTTAATTTATGCTTTTTGATATTTGATATCAATTTTGTACCTGTAGTTTCTTTATAATTTTTGCGACATTGCTTGCTTTTGTTTGTTTATTTTGTCTTTAGTTTTCTTCTTCCTTTTTTTTAACATTGTATTTTTGAAATTCCAAACTCTACTCTAGATTTTTAATTTTTGCTTTTTGGTATTAGTTATCAATTTTCTACCTGTATTTTCTTGATAATTTTTGCGACCATGTTTGTTTTTCTTTGTTCGTTTTTTCTCTCTTTCTTTTCCTTCTTCTTTTCTTTAACATCGTATTTTTGAAATTCCAAACTCTACTCTAGATTTTTAATTTTTGCTTTTATGTATTTGTTACCAATTTTGTACCTTTAAGAACCCAATCTTCAGTACCCATTTTTCACTAGGGAGCGAGATTACTGGCTTGACTGCTCTCTCTCCCTTTGGACTCTCCTTTTTCTCCACCAGGTCGCCTGTGTCTCCTCCCTAACCCCTCTCTACTCTACCCAACTCTGTGAATTTCTGTGTATTCCAGACGGTGGAGAACACTTAGGGAACTGATTACTGGCTGGATCTGTCTCCCTCCTTTTCATTCCCCCCTTTTATCCTTCTGGCCACCTCTGTCTCCTTCCTCCTTCTTCTTGTCTCTGTATAACTCTGTGAACATCTCTGAGCGGTCCAGTTGTGGAGTGCACATAAGGAAGTGACTACTGGCCAGCCCACTCTCTCCACTATTGATTCCACCTGATCTCATTTGGGTCACCTCTAACTCCCTCCTCCCTCTTCTCTTCTCCATGTAACGCTGTGAACCTTTCTGAGTGACCCTCACAGTAGAGAAACTTTTCTTCTTTAACGTAGATGTTTTATCAATGGTGCTGTATAGAAGGAGAAGTTTTGAAACTACTGTAAAAGTAAGACAGATAACTGGAAGCAGGAGGCTTAAGTCCAAACCCTGCCTCCAGGGAACTCCTGACTCCAAGGAACATTAATTGACAGGAGCTCATCAAATGCCTCCATACCGACACTGAAATCAAGCACCATACAAGGGCCAACAAGTTCCAGGGCAAGACATACCAAGCAAATTCTGCAGCAACAAAGGAACGCAGCCCTGAGCTTCAAGATACAGGCTGCCCAAAGTCACCCCAAAGCCACAAACATCTCATAACTCATTACTGGACACTTCATTGCACTCCAGAGAGAAGAAATACAGCTCCACCCACCAGAACATGGACACAAGCTTCCCTAACCAGGAAACCTTGACAAGACACCTGTACAAACCCACACACAACGAGGAAATGCCAGAGTAAAGAACTCCACAAACTGCCAGAATACAGAAAGGACACCCCAAACTCAGCAATTTAAACAAGATGAGACAGAGGAATACCCAGCAGATAAAGGAACAGGATAAATGCCCACCAAACCAAACAAAAGAGGAAGAGATAGGGAATCTACCTGATAAAGAATTCCGAGTAAGGATAGTGAAATGGATCTAAAATCTTGAAATTAAAATGGAATCACAGATAAATAGCCTGGAGACAAGGATTGAGAAAATGCAAGAAAGGTTTAACAAGGACCTAGAAGAAATAAAAAAAGAGTCAATATATAATGAATAATGCAATAAATGAAACTAAAAACACTCTGGAGGCAACAAATAGTAGAATAACAGAGGCAGAAGATAGGATTAGTGAATTCGAAGATAGAATGGTAGAAATAAATGAATCAGAGAGGATAAATGAAAAACGAATTAAAAGAAATGAGCACAATCTCAGAGACCTCCAGGACAATATTAAACGCTACAACATTCGAATCATAGGGGTCCCAGAAGAAGAAGACAAAAAGAAAGACCGTGAGAAAATACTTGAGGAGATAATAGTTGAAAACTTCCCTAAAATGGGGAAGGAAATAATCACTCAAGTCCAAGAAACCCAGACAGTCCCAAACAGGATAAAGCCAAGGCGAAACCCCCCAAGACACATATTAATCACATTAACAAAAATCAAACACAAAGAACAAATATGAAAAGCAGCAAGGGAAAAACAACAAATAACACACAAGGGAATTGCCATAAGGATAACAGCTGATCTTTCAATAGAAACTCTTCAAGCAAGGAGGGAATGGCAAGACATACTTAAAATGATGAAAGAAAATAACCTACAGCCCAGATTATTGTACCCAGCAAGGATCTCATTCAAGTATGAATGAGAAATCAAAAGCTTTTCAGACAAGCAAAAGCTGAGAGAATTCTGCACCACCAAACCAGCTCTCCAACAAATACTAAACAGGAAACACAAAAACGGTGTATAAATTCGAACCCCAAACAATAAAGTAAATGGCAATGGGATCATACTTATCAGTAATTACCTTAAACGTAAATGGGTTGAATGCTCCAACCAAAAGACAAAGACTGGCTGAATGGATACAAAAACAAGACCCCTACATATGTTGTCTACAAGAGACCCACCTCAAAACAGGGGATACATACAGACTGAAAGTGAAGGGCTGGAAAAAGATTTTCCATGCAAATAGGGACCAAAAGAAAGCAGGAGTAGCGATACTCATGTCAGATAAAATAGACTTTAAAACAAAGGCTGTGAAAAGAGACAAAGAAGGTCACTACATAATGATCAAAGGATCAATCCAAGAAGAAGATATAACAATTATAAATATATATGCACCCAACGTGGGAGCACCACAGTATGTAAGACAAATGCTAACAAGTATGAAAGGAGAAATTAACACTAACACAATAATAGTTGGAGATTTTAATACCCCACTCACACCTATGGATAGATCAACTAAACAGAAATTTAACAAGGAAACACAAACTTTAAATGATACAATAGACCAGTTAGACCTAATTGATATCTATAGGACAATTCATCCCAAAACAATGAATTTCAACTTTTTCTAAAGTGCACATGGAACCTTCTCCAGGATAGATCACATCCTGGGCCATAAAGCTAGCATTGGTAAATTCGAAAAAATAGAAATCATTCCAAGCATCTTTTCTGACCACAATGCAGTAAGATTAGATCTCAATTACAGGAGAAAAACTATTAAAAATTCCAACATATGGAGGCTGAACAACACGCTGCTGAATAACCAACAAATCACAGAAGAAATCAAAAAAGAAATCAAAATTTGCATAGAAACGGATGAAAATGAAAACAGAACAACCCAAAACTTGTGGGACACGGTAAAAGCAGTCCTAAGGGGAAAGTTCATAGCAATACAGGCACACCTCAAGAAACAAGAAAAAAGTCAAATAAATAAACTAACTCTACACCTAAAGCAACTAGAAAAGGAAGAAATGAAGAACCCCAGGGTTAGTAGAAGGAAAGAAATCTTAAAAATTAGAGCAGAAATAAATGCAAAAGAAACAAAAGAGACCATAGCAAAAATCAACAAAACCAAAAGCTGGTTCTTTGAAACGATAAATAAAATTGACAAACCATTAGCCAGACTCATCAAGAAACAAAGGGAGAAAAATCAAATCAATACAATTAGAAATGAAAATGGAGAGATCACAACAGAAAACACAGAAATACAAAGGATCATAAGAGACTACTATCAACAATTATATGCCAATAAAATGGACAACGTGGAAGAAATGGACAAATTCTTAGAAAAGTACAACTTTCCAAAACTGGACCAGGGAAGAAATAGAAAATCTTAACAGACCCATCACAAGCACGGAAATGGAAACTGTAACCAAAAATCTTCCAGCCAACAAAAGCCCAGGTCCAGACGGCTTCACAGCTGAATTCTACCAAAAATTTAGAGAAGAGCTAACACCTATCCTGCTCAAACTTTTCCAGAAAATTGCAGAGGAAGGTAAACTTCCAAACTCATTCTATGAGGCCACCATCAGCCTAATACCAAAACCTGACAAAGATCCCACAAAAAAAGAAAACTACAGGCCAATATCACTGATGACATAGATGCAAAAATCCTTAACAAAATTCTAGCAATCAGAATCCAACAACACATTAAAAAGATCATACACCATGACCAAGTGGGCTTTATCCCAGGGATGCAAGGATTCTTCAATATCCGCAAATCAATCAATGTAATACACCACCTTAACAAATTGAAAAATAAAAACCATATGATTTTCTCAATAGATGCAGAGAAAGCCTTTGACAAAATTCAACATCCATTTATGATAAAAAATCTCCAGAAAGCAGGAATAGAAGGAATATACCTCAACATAATAAAAGCTATAGATGACAAACCCACAGCAAACATTATCCTCAATGGTGAAAAATTGAAAGCATTTCCTCTAAAGTCAGGAACAAGACAAGGGTGCCCACTTTCACCATTACTATTCAACATAGCTTTGGAAGTTTTGGCCACAGCAATCAGAGCAGAAAAAGAAACAAAAGGAATCCAAATTGGAAAAGAAGAAGTAAAACTCTCACTGTTTGCAGATGACATGATCCTCTACATAGAAAACCCTAAAGACTCCACCAGAAAATTACTAGAACTAGCCAATGACTATAGTAAAGTTGCAGGATATAAAATCAACACACAGAAATCCCTTGAATTCCTATACACTAATAATGAGAAAACAGAAAGAGAAATTAAGGAAACAATTTCATTCACCATTGCAACGGAAAGAATAAAATACTTAGGAATATACCTACCTAAAGAAACTAAAGACCTATATATAGAAAACTATAAAACACTGGTGAAAGAAATCAAAGAGGACACTAATAGGTGGAGAAATATACCATGTTCATGGATTGGAAGAATCAATATAGTGAAAATGAGTATACTACCCAAGGCAATTTATAGATTCAACGCAATCCCTATCAAGCTACCAACAGTATTCTTCACAGAGCTAGAACAAATAATTTCACAATTTGTATGGAAATACAAAAAACCTCGAATAGCCAAAGCGATCTTGAGAAAGAAGAATGGAACTGGAGGAATCAACCTACCTGATTTCAGGCTCCGCTACAAAGCCACAGTTATCAAGACAGTATGGTACTGGCACAAAGACAGAAATATAGATTAGTGGAACAAAATAGAAAGCCCAGAGATAAATCCACACACATATGGACACCTTATCTTTGACAAAGGAGGCAAAAATATACAATAGATTAAAGACAATCTCTTTAACAAGTGGTGCTGGGAAATCTGGTCAACCACTTGTAAAAGAATGAAACTAGAACACTTTCTAACACAATACACAAAAATAAACTCAAAATGGATTAAAGATCTAAACGTAAGACCAGAAACTATAAAACTCCTAGAGGAGAACATAGGCAAAACACTCTCTGAAATACATCACAGCAGGATCCTCTATGACCCACCTCCCAGAATATTGGAAATAAAAACAAAAATAAACAAATGGGGCCTAATTAACCTTAAAAGCTTCTGCACATCAAAGCAAACTATTAGCAAGGTGAAAAGACAGCCTTCGGAATGGGAGAAAATAATAGGAAATGAAGCAACTGACAAACAACTAATCTCAAAAATATACAAGCAACACCTACAGCTCAACTCCAGAAAAATAAATGACCCAATCAAAAAATGGGCCAAAGAACTAAATAGACATTTCTCCAAAGAAGACATACAGATGGCTAACAAACACATGAAAAGATGCTCAAAATCACTCATTATCATAGAAATGCAAATCAAAACCACTATGAGGTACCATTTCACGCCAGTCAGAATGGCTGCAATCCAAAAGTCTACAAATAATAAATGCTGGAGAGGGTGTGGAGAAAAGGGAACCCTCTTACACTGTTGGTGGGAATGCAAACTAGTACAGCCACTATGGAGAACAGTGTGGAGATTCCTTAAACAACTGGAAATAGAACTGCCTTATGATCCAGCAATCCCACTGCTGGGCATACACACTGAGGAAACCAGAAGGGAAAGAGACACGTGTACCCCAATGTTCATCGCAGCACTGTTTCTAATAGCCAGGACATGGAAGCAACGTAGATGTCCATCAGCAGATGAATGGATAAGAAAGCTGTGGTACATATACACAATGGAGTATTACTCCGCCATTAAAAAGAATAGAATGAATCAGTTCTAATGAGGTGGATGAAACTGCAGCCTATTATACAGAGTGAAGTAAGCCAGAAAGAAAAACACCAATACAGTATACTAACGCATATATATGGAACTTTGAAAGACGGTAACAATAACCCTGAGTATGAGACAGCAAAAGAGACACTGATGTATAGAAGAGTCTTATGGACTCTGTGGGAGAGGGAGAAGGTGGGAAGATTTGGGAGAATGGCATTGAAATATGTAAAATATCATGTATGAAAAGAGTTGCCAGTCCAGGTTTGATGCATGACACTGGATGCTTGGGGCTAGTGCTCTGGGACGACCCAGAGGGATGCTATGGGGGGGAGGAGGGAGGAGGGTTCAGGATGGGGAGCACATGTATACCTGAGGCAGATTCATTTTGATATTTGGAAAAACTAATACAATTATGTAAAGTTTAAAAATAAAATAAAATTAAAAAAAAAATCCACAGGAGGCTTGACTCCCTTTAGGCCACTCAGTGGTCTCCAAGAAATACCCGTCGGGACTCGAGAGCAGAGCAGAGTCTTTTCCTTCCTCTCGAGATAAGGCCTGACTCCTCGGGTGCGTCTAAAATGCAACCCCGAGATCTCTGTCGCCCCTGGAGAGGAACATTAGGTCCCGGACACAAGCTTAGATGAGGTCTCTTTTGCCCTGAAGTGACTCGAGAGCAATCCCTAGCTCTCTCTCGCAACTCTAATGGAAGATTGGACTTCCCTGGGCCAACACAAGAGGAAGCCTGAATTCCCCATCATAACTCGAGAATCCCGCCGAAACTCGAGAAAAACCACATGGTTACCCCGTCATCGCAAGATGAGGCCCTTGCCCGCTACAGCGTCTAAAGAGAAGTCCCAGGTTTCTTCTTGAAGTGTTTTCACACTTCAAGTGTGAAAACTTGGCACCCTTGATGCGATTCCAAAAGTTCCCCAACACCCTGGTCTCTCTCGAGGGGAACACCGAGGTTCCCGGTACGACTTCATCTGAGCCACTTCTCCCCTCCTGATTGCGACTGGAGGGTCGACTCCCGTGTTTTGTCTGGAAGGGGTTCCCAACCTTCCCGGCGCACCTCAGGATGAGGCCGGTCTAACGAGAATATTTGAGACGTAGCTTCATGGGTGGTAACACATGCTGAAAGACCCCGATTCCCCGGTCCGCTCTTGATAAGAACCCGATGCCCGGACACCTCTTCAAAGGCAACCCTGTGGAAGAAGGCACAACACGAAGGGGCACTGACACCCTCGTGCATCGTCCGGAAAAACCCGCAGATTCCAAACACAGTTCGACAAGTTGCCTGTCACCCCATGAATAACTCGAGAGGCAAGCGGAGTTCCATTCCTCCTTACAAGACGAGGCATGACTCTCCTGTCCTAACTCTGCAGGGACCCTGCGATCAGAGTCAGAAATGGAGATGAACCTTGAGGTTCCTGCCTCCACTCGAGATGAGGCCCTCTTCTATTGCACCAAACCCAGTGGAGTCCCGAGAGTGCCCTCCCAACTCCAGGGTATCCCTGACTTCTCAGAGGCACACTGAGAAGCTCCCTGAGGCCACCGGCACTAGTCGAGGGAACCCAGGGTTTACTGCCGTGACCCAAGAAACACCTTGAAAGTCCTTCTTTAACGGTTCTTGAGGCCCAATACACCTTCCATGACTGTAGAGCAATGACGCGCTCCCCCTCGCAATGCGCATGGAGACCTGACTTCCCAAGCGCCACATGAGAGGCTCCCTGAGCTCCCCGTAGTACCTCATGAGAAACCCCACACTGGCGCTGCAGCTCGAGAAAACCCACGAGACGCCCCCTTCATCGCGAGATGATGGCCTTCTTTTCCTGCATGGCCTGGAGAGCAATCCTGAGTCCTCTCTCCAAACTCCACAGGAGGCTTGACTCCCTTTAGGCCACTCAGTGGGCTCCAAGAGATACCCGTCGCAACTCGAGAGGAGAGCGGAGTCCTTCGCTTCCCCTCGAGACAAGGACTGACTCCCCGGGTGCATCAGGAAAGCAACCCCGAGATCCCTGTCCCCCCTGGAGACGAACATTATGTCCTGGACACAAGCCTAGATAAGGTCTCTTTTGCCCTGCAGTAACTCAAGCGCAATCCCTAGCTCTCCCTCGCAACTCGAATGGAAGACTGGACTTCCCTGGGCCAACACAAGAGGAAGCCTGAATTTCCTGACCTAACTCGAGAATCCCGCCACAACTCGAGAAAAACGACGTGGTTAACCCGTCACCACAAGATGAGGCCCTTGCCAGCTACAGCGTCTCAAGAGAAGTCTCACGTTCCGTCTTGAAGTTTGAAACGGTACTTAGCACCTTTGATGTGACTCCAAAAGTTCCCCGACATCCCAGTTTTACTCGAGGGGAACATCGAGGTTCCCGGCACCACTTCATCTGAACCCCTTCTCCCCTCCTGATTGGGACAAGAGGGTCGATTCACTTGCTTTGTCTGAAAGGGTTACCGACCTTCCTGGTGCACCTCAGGTTGAGGTCCGTCTCAAGAAGAAATTCGAGACGTAGGCTTGTGGGTGGTGCCACATGCCGAAAGACCCTGATTTCCTGGTCTGCTCTTGATAAGAACCTGAAGGCTGGATACCTCTTCGAAGGCAACCCTGTGTATGAAGGCAAAAAACAAAGGGGAACTGACACCCCCATGCATCGTCCGGATAAAACCGCAGGTTCCACACACAGCTCGACAAGTGGCCTGTTATCTGGTGAACAACTCGAGAGTCCAGTGGAGTTCCATTCCTCCACACAAGACGAGGCCTGACTCTCCTGTCCTAACTCTGTAGGGACTCTGTGTTCAGAGTCAGAAATGGAGAGCAACCCTGAGGTTCCTGCTTCAAACCGAGATGAGGCCCTCTTCTGACAAGGTCCAGCCTCGGCTGGTCCAGGGTTTTCGAAGGGGAGACAGAGTAGGCGACCTATTGATTTATTTATCAAAGATATAAAGAGTAATAGAATGAGGATAGCTCAGTAGGAAAATTTAGTGGAGAAAAGAAGCTGAGTAGCTTGGTTTATGCGGAAAATCAGTATAACCCGTGACACCAGGTTAGCTCTTACCACGGAGGCCGCAGTCTCCCTCTTGAATAGCGAAAAGTGCCCCACCTTAGACACCTTCTCAAGTGGTCTTCGAAGCCCAGGCAAATAAATGGTCGCAGAGGATATCCGCGCTCCAGATGGACACTCATCTGAAAATTGAGGGGAAGAATGACATTAGGAGACTAAGCGTTGGCAATCAAGGCCCGTAGCTTTAGTTTCAACAGGGGTTTTTATACCCTAAGTTACACATAGAGGATAATGGGGATGCAAAGTCAGCAGCCTTTGATCCTTATCAAAAACCAGGGTTTCTTTCCTGCAAATGTATCATATAGAAATGGTTTAGGTGATTTACATCATCTTCTAGCCAGAAGACCTATTAACATTTTATGACTCTTGACAAAGACTTATCAACCGTAAGACTTATTTTCTCTAAGAGTAATTATTTTAAGCTTTGGCCCCATCTTTCGAAGATAAAATTGCATTCCTATAGGGCAGATATGTAATGGGTTTACAACAAAGGAAATAATTTATTACCTTAAGGGTCTAAAGTTAGTAACACCAAGGCCACTACTTATTTCTTCTACATACCAACTATATTAATTAATACACATTCAATTATACAATTCAGGGGATGTGGAAACTTGGCAACAAGCATTGGTTCATCAATGAAATCTTTTACTAGTTTTATTCTGACAGTTTCTAACTCTCTGAGAGGCTCTAAGCTATTTGAATATCTTAAGCTTCCCGTGCCTCTCGAGGCTTGGAGACTGTAAACAATTGTATGCATTGCTGTAGGAGTCCGGGTAAACTTGTCAGGCGAGTTAGAGAGCCATTTGACGTGTTTGGATTTAAACACTCCTAATTGCCCAGGAACTTTATTAATTGGAGCTGTAAGTTAGCTCTTTGACAGAAAGAATGAGATGGTGGTGGGGGACAGCCCCCAGTAAAGTCAGAGGTGAGAGCACAAAGCAATAAAGTAGGCAGACACTGGTTTTGGGGGGTAGATGCTCAAGAATATCCGGGAGGACTCCCGAGGCTCGATCCCGCCTTTGTGTATGCCCAGCCTCCTTCCTCATGACCTTTGTCACGAGTGGAATGTCTCTCGCCGGCTCCCGGCATCTCCCCGTTTTTTATTTCTTAAAACAGCCAGATGTAGCTCAGTCGCGAGCCTCTGAATACTCTGCCAAAGAATCCTGACAATACAAGGAAGAATGATTATGAGAAGCAGAATTAAAGCAGCCACCGCAGCATAGCTAAAGACATTAGACAGAATATTCTTTCCTGAGATGTAGTTAGGGAAAGTATGGAAGAAATCATTTGCTGTTCCAGCAGCAGTAAAATCTAATCGGGAGTGCTCCATGGTTGCTATTTGATAGTGAAGTTTCCCTACGTCTCAACCAATGTCAGAGCTGTTCCAGATACCTGAAATATGGTTTTTAATCTTTTCCCATTCAAAATCTGTCTCATTTACTTTCAGGGGTGTTCCACATATCCACCGATAGTCAGCATGACAAGACAATGCCATTTTCACCTTTAAAGCCTGCAATTCAGTCCCAATATGTATTACTGCTTCCTCTAGGGCGTCTACCCTCATTTCTAATTTTCTCTCTATAGCTTCCTGTGTTGCCAATGTTAAAGAAACATTTTTGGACATAGAATCAACATATTGAGCAGTATGTACTTGTTGAGTCAATGATATTTCTGCCACAGTAACAGAAGTGATTGCACTTATCAAAGCTGCTGTTCCCAAGATAATTAAGCCCACAAGCCATCGTGTTTGCATTAAATCCTGTAGTTGTTGTAATACAGCAAGACCATAATTCAATAAGTGGTTACATCATAAGATAAGGTGGATGTTGTAGCATTACAAAGGAGCAAACATTATATTGAGGGTTTAAACAAGATGAACCAGGGAGCAGCTGTAGGTGTCAGCCCGGGGGAGCAGTGTCCCCAGCATCAGGAGGCAGAACGCGAGCGGCAGGCTGTGGGCCAAGGCGCCTATGGTGGGCGGAGGGGCAGGGTTCGTGGTTTAGGGCTAGCCGCCACCGCTTGGGCTCAGGGCGGTCCCCTCTCGCCGGTGGGGCCACGCTGGTCTGGACGGCACTCCGCGGGTGCGCTTTCCTCTCTGGCCCTCACTCGCTGCACAGACTTCTTTGCTCTAGGTCACGGGGTGCAGCGAGGTGGGTGCGAGGCACTGCTGGTGGCACGGAGGCGAGAGCTGGCTGGGGGAGGGGGAGCGAGCGAGTGCGCGCGCCGCAAACCTGGTCTTTGGGGAATGTGACATGACGAATTTGTCTGAGATCCAAACCGGAGAATCTGCATTCTGTAGAAATATACAAGCATACCCTCTCTCACAAGTTAGCAACACATCTGGCCTTTTTCACTCTCCCGTAAGGAGGCCTTTTTACTTGACCAGGGGCCGAGTCGTAGCCTGTAATTCAGGCATCTAGTGTCTCATCATTGTAGTCTGCCCCTGTGTGTTTACGTTTAAGTGATTAATTACAATTGGAACATAACTTCACTATTTGTCTAGCTGTTTCCCTATGGATATGTTAATTTAGGTCTAATGTTTAGTTTAGGTCTCTGTATAAATTTAAGTAATAAATGTATAACCTCCTTATCTCATTTTGGTATACAGGTATACAGATATACCTAAATGCAAAATGCATTTATATATGTATTTATATATGGCAACAAGTATAAAGTTATTGACATATAATATATATAAATCAATATACTTGAATTAATCTTTATAATTAATATATTAATTAATATATATTACAACAATACAACACATACACAGCTAATACCAACCAACACAAACCAATATACTGTAATAATACATGTCACACATTTATAATTATACAGTATATAGAACATTTATCATCACAGCACATCAATCCATACCAATTAATATCAGCCACACACACATTATATTCTGCCATATATATTTAATTATACAGTATATATATATATGTGTGTGTATATAGTATACATATTAATTTATATACAAATTAATTAAGTATAGATCTATAAATAGAATTAGGTATACCTTTATTATATTTTATTTATACCCATACCTAATTAGGCAAACTGTAATTAGGCAAATACATTTATATTATGTATTTATAACAATATATAAAGTATTGTTAAATGTACCACCTGTACAGCATCTCCACCCCACATACCACTTTCTCTAATCCCACCAACTCATTTTCAGTATTATGTGTTGGCCAGGAGCTGGGCCAGTCTTTCCCAGCAATGTTAAGAGACGTCTGTTCCTGTGTCTAATAGCCCTGGCGTTTTATTCTCTTGAATTAAAAGATCTTTTAAAGGCCTTGGAACTGTAATTTCCTGCACCCAAAAGGCTAGATCACTAGATCCAAATGTTTTGTGGCTCTTAGCTTGAGAAGTCAAGTTTTTCCTTGTCTGATAGTAAGGTAAAAGTAAAAGCTGTGTTACTCTTTGACCTTTATTAATTTGTACAGTTTTGATAGGCAGTGAGATCAAGACTTTAATTTCTCAATATCATCAGAATCTACTACACCATGCACCAGCGAAATTTCTTTTCTTTCTTTTTTTTTTATTTAATTATTTTTTAAAAGAAAGCGAGCTACGCCCCAGGACAAATCTTACAATGTCCTCAGATAGGGGGCCAGCCACTCCGGTTGGAATTGGAGTAAGCGGCACATCAGGGGTTAATATTGTTATTAAATCTCCTTGCCTTTTCGCTTTTCTCCTAGCCTGGGTGAGACCCCCCTGAGGGAGTTTTCTCCAAGGAGCACGCTCTGCATATTGTGTACTAAAAGCTCCTTTGTTTAAAAAACTTTTTATCTTCCTCAGTCTTAGGCAACACTTTGGGAGGCTTTGGGGGCAAAGTGGGGAACTCCTGGGTCCTGGGAGGCACAATCGAAGGCGGTGGTGGTCTCCTTAAATCAGAAAGTGGTGGATAAGTTTTTTAAAGGTTTGTGCAGAGGGGGAGGGAGCTCGCCAGGGCTCTCGGCCACAGCGTCCTGTAAGCCCTCTCCTTCCTCGGGAGGTAGACCACTTTCTCCCTCCTTTTTTTTTTTTCAATGGCAGAAAATATGATCTGTGCAGTAAATGGAGACTCACCACCATCCACCTCTATAGCCTCCCCCATAGGCTATTTAACAGCCTCGTGACGGAGGTCCAGGACATTTCTAATCATATTCCACAGTCAATAAATATTTGTCTATTCTTAGATGCAGAGAAATCCATTTTTAATTTTTTTTTAATTTTAGAGAATATTTTTATTTATTTTGTAACCTCTTTACCCTGGCTAAACTGCAGAGGGGACTAGAAAAGAAGCCTCAAGGTGAGGATCGAGTTCATCCTTGGGACTAGAGAAAATCCTTCTCCGGGAAACTCCTAGCGGTGGCCCTTTACCCCGACATGGAGGAGGAGGCATAGGGGGATGGGAGCGTGCCGAAGTTTTCCTCTTCTGTTCCGGAGATCCTTTAACTGTTTGGTAACTAAATCTTACGAACTGTCTGATCGGGGATGTTTCCCTCAACCTCCTAGGAGCGGATGGTCTGATTAGGGATATTTTCTTAAACTTTTAGGAGCATCTTTAGCTAAAAAAAAAAAAAAAAACAATCCTCATCAGAATGGCATCGAGCTGCTGTTTCCTCTAAACCTTTTTCAAATTGAGGGGAGAGCTGATCTTTCTTTTCATCCCTATCTTTTACATGCTCATTGGCAGTCATAGCGGCTAGCCATTCATTTAGCTGTCGATAGCTAGGTATAGCCTCTTCATTTTCACTTTTCTTTATAACAGGTACCTTTTCAGATTTGCTTTTTTGTTTAACAGGTACTTTTCCAACTTTACTTTCCACTTTAACAGGTACCTTTTCAAATTCATGAGCTGGATCTAAAACATCTCTAGTCATATTCCACAGAGGAAAGGTGTAAGTAGGGATTTTTTCCAAACCTTGCTGAGCACAATAAGCTCTTAGCTGTTTTCCTAGTTTTTTCAAGATATCTAGGTTAACAGTGCCTTGTTGTAGAAACCAAGGGCAGTGGTCTTGTACAAATGTAAAAAATGATTGAATGGAAGATGTTTTAACCTTGATTCTTCTTTTACTTAATAACTGTAAAATTACTCCTATAAAGAGCTGTCTTTCATTTGATTCAGTGTTGCCCATGTCAGAAAATTAAGGATAGTAAAAGATTTTGCTTTTAGCTATCTAAAGATTAGGCCCTTTTTGTCAGCCTTTTTAGAAACCGTTTTTTCTCTCTAACTCTTCAACACTTCCCACTCCTCTCGCCCTGTCTATTCTACAGGGGGATCTGCAGCCCCCTAAGTGGGATCCTCTCTGTCCCCAAAACTGAACACTGGGGGAATGGGGTTGGGGATTTACCTTCGAAATGCCTGTCTCGGGCGCCACCTGCAGAGGTCCAGCCCCAGCTGATCCAGGGTATTTGAAGGGAAGATGGAGTAGGCGACCTATTTATATATTTATTTATTCATCAAAGATATACAGAGTAATAGAATGAGGATAGCTCAGTAGGAAAATTCAGTGGAGAAAAGCAGCTGAGTAGCTTGGTTTATGCGGAAAATCAATATAACCCATGACACCAGGTTAGCTCTGACCACGGAGGCTGCAAGTGCCCTCTAGAATAGAGGAAGTTGCCCCACCTTAGACACCTTATCGAGTAGGTCTTTGAAGCCCAGGCAAATAAATGGTCGCAGAGGATATCCGCGCTCCAGATGGACACTCATCTGAAAATTGAGGGGAATAATGACATGGGGAGACCAAGCGTTGGCGAGCAAGGCCCGTAACTTTATTTTCAACACAGGTTTTAATACCCTAAGTTACACATAGAGGATAATAGGGGATGCAAAGTCAGCAGTCTTTAATCCTTATCAAAAACCAGGGTTTCTTTTCTGCAGATTTATCGTATAAAAATGGTTTAGATGATTTACATCATCTTCTGGCCAGAAGACCTATTAACATTTTATGACTCTTGACAAAGACTTATCAACCATAAGAGTTATTTTCTCTAAGAGTAATTGTTTAAGGTTTGGCGCAATCTTTCGAAGATAAAATTGCATTCCTATAGGGAGGATGTGTAATGGGTTTACAACAAAGAAAATAATTTATTACCTTAAGGGTCTAAAGTTACTAACATCAAGGCCAGTACTTATTTTTTCTACATACCAACTATATTAATTAACACACATTCAAGGATACAATTCAGGGGATGTGGAAACTTGGCAAAAAGGATTGGTTCATCAATGAAATCTTTTACTAGTTTTATTCTGACAGTTTCTAACTCTCTGAGAGGCTCTAAGCTATTTGAATATCTTAAACTTCCCGTGCGTCTCGAGGCTGGGAGACTGTACACAATCGTATGCATAGCTGTAGGAGACCGGGTAAACTTGTCAGGCGAGTTAGAAAACCATCTGAGGGGTTTGGATTTAAACACTACTAATTGCCCAGGAACATTATTAGTTGGAGCTGTAAGTTAGCTCTTTGACAGAGAGAGTGAGATGGTGGTAGGGGACATCCCCAGTAATGTCAGAGGTGAGAGAACAAAGTCATAAAAAAGGCAGACTTTGGTTTTTGGGGGTAGATGCTCAAGAATATACGGGGGAACTCCCGGAGGCTTGATCCCGCCTTTGCGTATGCCGAGACTCTTTCCTCATGACATTTGTCACGAGTGGAATGTCTCTCGCTGGCTCCCGGCAATCTTCCATTGCACCAAACGCAGTGGAGTCCCGAGAGGCCCCTCCCAACACCACTGTATCAGTGTCTTCTCAGAGGCACCCTGAGCAACTCCCTGAGGTCACCGGCACAAGTCGAGGGAACACAAGGTCTCCTGCCGCAACCCGAGAAAGACCTCAAGAGTCCGTCTTCAACGCGTCTTGAGGCCGGATTCCCCTACCATGACTCGAGAGCAATGACACGCTCCCCCTCGCCATGCGCATTGACACCTGACTTCACTGGCGCCACATGAGAGGCTCCCTGAGCTCCCCGTCATACCTCGTGAGAAACCCCACACTGGCGCCGCAGCTCGGGAAAACCCACGAGACGCCACCGTCATCGCGAGATTGGGGACTTCTTTTCCTGCCTGACCTGGAGAGCAATCCCTGGTCCTTTCTCTAAACTTCACAGGAGGCTTTACTCCCTTTAGGCCACTCAATGGGCTCCAAGAGATACCTGTCGCGACTTGAGAGGAGAGCAGAGTACTTTGTTTCCCCTCGAGACGAGGCCTTACCTCGGGTGAGTCTGGAATGCAACCCCAAGATCCCTGTTGCCCCTGGAGAGGAACATTATGTCCTGGACAAAAGCCTAGATGAGGTCTATTTTGCCCTACAGTGACTCGAGAGCAACACCCATCTCTCCCTCGCAATTCGAATGGAAGATTGGTCTTCACTGGGCCAACACAAGAGGAAGTCTGAATTTCCCGTTGTAACTCGAGAATCCCGCCTCAACTCTTAAAAACCACGTGGTTCCCCATTCATCGCAATATGAGGCCTTTGCCCGCTACAGAGTCTCAAGAGAAGTCCCATGTTTCGTCATAAAGTTCGAAATGCTACTTGGCACCCTTGATGCGACCCCAAAAGTTCCCCAATATACCGGTCTCACTCCAAGGGAACACCGAAGTTCCTGGCACCACTTCATTTGAGCCCCTTCTCCGCTCCTGATCACGGCAGGAAGGTCGATCCCCCTGCTTTGTCTAGAAGGGGTTCCCGACCTTCATGGCGCACCTCAGGATGAGGCCAGTCTCACGAAGAAATTCGAGACGTAGCCTCGTGTTGGTGCCACGTGCCAAAAGACCCCGATTTCTCGGTCTTGCTCTTGATAAGAACCCGATGCCCGGACACCTCTTCTAAGGCAACCCTGTGGATGAAGGCACTACACGAGGGGGCACTGGCAACCCTGTTCATCGTCCGGAAAACCCCGCAGGATCCACATACAGCTCCACAACTGGCCTGTCACCCCTTAAACAAAGAGAGAGGAAAGCGGAGTTCCCTTCCTCAGACAAGACGAGGCCTGAGTATCCAATCCCAACTCTGCAGGCACGCTTCGATCTGAGTCAGAAATGGAGAGGAAACCTGAGGTTCCTGCCTCAACCTGAGATGAGGCCCTCTTCCATTAAAACAAACCCAGTGGAGTCCCGAGAGGCCACTCCCATCTCCACAGTATCCCTGACTTCTCATAGGCATTCTGATAAGCTCCTTGAGGCCACCGGCAAACGTCGAGGGAAATAAGGGTTTCCTGCCACAATCGAAGAAAGACCTCGAGAGTCCTTCTTCAATGCGTCTTGAGGTCAGATTCCCCTACCATGGCTCGAGAGCAATAACGCGCTCCCCCTCGCCACGCACATGGAGACCTGACTTCCCTGGCGCCACATGAGAGGCTCCCTGAGCTCCCTGACGTACCTCGTGTGAAACCCCACACTGGCGCCGCAGCTCGAGAAAACCCACAAGACCCCTCCGTCATCGCGAGATGAGGGCCATCTTTTCCTGCATGGCCTGGAGAGCAGTCCCAAGTCCTCTCTCCAAACTTCACAGGAGGCTTGACTCCCTTTAGGCCACAAAGTGGGCTCCAAGAGGTGCCCGTCGCAACTCGAAAGGAGAGCGGAGTCCTTTGCTTCCCTTCGACACGAGGCCTGACTCCCTGGGTGAGTCTGGAATGCAAACCTGAGATTCCTGTGGCCCTTGGAGAGGAACATTAGGTCCTGGACACAAGCCTAGATGAGGTCTCCTTTGCCCTGCAGTGACTCGAGCGCAACCCCCAGCTCTCCCTCGCAACTCGAATGGATGATTGGACTTCCCTGGCCCAACACAAGAGGAAGCCTGAAATCCCCGTCGTAACTCGAGAATCCCGCCGCAACTCGAGAAAAACCACGTGGCTCCCCCGTCATCGCAAGATGAGGCCCTTGGCCGCTACAGCGTATCAAGAGAAGTCCCACGTTCCATCCTGAAGTACAAAACGGTACTTGGCACCCTGGATGCGACCCCCAAAGTTCCCTGACATACCGGTCTCACTCGAGGGAAACACCAAAGTTCACGGCACCACTTCCTGTGAGCCCCTTCACCCCTCCTGATCGCAACAGGAGGGTCGACTCCCATGCTTTGTCTGCAAGGGGTTCCCGACGTTCCCCGCGAACCTCCGGATGAGGCCGG
Source organism: Bubalus kerabau (assembly GCF_029407905.1). Taxonomy (NCBI): domain Eukaryota; kingdom Metazoa; phylum Chordata; class Mammalia; order Artiodactyla; family Bovidae; genus Bubalus; species Bubalus kerabau. The sequence goes on along the minus strand of NW_026577883.1, from coordinate 1,993,601 downwards.
TCTCATGAGGAAATTCGAAAAGTAGCCTCATGGTTGGTGCCACATGCTGAAAGATCCCGAATTCCCGGTCCACTCTAGATAAGAACCTGACACCCGGACATCTCTTCGAAGGCAACCCTGTGGATGAAGGCACAACACGAAGGGACACTGACATCCCCATGCATCGTCTGGAAAAACCCGCCGATTCCACTCACAGCTCCAAATGTGGACTGTCACCCCGTGAACAACTCGAGAGGCAAGTGAAGTTGCATTCCTTCACACAAGACGAGGCCTTACCCTCCTGGCCCAACTCTTCAGGGACCCTGCGATCGGAGTCAGAAATGGAGAGGAACCCTGAGGTTCCTGCCTCAACTAGAGAAGAGGCCCTCTTCAATTGAACCAAACTCAGTGGTGTCCCGAGAGGCCCCTCCCAACACCACAGTATCCCTGAATTCTCAGAGGCTCCCTGAGAAGCTACCTGAGGTCACTGGCACAAGTCGAGGGAACCCAGAGTTTCCTGAAGTAACCCGAGAAAGACATGGAGAGTCCTTTTTCAACGTCTCTTGATGCCCGATTCCCCTACCATGACTCCAGAGCAAGGACGCGCTCCCCTTGCCACAAGCAGGAAAACTGACTTCCCTAGTACCACACAAGAGGCTCCCTGAGTACCCCATCGTACCTCGTGAGAAAACCCACACTGGCGCCGCAGTTCGAGAAAAACCACAAGATGCCCCCGTCAAGGAGAGATGGGGGCCTTCTTTTCCTGCCTGACCTGGAGAGCAATCCCTGGTCCTCTCTCCAAACTTCACAGGAGGATTGACTCCATTTAGGCCACTCAGTTGGGTCCAAGAAATACCCGGTGCGACTCGAGAGGAGAGCGGAGTCCTTTGCTTCCCTCGAGACGAGGCCTGACTCCCCGGGTGAGTTTGGAATGCAACCCCGAGATCCCTGTCGCCCCTGGAGTGGAATATTATGTCCTAGACACAAGCCTAGATGAGGTCTATTTTGCCCTACAGTGACTCGAGAGCAACCTCCATCTCTCCCTCACAATTTGAATGGAAGATTGGTCTTCCCACGGTCAACACAAGAGGAAGTCTGAATTTCCCATCGTAATTCGAGAATTCAGCCTCAAGTCTTAAAAACCATGTGGTTCCCCCTTCATTGCAATATGAGGCCCTTGCCAGCTAGAGTCTCAAGAGAAGTCCCACGTTCCATCTTAAAGTTCGAAATGCTACTTGGCACCCTTGATGCGACCCCAAAGTTCCCCAACATACCGGTCTCACTCCAGGGGAAGACCGAAATTCCCGGCGTCTCCAGGGAAGTCCCATGTTCCGTCCTTAAGTGTGAAACGGTACTTGACACCCTTGATGAGACCGCGAAAGTTCGCCGACACGCTGGGTGCCTCGAGGGGAACACCGAGGGTCCCGGCACCACTTCATCTGAGCCCCTTCTCCCCTCCTGATCGCGACAGGAGAGTCGATTCCCCTGCTTTCTCTGGAAGGGGTTCCCGGCCTTCCTGGTGCACCTCAGGATGAGGCCGGTCTCAGGAGGAAATTCGAGACTAGCCATGTGTGAGGTGCCACGTGCCGAACGACCCCGATTATCCGGTCCGCTCTTGATAAGAACCCGATGCCCGGACACCTCTTCGAAGGCAACCCTGTGAGTGAAGGCACAACACGAAGGGGCACTGACACCCCCGTGCATCATCCGGAAAAACCCGCAGGGTCTACACACAGCTCGACAAGGGGCCTGAGACTCCCGGAACAACTCGAGAGGCAACCAGAATTCCATTCCTCAGACAAGACGAGGCATGACTCTCCTGTCCCAACACTGCAGGGACCGTGCAGTCGGAGTCAGAATCGGAGAGGAAGCCTGAGGTTCCTGCCTCCCCTCGAGATGAGGCCCTCTTCCATTGCGCCGAACCCAGCAGAGTCCCGAGAGGCCCTGCCAACTCCACAGCATCCCTCACCTCTCAGAGTCACCATGGGAAGTTCCCTATAGTCCCCTGCAGAAGTCGAGGGAAACGAGGGTTTCCCGCCGCCACCCGAGAAAGACCTCGAGAGTCCTTCTTCAATGCGTCTTGAGGCCCTAGTCACTTCCCATGACTCGAGAGTGATGACCAGCTCCCCCTCGCCATGCGCATGGAGACATGAGTTCCCTGGCACCGCACGAGAGGCTCCCTGAGGTCCTTGTCGTGCCTCGTGAGAAAATCCCCATGGGCGCCGCAGCCTGAGGAAACACATGAGACGCCCCCGTCATCGCTAGATGAGGGCCTTCTTTTCCTGCCTGGCCTGGAGAGCAATCCCGAGTCCTCTCTCCAAACTGAAGAGGAGGCTCGACACCCTTGAGTCCACTCATTGGGCTCCAAGAGATCCGTGTCGCGACTTGAGAGGAAAGCGGAGTCCTCTGCTTCCCCTCGAGGCGAGGCCTGACTCCCTGGGGGAGTCTGGAATGGAAACCCGAGATCCCTGTCTTCCCTTGAGAGGAATATTAAGTCCTGGACACACGCCTCGATGAGGTCTCTTTGGCCCTGTAGTGACTCGAGCAGAACCCCCAGCTTTCCCTCGCAACTCCAGGGGAAGATTGGGCTTCCCAGGGCCAACCCAAGAGGAAGCCTGAAATCCCCGTCGTTTTCGAGAATCCAGACGCAACTCGAGAAAAACGACGTGGTTCCAACGTCTTCACAGGATGAGGCCCTTGCCCGCTACAGCGTCCCCAGGGAAGTCACATGTTCCGTCCTGAAGTGGGAAACGGTACTTGGCTCCCTTGTTGCGACCCCTAAAGTTCCCTGAAATGCCGGGTTCCCTCGAGTGGAACACCTAGAGTCCCGGCCCCACTTCATCTGAGCCCCATCTCCCCACCTGATCACGACAGGAGAGTCGATTCCCCTTCTTTGTGTGGAAGGTGTTCCCGGCCTTCCCGGCGCACCTCAGGATGATGCTGGTCTCACGAGGAAATTCGAGATGAGCCACGTGGGTGCTGCCACATGCCGAACGACCCCGATTTCCTGGTCCGCTCTTGAAATGAACCCGATGCCCGGACACCTCTTTGAAGGCAACCCTGTGGGGGAAGGCACAAAATGAAGGGGCAATGACACCCCTGTGCATCTTCTGGAAACACCCGCAGGTTCCACACACAGCTCGACAAGGGGCCTGAAACCCACTGAACGAGTCAAGAGGCAAGCAGAGTTCCATTACTCAGACAAGACGAGGCCTGACTCTCCTGTCCCAACCCTGCAGGGACCCTGCGGTCGGAGTCAGAAATGGAGAGGAAGCCTGAGGTTCCTGCCTCCAATCGAGATGAGGCCCTCTTTCATTTCGTCAAACCTAGTCGAGTCCCGAGAGGCCCCTCTAACTCCTCAGTATCCCTCACCTCTCAGAGGCACCTGGGAAGTTCCCTAAGGTCCCCGGTAGAGGTCGAGGGAAATAAGTGTTTCCCGCCCCTACCCAAGAAAGACCTCGAGAGTCCTTCTTAAATGCGTCTTGAGGCCCTAGTCCCTCCCATGACTCCAGAGCAATGACGCGATCTGCCTGGCCACACGCATGGAGGACTGACTTCTCTGGCGCCACACGAGAGGCTCCCTGAGCTCCCCATCATATCTCATGAGAAACCCCACACTGACGCCGCAGCTCGAGAAAACCCATGAGATGCTGCCGTCATCAAGAGAGGAGGGCCATCTTTAACTGAATGGTATGCAGATCAAGCGTGAACCTTCTGTCCAAGCTACACAGGACGCTTGACTCCCGTTAGGCCACTCATTGGGCTCCAAGAGTTACACGTCGTGACTCGAGAGGATAGTGGAGTCCTTTGCTTCCACTCGAGACGAGGCGTGATGCACCAGGTGAGACTGGAATGCGACCCCGATATCCCTGTTGCCCCTGGAGAGGAACACTACGTCCTGGACCCAAGCCTAGATGAGGACTCTTTGCCCTGAAGTGACTCGAGAGCAACCCACAGCTCTCTGTGACAAGTTGAATGGAAGATTGGACTTCCTGGGCCAACACAAGAGGAAGCCTGAATTCCCCGTCGTAACTCGAGAATCCCGCCGCATCTCGAGAAAAACCATGTGTTTCCCTCGTCATCGCAATATCAGGCCCTTGCCCGCTAGAGCATCTCCAGAGAATTCCCACGTTCCGTCTTGAAGTGCAAAACTGTACTTGGCACCCTTGATGCGACCTCAAAAGTGCCGTGACATACCGGTCTCACTCGAGGGGACCACCGAGGTTCCCGGCACCACTTCATCTGAGCCCCTTCTCCCCTTCTGATCGTGACCGGTGGATCGATTCCCCTGCTTTGTCTGCAAGGGGTTCCCTACATTCCCGGCGAACCTCAGGATGAGGCCGGTCTCCCGAGGAAATTCGAGACGTAGCCTCGTGGGTGGTACCACATGCTGAAAGACCCCAATTTTCTGGTACGCTCTTGAAAAGAACCCGATGCCCGGACACCTCTTTGAAGGCAACCCTTTGGATGAAGGCACAACACGAAGGGGCACTGACACCCCTGTGCATCGTCTGGAAAAACCCGCAGGTTCCACACACAGCTCAACAAGTGGCCTGTCACTCCGTGAACAACTCGAAAGGCAAGCGGAGATCCATTCCTCCACAGAAGACGAGGCGTGACTCTCTTGTCCATACTCAGCAGATACTCTGCGACCCGAGTCAGAAATGGAGAGGACCCCTGAGGTTCTTGCCTCCATTCGAGATGAGGCCCTCTTCGATTGCACCAAACCCAGTTGAGTAACGAAAGGCCCCTCCCAAATCCACAGTGTCCCTGACTTCTCAGAGGCACCCTGAGAAGTTGCCTGAGGTCACCGACACAAGTCGAGGGAACCCAGGGTTCCCTGCCGCAACCCGAGAAAGACCTCGAGAGTCCTTCTTCAATGCGTCTTGAGGCCCGATTCGCCTACTATGACTCGAGAGCAATCACGCACTCCCCTTCACCACACGCACGGAGACCTGACGTCCCTAGCACCACACGAGAGGCTCTCTGAGTTCCCCGTTGTACCTCGTGAGAAATCTGATACTGGCGCCGCAGCTGGAGAAAACCCACGAGACGCCCCCGTCATCGCGAGATGAGGGCCTTTTTTCCTGCATGGCCAGGAAAACAATCCTGAGTCATCTCTCCAAACTCCATATGAGGCTTCACTCCCTTTACGCCACGCAGTGGGCTCCAAGAGATACCCGTCGCGAATCGACAGGAGAGTGGAGTCCTTTTTTTCCCCTCAAGACGAGGCCTGACTCTCCGGGTGAGTCGAGAATGCAACCCTGAGATCCCTGTCGGCGCAGTAGTGGAACACTAGGTCCTGGACACAAGCGTAGATGATGTCTATTTTGCCCTGCAGTGACTGGAGAGCAATCCCCAGTTCTAACTCGCAACTCGAAAGGAATACTGGATTTTCCTGGCGCCACACAAGAGGCTCCCTGAGATCCCCGTGGTACTTCATGAGACACCCCACACTGGCGCCGCAGCTCGAGAAAACCCACGAGACGCCACCGTCATCTCGAGATGAGGGCCTCCTTTTCCTGCATGGCCTGGAGTCCAATCCCGAGTCCTCTCTCCAAACTCCACAGGAGGCTTGACTCCCTTTAGGGCACACAGTGGGCTCCAAGAGATACCCATCGCGACTCAAAAGGACAGCGGAGTTCTTTGCTTCCCCTCGAGACGAGGCCTGATTCCCCGGGTGAGTCTGGTATGCAACCCCCAGATCCCTGTCGCCCCTAGGGACGAACATTAAGTCCTGGACACAAGCCTAGATGAGGTCTATTTTGCCCTGCAGTGACTCGTGGACAATCCCCAGCTCTCCCTTGAAACTCGAATGGAAGATAGGACTTCCCTGGGCCAACATATGAGGAAGACTGTATTCCCCGTCGAAACTCGAGAATCCCGCCACAACTCGAGAAACGCCACGTGGTTCCCCCGTCATCGCAAGATGAGGCCCTTGCCCCCTACAGCGTCTCAAGAGAAGTCCCACGTTCCGTCTTGAAGTGCGAAACGGTATTGGCACCCTTGATGCGACCTCAAAAGTTCCTCGACACACTGGTCTGACTCGAGGAGAACACCGAGGTTCCCGGCAGCACTACATCTGGGCCCCTTCTCCCCTCCGGATCGTGACAGGAGGGTTGATTCCCCTGTTTTGTCTTGAAGGGGTTCCCGCCTTTCCCGGTGCATCTCAGGATGAGGCCGGTCTCACGAGAATATTTGAGACATAGCCTCGTGGATGGTGACACATGCCGAAAGACCCCGATTTCCCGGTTCACTCTTGATAAGATCCCAATGCCCGGACACCTCTTTGAAGATAACCCTTTTGATGAAGGCACAACACGAAGGGGCAATGACACCCCCAGGTATCATCCGGAGAAACCCGCAGGTACCACACACAGCTCGAGAAGTGACCTGTCACCCCGTGAACAACTGGAGAGGCAAGCAGAGTTCCATTCCTCCACACAAGACGAGGCCTGACTCTCCTGTTCGAACTCTGCAGCGAAACTGCGATCCGAGTCAGATCTGGCCCAGGGGAAGTCAGGAGAGGAAACATGAGTTTCCTGCCTCCACTTGAGATGAGTCCCTCTTCCATTGCACCGAACCCAGTGGAGTCCCGAGAGGCCCCTCCCAACTGCACAGTATCCCTGACTTCTCAGAGGCACCCTTAGACCTTCCTGAGATCACCAGCACAAGTCGAGGGAACCAAGGGTTTCCTGCCCCAACCCGTAAAAGACCTCGAGAGTCCTTCTTCAACGCGTCTTGAGGTGCGATTCCCCTACCATGACTCGAGAGCAATGACGCGCTCCCCCTAGCCACGCGCGTAGAAACCTGACTTCCCTGGCGCCACAGGAGAGGCTCCCTGAGCTCCCCATTATACCTCGTGAGCAACACCACACTGGAGCCGCAGCTCGAGAATACCCACGAGACGCCCCAGTCCTCACGAGATGAGGGCCTTCTTTTGCTGTATGGCCTGGAGAGCAATCCTGAGTCCTCTCTCCAAACTCCACAGGAGGCTTGACTCATTTTAGGCCACACAGTGAGCTCCAAGATATACCCGTCGCGACTCGAGAGGAGAGCGGTGTCCTTGGCTTCCCCTCGAGACGAGGCCTGATTCCCAGGGTGAGTCGAGAATGCAATGCCGAGATCGCTGTCGCCCCAGCAGAGGAACATTAGGTCCTGGACACAAGCCTAGATGAGGTCTATTTGGCCCTGCAGTGTCTCGAGAGCAATCCCCAGTTCTAACTCGCAATTCGAATGAAAACTGGACTTCCCTGGGCCAGTTGAAGAGGAAGCCTGAATTCCCCGTCGTAACTCGAGAAACCCGCCACAACTCAAGAAAAACCACGTGGTTCCCCGTCATCGAAAGATGAGGCCCTTGCCCGCTACAGCGTCTCAAGAGAAGTCCCACGTTCCATATTGAAGGGCGAAAAGTTACTTGGAACCCTTGATGCGACCCCAAAAGTTCCCCGACATACCAGTCTCACTTGAGGAGAACACCGAGGTTCCCGGCACCAGTTCATCTGAGACTCTTCTCCCCTCTTGATCGCGACAGGAGGTTCGATTCCCCTGCTTTGTCTGGAAGGCGTTCCCGACCTTCCTGGCGCACATCAAGATGAGGCCAGTCTCACGAGGAAATTCGAGACATAGCCTCATGGGTGGTGCGACATGCCAAAAGACCCCGATTCCCTGGTCCGCTCTTGATAAGAACCCGATGGCAGAACCCAACTCGAAGGCAATCCTGTGGATCAAGGCACAACACGAAGGGGCAGTGACACCCCGGTGTATCGTCCAGAAAAACCCGCAAGTTCCACATACAAATCGACAAGTGGCCTGTCACCCCATGAACAATGCGAGAGTCAAGCGGAGTTCCATTCCTCCACACAAGACGAGGCCTGACTCTCCTGTCCCAACTCTGCAGGGACTCTGGGATCCGAGTCAGATCCGGCGCATTCGAAGCCAGGAGAGGAACCCTGAGGTTCCTGCCTCAACTTGTCATGAGGCCCTCTTCCATTGCACCAAACCCAGTGGAGTTCCGAGAGGCCCCTCCCAATTCCACAGTGACCCTGACTTCTCAGAGGCACGCTCAGAAGCTTCCTGAGGTCACTGGCACAAGTCGATGGAACCCAGGGTTTCCTGCTGCAACCCAAGAAAGACCTTGAGAGTCCTTCTTTAACACGTCTTCAGGCCCAATTCCACTACCATGACTCGAGAACAATGACGGGCTCCCTCTCACCACGTGCATAGAGACCTGACTGCCCTGGCACCACGTGAGAGGCTCACTGAGCTCCCAGTCTTACTTCGTGAGAAACCCCACATAGCGCCACAGCTCGAGAAAACCTACGAGACGCCCCAGTCATTGGGAGATGAGGGCCTTCATTTCATGCATTGCCTGGAGAGCAATCCCGTGTCCTCCCTCCAAACACCAGAGGAGGTTTGACTCCCTTTAAGCCACTCAGTGGGCTCCAAGACATACCCGTCCGACTCGAGAGGAGAGCAGAGTCCTTTGCTTCCCCTCGAGACGAGGCCTGACTCCAAGGTGAGTCTGGAATGCAACCCCGAGATTTCTGTCGAGTCTTGAGATGAACATTAGGTCCTGCACACAAGCCTTGGTGGGGTCTCTTTTGCCTTCAGTGACTAGAGCGCACCTCCAGCTCTTCCGAGAATCTCGAATGGAAGATAAGACTTTTGTGGGCCAACACAAGAGGAAGCATGAATTCCCTGTGGTAACTCAAATATCCCACCGCAACTCGAGAAAAACCAAGTGGTTCCGCAGTCATTCCAAGATGAGGCCCTTGCCCGCTGGAGCACCCCAAGAGAAGTCCAACGTTCCATTTTGAAGAGTGAAATGGTACTTGGAACGCTTTATGCAACCCCAAAAGTTACCCGACATACCTGTCTCACTTGAGGGAAACACCGAGGTTCCTAGCAGCACTTCATCTGAGCCACTTCTCCCCTCCTGATCGCCAAAGGAGGGTCGATTCCTCTGCTTTGTCTGGAAGAGTTTCATGACCTTCGCGGCACACCTCAGGATGAGGCCGGTTTCATGAGGAAATTCGAGACAACCCACGTGGGTGGTGCCAAATGCTGAACGACCCCGATTTCCCAGTCCGCTCTTCATAAGAACGCGATGCCCGGACACCTCTTCGAAGGCAACCCTGTGGATGAAGGCACAAATCGAAGGATCACTGACACCCCCGTGCATCGTCTGGAAAAACCTGCAGATTCCACACACAGTTTGACAAGGGGCCTGAAACCCGATGAACAACTCGAGAGGCAAGCGGAGTTCCATTCCTCAGAAAAGACGTAGCCTGACTCTCCTGTCCCAACTCTGCAGGGACCCTGCGGTCTGAGTCCGAAACAGAGAGGAAGTCTGAGGTTCCTGCCTCCCCTCGAGATGAGGCCCTCTTCCATTGCGACAAACCCAGCGGAGTCCCGAGATGCCCCGCCCACTCCACAGTATCCATCAACTCTCAGAGACACCCTGGGAAGTTCCCTAAGGTCCCCGGCAGAAGTCGAGGGAAATGACTTTTCCCGACACAACCCGAGAAAGACCTCGATAGTCCCTCTTCAACGCGTCTCGAGGCCCTAGTCCCCTCCCGTGACTCGAGAGCCATGACGCGCTCCCCCTCGCCACGCGCAGGGAGACCTGACTTCCCTGGCGCCGCACGAGAGGCTCCCTGAGATCCTCATCGTGCCTCGCGAGAAAACCCCCAAGGGCGCCGCAGCTCGAGGAAAGCCCTGAGACGCCCCCGTCCTCACGAGGTGAAGGGCCTTCTTTTCCTACATGGCCTGGAGAACAATCCCGAGCCCTCTCTCCAAAATGAAGAGGAGGCTTGACTCCACTGAGGCCACTAGGGGGCTCCAAGAGATCCGCGTCGCGACTCGGGAGGACAGCGGAGTCCTTGGCTTCCCCTCGAGACGAGGCCTGGCACCCCGGGGGATCCTGGAATGCAACCCCGAGATCCCTGCCTTCCCTGGATAGGAACATTAGGTCCTGGACACACGCCTAGATGAGGTCTCTTTGGCCCTGCAGTGACTCAAGGCAGCCCCCAGCTTTCCCTCGCCACTCGAATGGAAGACGGGGCTTCCCAGGGCCAACAGAGGAGGAAGCCTGTAATCCCCGTCGTCACTCGAGAATCCCACCGCAAATCGAGAAAAAACACGTGGTTCTAACGTCTTCGCAAGATGAGGCCCTTGCCCACTACGGCGTCTCAAGGGAAGTCCCATGATCCGCCCTGAAGTGCGAAACGGTACCTGACACCCTTCGTACGACACCCAAAAGTTCCCCGACACGCCGGGTTCCCTCGAGGGGAACACCGAGAGTCCCGGCACAGCTTCATCTGAGCCCCTTCTCCCCTCCTGATCGCGACAGGAGAGGCGATTCCCCTGCGTGGTCCAGAAGGGGTTCCCGGCCTTCCCGGCGCACCTCAGGATGAGGCCGGTCTCACGGGGAAATTCGAGACGAGCCACGTGGGTGGTGCCACATGCCGAACGCCCCCGATACCCCGGTCCGCTCTTGAGAAGGACCCGAGGCCCGGACCCCTCTTCGAAGGCAACCCTGTGGGTGAAGGTACCACTCGAAGGGGCACTGACACCCCTGTGAGTCGTCCGGAAAAAGCCGCGGTTTCCACACACAGCTCGACGAGGTGCGTGAGACACCCTGAGCAATTCGAGAGGCAAGCGGAGTTCCCTTCCTCAGACAAGACGAGGCCTGACTCTCCTGTCCCAACTCTGCAGGGACCCTGTGGTTGGAGTCCGAAAAGGAGAGGAAGCCTAAGTTTCCTGTCTCCCCTCGAGATGAGGCCCTCTTCCATTGCGCCAAGCCCAGCGGAGTCCCGAGAGGCCCCGCCAACTCCACAGCATCCCTCACCTATCAGAGGCACCATGGGAAGTTCCCTCAGGTCCCTGGCAGAAGTCGAGGGAAATGAGGCTTTCCCGCCGCAACCCCAGAAAGACCTCGAGAGTCCTTCTTCAACGCGTCTGGAGGCCCTAGTCCTCTCCCATGACTCGAGAGCCATGACGCGCTCCCCCTCGCCACCCGCACAGAGACCTGACTTCCCTGGCACCGCACGAGAGGCTCCCTGAGATCCTCGTCGTGCCTCGGGGAAAACCCCCATGGGCGCCGCAGCTCGAGGAAACCCCTGAGAAGCCCCCATCCTCGCGAGGTGAGGGCCTTCTTTTCCTGCCTGACCCAGACCGCAATCCTGAGTCCTCTCTCCAAACTGAAGAGAAGGCCTGACACCCTTGAGGCCACTCAGTGGGCTCCAAGAGATCTGCGTCGCGACTTGAGAGGAGAGCGGCATCCTTTGCTTGCCCTCGAGGCTAGGCCTGACTCCCCGGGGGAGTCTGGAACGCCACCCTGAGATCCCTGTCTTCCCTTGAGAGGAACGTTAAGTCCGGGACACAGGCCTAGATGAGGTCTCTTTGGCCCTGCAGTGACTCGAGTGCAACCCCAAGCTTTCCCTCGCAACTCGAATGGAAGATTAGGCTTCCCGGGGCCAACACAAGAGGAAGCCTGAAATCCCCGTCGTAACTCTAGAATCCCGCCGCAACTCGAGAAAATCCACATGGTTCCAACGTCTTCGCAAGATGAGGCCCTTGACCGCTACGGCGTCTCAAGGGAAGTCCCAGGTTCTGTCCTGAAGTGAGAAATGGTACCTGACTCCTTTCATGCAACCCCTAAAAGTCCCCCACACGCCGGTTTCCCTCTAGGGTAACACCGAGGGTTCCGGCCCCACTTCATCTGAGCCCCTTCTCCCCTCCTGATGGCGACAGGAGAGTCGATCCCCCTGCGTTGTCTGGAAGGTTCCCCGGCCTTCCTGGCACACGTCAGGATGAAGCCGGCCTCACTAGGAAATTTGAGACTAGCCCCGTGGGTGGTCCCACATGCCGAAAGACCCCGATTTCCCGGTCCGCTCTTAAAAAGAACCCGAGGCCCAGACACCTCTTCGAAGGCAACCCAGTGGGTGAAGGCACAACACGAAGGGGCACTGTCACCGTCGTGCATTTCCGGAAATACCCGCAGGTTCCACACACAGCTCAACAAGGGGCCTGAGACCCCCTGAGCACCTCGAGAGGCAAGCGGAGTTCCCTTCCTCAGACAAGACGATTCCTGACTCTCCTGTCCCAACTCTGCAGGTACCCTGCGGTCGGAGTCCGAAACGGAGAGGAAGCCTGAGGTTCCTGCCTTCCCTGGAGATGAGGCCCTCTTCCATTGTGCCAAACCCAGCAGAGTCCTGAGAGGCCCCGCCAACTCCACAGCGTCCCTCATCTGTCAGAAGCACACTGGGAAGTTCCCTAAGTTCACCGGTAAACTTTTATTGCACAAGGTCCCCATGAAAAGGCCCACGCAGCAGGACAGCCACAGATTCTGTCTGCCATTAAAGGGCAGTAAGGTGCCCTCCCCTCTTCTTTGCTGCCTCGGCGGCCACCAGGGTGCAATTCGCATACCCTTCCCTTTCCCATCCTAGCAGGTGCTCCAGGGCCCGCTGGCCTACAAAGTGCCAGAAGCAGGGCTGGGCCAGCCGGCCAGAATTCAGGGTTCTGTCCCTTGGACTTCCAGCAGACACTAGGCTGCTTGGGAAAACCGCGCAGACTCTGAGGATTTTCAGCAGAGGGGTGGAGTGGTAAAGGCCTTGACCCCAAAGACGAGGCCTTCCTGCGACCGCCAGGTTGGGGAGCTCTGAGACTGTGCCAACACAGGGCGGAATACATGGTTCCCTGCTCCACGCAGTCCCCGTTCCCTTACCTGTGTTCCGCACCCCTCCGCTGTGGCCGATGGATGCCGATCCTTGGGGATCCAGGAGTTCACGAAATGGGCATTCCCAGCCGCAATGGCGACCCCCAACAGCACATCTGGAAAGCCCTCCCCCACCCCTGCCAGGAGCCAACCCCCGCTGCGAACGGACCCCCACCCCGCCCCGCGCCGCCAGGTTTCGTCCCGGCCCTGCCGGGCTCCCGGCGGGTTCCCAGCCATATTGGCGACCCCCGGGAGCACAACAGGGACCGACCCCCCACCCACAGCGAGCAGAATCTCGACCTGTGCAGCCCAGGTTTACCCCACCCTGGCTGCGCTCCCGGCGCGTTTCCAGCCGCAGTGGCCATCTCCGAGAGCACAACTGGGAAGCCCTCCCCTACCCCCGCCAGGAGCCGACACCCGCCCTGCGCCGCCCGGGGCGCCCCACCCCTGCCGCGCTCCAGAGGCGCTGCCCACCTTCACCAGCGGCTCTCGGTGAGCCCCGTCCCCACGCCCGGTTCCAGGAGAGGCTCTCGGACCTCGCTGCTGCCGCCAGGTCAAACATGAGGAAAATACATACACCCCACAGAGACAATCCAAGCTGTCTATGATTTAGGGATAAAACGAGGACTACAGAAAGGCAAGATGACCTGACCTAGGAGGGCCATGATATTCTATAGAACCAGACAAAGTTGGTTACCAAGGAAACTTTTTTCCTTGGAACCCGGAAAGCTGGTTCTTTGCATATGCAATGACCAACAATTAGCTTGTTACCCAAGCCTGCCTTACTGCCACCCCCATCCCCCCACTCCTCAGAAGACTGGCTCAAAGAAATATTTTAAATCTCAGGCGGAAACCTGGAAGATGTCTTGTCTGTCTGTTTGGATTAAGGTATGTGTCAGTGTGAGCCTTGTGTTTTTTGATAATATTGCTCAAGTTCTGTGTTCTGATTTCAATGGTCTCAAGACAAGGCAGCCCTTCCAAATCAAACTGCTGGAAATACAAGAAAACATTGACCTAAATGAATGTCAGAGTCCCGTGAACTGGGAACTAGTCAATATTAAATATCTAGTATTTTTGGTTTTGCTCCTCCATTATAGACATGTCTAAGAGTCAACAACATTAAGCACAACATGTTCATAGTGCCTAGGTTTCTTTTGAGGTAAAAATTGCTCTATTGTTATATCTGTCACAAGCTTGTCAGCAAGAAACTACCTGGAAACGACAACAACAAAAGTAAAAAATGTAAATGTGATATGAGCTTTTAGACAAACTCTTTACAATAATTATACTCTAAAATATCTGCCTCTCATAGTCTTGATTGAAGGCAGAGGAGAAGGGGATGACAAGGGTACGATGGTTGGATGGCATCACTGACTCGATGGACATGAGTTTGAGCAAGCCCCTGGAGCTGGTGACAGACACGGAAGCCTGGCGTCCTTCAGGCCACGGGGTCCCAAAGAGTCAGACACGACTGAGCAACTGAACTGAACTGAACTAACAAACGTTTCTCCAGGTGTTTTGGTTACCCGAGTTTCTATCCTTGTGACGACAGTGTATTGAATAGCTAGGTCATTTCCAAATAAATGAAAGTTCTGAAACATTCACGACTTGAAAGGACCTCCCTTTTACACAGAAACAAAAGAGATTTTTGACTCTCCATGAATAGTGTCTGGCACCATCCTGACATGTTAAATGTAAGAAAGCAATTGTTTTGTTTTGTTTTGTTCTGTTCTTGGGGGTGGGGGGAGGGGGGCGGGCTATAGCCAATGCCAATATAAAAGTCAGTTCTTGGTTGCTGAAGGGAAATGTATGACTTGTTATATCAAGAAAGTATGTGGAATGCAATGGCACTTGAGGAAGGAAAACGAAGTAGTTCTGTCTTACAGGTGGCAGTTTCACGATGGGAGAAGCAAAGGAATGGGTACAGAATGGGATAAGGAGGTTGTAGGGAAAGTGGACCCCCAGAAAAGAGTTCTGTGCCTAGCACAAGTTTTCTTGAGATGTCGAACTGCCTTTGCTAATGGAGTTTAAGTTTCTTTACCTCTTAAGTGATCTCTTCTAAGTTGACCTAGAACAGAAATCTTTGGTTAGCTTTGGCTAAGTGGAGAAGTAGTGTTTCACGGTGACATATGTGATCCTTCCTGACTGTTTGCAGCCCTTTTGATATCGATGCCTTGCTTCTGCTGCTGCTGCCGCCGCCGCTGCTGCTAAGTCGTTTCAGTCGTGTCCGACTCTGTGCGACCCCATAGACGGCAGCCCACCAGGCCCCGCAGTCCCTGGGGTTCTCTAGGCAAGAACACTGGAGTGGGTTGCCATTTCCTCCTCCCATGCATGAAAGTGAAAAGTGAACGTGAAGTCGCTCAGTGGTGTCCGACTCTTAACCACCCCATGGACTGCAGCCTACCAGGCTCCTCCATCCATGGGATTTTCCACGCAAGAGTACTGGAGTGGGGTGCCATTGCCTTCTCCCATATCTATGCACAAGCCTGCCTAAATAATTGACTTCTAGCTAGCTTTGGGATGCCAATGACCATCCACCCTTACCAGGCAACAGAGAAGAGAAAAACACTTACCACAGGAGGTCCTGGTAAGGAACAAGGAACTAACAAGCTCCCGCCAACCAGGATTCTGCAGAGGTCAACAAGAGGTCAGTAAGAGATGGAAGACTGCAGTCCAGAGGTCCTAGCAACTTCCATCTTGCAGCAGAGACCCAGCATAGTCAAAACGAATTCAATGTTGCAAAAAATAAGTAAACAAATAAAGGACAGAAGTCCTTTGAACACATGACTGAGATTAGGGGTGAGGCAGTACATGTACGGTGCCCGGAAAATCTTAAAGTATGAGAAAGGAAAGAATTTAAAGACAACTATCAAGCTGTCCGAACTGATAAAAACGAAAGATTACACAGTTTTTTCTGTATATATTACCAGATAATAATCTGAAAAGGAATTAAAAAAAATTCCCTTTCAATAATGTCAACATGAATACAACACTTTGCCATGGATGTAACGAGGATGACAAGACTGGTACACTGGAAATTATACACCCTGGCTGAAAACTATCCTGAATACATGGACAGATATTCCATAACAATGGAAAGACTTAAGATGGCAATACCATGGAATGCATCTTCAATCTGAAATGAAGATTTGATATGATTTGATCGCTCAGAGCTTTTGTGTCATCAATTGTTATTAAAGTATAAATGAGATAGAGAAAGCTGCTGACTTAGACTTGAGGCGGGGTGTACGCCCTGCTGGTCTCTAGCCAGATATTCTACAGGCACTAGCAGTCAGCTAAGGAAAGAAAGGCACTGTCTCAGGGAATGGCACCAGGCCCCTCCCCCACGACATGCCTTGAGGTCACATTGGCAGCAGGTGAGTCATCCTGGGCCAAAAACTGATTGACATGAATCTTGAAGAAAGGCAGTATTGCATCCAAATATATCATTTCCTTAACATAGATTAGGAGAACAAGGTACGAGGAAAACATACTGTTTTGTTCAAGTCGCTTCTGAGCCTATTGGGGGAACCGACCTGAAGCCAGAGTCCAGCAGATATACATAGGATATTTACATCGCTTAAGACAAACATTTCCTCAGGAACAAATGCATTGCTTAGCTCAAGGTTTGTCTGCGAAATTCTTACACATCAGTAGATGGCTCCGAGCTGGGTTTCTACACACAAGAACATGAATGCAAAGGACAAGCCTGCACAGCCCATCTGACCCCTCCCCCACAGCTAGCAGCATTTCCAAGTGACCTCCTAAGGCCTTCCCCAAAATACAGGGGCACCTCTGGGTTTCCTGTTTCAAGCTCTTCGAACACTTTTCTTAAAAAAAAAAAATCCTGCACACTTCTTGATAGAATGCCACAGTGCAAGGAAAACAGGCCTTCAATACTTAAACCTCCCTGTGCCAAACACTTGGGGCTTGGTTTTGTTTTGTTTTGTTTTTTAATTACACCACCACATAATTTAAACTTTTTACAATTTCTAATTATTCAGTACCAAAACACCAAACTTTTATTGCACAAGGTCCCCATGAAAAGGCCCACGCATCAGGACAGCCACAGATTCTGCCATGAAAGGGCAGCAAGGTGCCCTCCCCACTTCTTTGCTGCCTGGGCGGCCACCAGGGTTTGAAATCCATGCACCCTACTAACTTTCTAGGGTGCAATTCGCGGACCCTTCCCTTTCTCATCCTAGCAGGTGCTCCAGGGCCCGCTGGCCTACAAAGTGCCAGAAGCAGGGCTGGGCCAGCCGGCCAGAGTTCAGGGTTCTGTCCCTTGGACTTCCAGGGGACACTAGGCTGCTTGGGAAAACCGTGCAGACTGAGATTTTTCAGCAAAGGGGTGGATCGGTAAAGGCCTTGACACCAAGGGCGAGGCCTTTCTGCAACCGCCAGGTTGGGGAGCTCCGAGAATGTGCCAACAGAGGGCGGAATACGTGGTTCCCTGCTCCAAGCAGTCCCAGTTCTCTGACCTGTGGCCCGCAGCCCTCCGCTGCACCCACTAGATGTGGATCCTTGGGGACACATTAGCATAGGAAATGGGCGTTCCTAGCCACAGTGGCGACCCCGTAGAGCACAACTGGGACCGAACCCCCACCCACAGCCATCTAAATCTCGACCCGCGCAGCCCAGGTTTACCCCGCCCCTGCCGCACTCCCAGCGCGTTTCCAGCTGCAGTGGGGACCCCCGAGAGCACAACTGTTACCACCCCCCACCCCCTCCCGACCGGAACCCCGACCCGCGCCGCCTGGGATCGCCCCGCCCCTGGCGTGCTCCCGGCGCATTGCCCACTTCCACCAGGGGCTCCCGGTGAGCCCTGTCCCCACGCCCTGTTCCAGGAGAGGCTCTCGGACCTCGCTACTGCCGCCAGGTCAAACACGAGGACAATACATCCACCCCACAGAGACAATCCAAGCTGTCTATGATTTAGGGTTCAAACGAGGACTACAGAAAGGAAAGATGTTCTGACCTAGGAGGGCCATGAGAGTCTATAGATCCAAACAAAATTGGGTACCAAGGAAGCTTTTTTCCTTGGAACCCGGAAAGCTGGTTCTTTGCATATGCAATGACCAACAATTAGCTTGTTACCCAAGCCTGCCTCGCTGCCACCCCCACCCCCCCCCCCACTTCCCAGGAAAACGGCTCAAAGAAATATTTTAAATCTCAGGCGGAAAACTGGAAGATGTCTTGTCTGTCTGTATGGATTAAGGTATATGTCAGTGTGAGCCTTGTGTTTTTTGATAATATTGCTCAAGTTCTGAGTTCTGATTTCAATGGTCTCAAGACAAGGCAGCCCTTCCAAATCAAACTGCTGGAAATACAAGAAAACATTGACCTAAATGAATGTCAGAGTCCCGTGAACTGGGAACTAGTCAATATTAAATATCTAGTATTTTTGGTTTTGCTCCTCCACTATAGACATGTCTAAGAGTCAACAACATTAAGCACAACATGTACATAGTGCCTAGGTTTCTTTTGAGGTAAAAATTGCTCTATTGTTATATGTGTCACAAGCTTGTCAGCAAGAAAGTACCTGGAAACAGCAACAACCAATGTAAAATATGTAAATGTGATATGAGCTTTTAGATAAACTCTTAACAATAATTATACTCTAAAATATCTGCCTCTCATAGTCTTGATTGAAGGCAGAGGAGAAGGGGATGACAGAGGATAAGATGGTTGGATGGCATCACTGACTCGATGGACATGAGTTTGAGCAAGCCCCTGGAGTTGGTGATGGACACGGAAGCCTGGCGTCCTGCAGGCCACGGGGTCACAAAGAGTCAGACTCGACTGAGCAACTGAACTGAACTGAACTTACAATCGTTCCTCCAGGTGTTTTGGTTACCTGAGTTTCTATCCTGGTGCTAAACTAAGTGACGACAGTGTATTGAATAGCTAGGTCACTTCCAAATAAATGAAACTTCTGAAACATTCACGACTTGAAAGGACCTCCCTTTTACACAGAAACAAAAGAGATTTTTGACTCTGCATGAATAGTGACTGGCACCATCCGAACATATTAAATGTAAGAAAGCAATTTTTTTGTTTTGTTTTGTTCTGTTCTGTTCTTGCAGGAAGCGGGGTGGGCGCTATTATCACTGATAGGTATGCTCACCAATCTATCAAATGCCAATATAAGAGTCAGTTCTTGGTTGCTGAAGGGAAATGTATGACTTGTTATTACAAGAATGTATGGAATGCAATCACACTTTAAGAAGGAAAACGAAGTAGTTCTGTCTTACAGGTGGCATTTTCAGGACGGGAGAAGCAAAGGAATGGGTACAGAATGGGATAAGGAGGTTGTAGGGAAAGTAGGCCCCCAGAAAAGAGTTTTGTGCCTAGCACAAGTTTTCTTGAGATGTTGAACTGCCTTTGCTAATGGAGTTTAAGTTTCTTTACCTCTTAAGTGATCTCTTCTAGGTTGACCTAGAACAGAAATCTTTCGTTAGCTTTGGCTAAGAGGAGAAGTATTGTTTCACGATGACATATGTGATCCTACCTGACTGTTCTCATCCCCTTTGATATCTATGCACTGCTGCTGCTGCTGCTGCAGCTGCTAAGTGGTTCAGTTGAGGCCGACCCTGTGCCACGCCATAGATGGCAACCCACCAGGCCCCGCAGTCTCTGGGGTTCTCTAGGCAAGAACACTGGAGTGGGTTGCCATTTCCTCCTCCTATGCATGAAAGTGAAAAGTGAAAACGAAGTCACTCAGTGGTGTCCGACTCTTAGCCACCCCATCGACTGCAGCCTACCAGGCTCCTCCATCCTTGGGATTTTCCAGGAGTGGGGTGCCATTGCCTTCTCCCATATCTGTGCACAAGCCTGCCTAAATAATTGACTTCTAGCTAACTTTGGGATGCCCATGACCACCCACCCTTACCAGGCAACAGAGAAGAGAAAAACACTTACCACAGGAGGTTCTGATAAGGAACAAGGAACTAACAAGCTCCCACCTACCAGGATTCTGCAGAGGTCAACAAGAGGTCAGCAAGAGATGAGAGACTGCAGTCCAGAGGTCCTAGCTACTTCCATCTAGCAACAAACACCCAGCATAGTCAAAACAATTTCAATGTTAAAGAATAAATAAATAAATAAAAGGACAGAAGTTCTTTGAATACATGTCTGAATTTAGGGGCGAGGCATTACATATGTGTCCCAGGATAATCTTAAAGTGTCAGAAAGTAAAGAAATTAAAGACAACTATCAAGCTGTCCAAACTG
Organism: Bubalus kerabau; assembly: GCF_029407905.1. Lineage (NCBI taxonomy): Eukaryota > Metazoa > Chordata > Mammalia > Artiodactyla > Bovidae > Bubalus > Bubalus kerabau. The sequence continues at coordinate 1,973,669 of NW_026577883.1, read as the reverse complement.
ATAAAAATGAATGATTACACAGTTTTATCTGTATACATTAGCAGATAATAATCTGAAAAGGAATTTTAAAAAATTCCCTTTCAATAATATCAACATGAATAAAACACTTTGCCATGGATGTAACGAGGATGACAAGACTGGCACACTGGAAATTATACACCCTGGCTGAAAACTATCCTGAATACATGGACAGATATTCCATAACGATGGAAAGACTTAAGATGGCAATACCATGGAATGCATCTTCAATCTGAAATGAAGATTTGATATGATTTGATCGCTCAGAGCTTTTGTGTCATCAAGTGTTATTAAAGTATTAAAGAGATAGAGAAAGCTGCTGACTTAGACTCGAGGCGGGGTGGGGGGGGGTAGTAAGAGTACCCCCTGCTGGTCTTTAGCCAGATATTCTACAGGCACTAGCAGTCAGCTAAGGAAAGAAAGGAACTGTTTCAGGGAATGGCACCAGGCCCCTCCCCCACGACATGCATTGAGATAATATTGGCAGCAGGTGAGTCATCCCGGGCCAAAACTTGATTGACATGAATCTTGAAGAAAGGCAGTATTGCAGGCAAATATATCATATCCTTAACATAGATAAGGAGAACAAGCTAGGAGGAAAACATGCTGTTTTGTTCAAATCGCTTCTGAGCCTTTTGGGGGAACCGACCTGAAGCCAGAGTCTAGCGGAAATACATAGGATATTTACATCGCTTAAGAAAAACATTTTCTTAGGAAAAAATGCATTGCTTAGCTCAAGGTTTGTCTGCGAAATTCTTACACATCAGGAGATGGCTCCGAGCTGGGTTTCCACACACAAGAACATCCATGCAAAGGACAAGCCTGCACAGCCCATCTGCCCCCCTCCCGCACAGCCAGCAGCATTTCCAAGTGACCTCCTAAGGCCTTCCCCAAAATACAGGGGCACCTCTGGGTTTCCTGTTTCCCTCACTTCGAACACTTTTCTTAAAAAAAAAAATCCTGCACACTTCTTGATAGAATGCCACAGTGCAAGGAATACAGTCCTTCAATATTTAAACCTCCATTTGCAAAACACTTGGAGCTTGGTTTTGTTTTGTTTTGTTTTTTAATTACACCACCACATAATTTAAAGCTTTTACACGTTCTAATTATTCAGTTCCAAAACACCAAACTTTTATTGCACAGGGTCCTCATGAAAAGGCCCACGCAGCTGGACAACCACAGATTCTGCCATGAAAGGGTAGCAAGGTGCCCTCCCCACTTCTTTGCTGCCTGGGCGGCCACCAGGGTTTGAAATCCATGCACCCTACTAAGTTTCTAGGGTGCAATCCATGGACCCTTCCCTTTCCCATCCCAGCAGGTGCTCAAGGGCCCGCTGGCTTACAAAGTGCCAGAAGAGGGCTGGGCCAGCCGGCCAGAGTTCAGTGTTCTGTCCCTTGGACTTCCAGCGGACACTAGGCTGCTTGGAAAAACCGCGCAGACTCTGATATTTTTCAGCAGAGGGGTGGAGCGGTAAAGGCCTTGACCCCAAAGGCAAGGCCTTTCTGCGACCGCCAGGTTGGGGAGCTCCGAGAATGTGTCAACAGACGGCGGAATACTTGGTTCCCTGCTCCACGCAGTCCCAGTTCCCTTACCTGTGGTCTGCAGCCCTCCGCTGCACCCACGGGATGGCGATCCTTGGGGACCCAGGAGCAGACGAAATGGGCGTTCCCAGCCGCAGTTGCAACCCCCGAGAGCGCAACTGGGAACCCCTCCCCATCCCCCCCGTGAGCCGACCCCGCCCCGCTCCGCCAGGGTTAGCCCCGCCCCTGCCGCGCTCCCTGCGCGTTCCCAGCCGCAGTGGCGACCCCGGGAGCACAACTGGGACCGACCGCCACCCAAAGCCATCTGAATCTCGACCCCCGCAGCCCGGGTTTACCTGTCCCGGGTGCGCTCCCGGCGAGTTTTCAGCCTCAGTGTCCACCTCTGAGAGCACAACTGGGAAGCCCGCCCCCACCCCCGCCAGAAGCCGACCCCCGCCCCACGCCGCCCGCGTTCGCCCCGCCCCTGCACGGTCCAGGTACCTTCCCAGCTTCTAGCGTTCACGCCCGGGTAGGAGCAGGATGTAAGAGTATGGGAGATGTGTCTGGAGCCTGACAGCCTCAGCTCCGCTCTGGCCTGCCCTTTGGACCTAGGAGCCAGGCCAACTTGCAGAGGGCTTAGGGCCCCATTGTATGCAAACTACCAAGGCCTACCGCAAGGAGAGCTCTGTCCGAGGGAAGGGAAGTGCCCCAGGCTGCGTTCCCAAGCTGTTGCTTGGCAATGCAGACTCAGCGGTAAACGGAGGGAATCAGGCTCTCTGTAGCCGCAGCTTCACACACAGGTGTGTCTCCGTAGGAATCAAGAAAGATCCTGACAGGGTGAGGTTCATTAGAGCTATACTAAAGAGCAAAGACTTGTCCATGTGGTCTTGCCTTCCCCTGTGCCTTTGGGTCTCCAGGCTCGGCCCCAGCTCCGTGGAAACAACCCCTGAGAAAATATCTTCAAGATCCACTTTTCCCAGTGTCTGGGAACCGGGGTTCGTAGGAGGAGAGAAAAGCACGCCTCCATCGGGAACAAAAATGCAGCCCACCTGCCTGTGTTTTGAAGCCTCTATTTGGAAGGAATGGGTTAGCTTCTCCTAAAGGAGACCTCCAGATCTGCTCAGAAGTTGTTAATTCCAGAGGCAGGGTACTGGTTCCTGACTGCCCTTTGCTAGCCTTGCAAAGATATTCCTAGATTCTAGAGTTATTTTCCATGAAGAAGCAGGCTTCGGGAATGTGTCAGACGGGACTGGCTCCTTATTGACCTCAGCTCAGCTATTGCCTTTCCATTCAAACTAGGGCAAGGCCCTACTTTATGAAGGGTAAGGGTCTTCTTCTTTGCAAACTGCCAAGGGCTACAGCAATGAGACCTCTGTCAAGGTGAGGGAAGCCTAAGAGGATGGATTCTCAAGCAGGTGCTTTGCCACAAAGCATCAGCACCCCACGGAGAGAATCAAGCTCCCTGTGCACCAATGTTGGGAGTGTAGCTTCACACACAGAGTTGTCTCTATAGGAGCCAAGAATGTTCCTGAGAGATTAGGTTCACTAAACCTCTCCTACAGAGCATAGACCTGTCCATGTGGTTTTGCCTTCCCCTGTGAGTTGGTCCTCGAGGTCCGCCACACCTCCGGGGAAACTGTCCCTGAGAAAAGATCTCCAGGAACCGCTTCGCCGAGGCTGGGAAATGCTGTTCACAGGAAGTAAGGCAAGCGAATCTCCTGCAGAGTAAAAGAGGCCTTACAGTCCCTGGAGGAGCAGGCTGCCAGAGTGTGTGAAACCTGACTGTTGCCTTACTGGCCTCAGCTCCGCCATTGCCTGTTCATCCGAGCTAGCACCCAGGCCTACTTGGAAAAGCATTTGGGTGCAGATTTCTACAAAGTGCCAAGGGCTACAGCAGTGAGAATTCTCTCAGTGGTAAGGGAGAGCATTTTATGGATTCTCAAGCTGTTTTCTGAATGACAGCGTCAAAATGAACAGAGAGAATCAGGCTCTCAGTGCCCCTATGTTAGGTACGCAGCTTCACACACAGAGGTGTCTCTATAGGAGCCAAGAATGCTCCTGAGAGATGAGGTTCACAAGAGGTCTGCTACAGAGCATAGACCTGTCCATGTGGTCTTGCCTTCCCCTGTGCCTTTGGGCCCCGGGCTCGGCCCCAGCTCCGTGGAAACAAGCCCTGAGAAAATATCTTCAAGATACGCTTTTCCCAGAGGCTGGGAACTGGAGTTCATAGGAGGAGAGAAAAGCAAGCCTCCTTCGGGCACGAAATGCAGCCAACCTGCCTGTGTTTTGAAGCCTCTATTTGGAAGGAATGGGTTAGCTTCTCCTAAAGGAGACCTCCAGATCTGCTCAGAAGTCGGTAATTCCAGAGGCAGGGTGCTGGTTCCTGACTGCCCTTTGCCAGCCTTGCAAAGACATTCCCAGATTCTAACGTTATTTTCCATGAAGGAGCAGGCATCGGGAATATGTCAGACTTGACTGGCGCCTTATTGGCCTCAGCTCAGCTACTGCCTTTCCATTCAAACAAGGACAAGGGCCTACTTGGTGAAGGGTAAGGGTCTGCTTCTTTCCAAACTGCCAAGGACTACAGCAATGAGACCTCTGTCAAGGTGAGGGAAGCCTATGCGGATGGATTCTTAGCAGGTGCTTTGCCACAAAGCATCAGCACCCACGGAGAGAATCAGACTCCCTTTGCCACTATGTTGGGTGTGTAGCTTCATGCACAGAGGTGTCTCTGTAGAAGCCAAGAATGTTCCTGAGAGATGAGGTTCACTAGAGCTCTCCTACAGAGCATAGACCTGTCCATGTGGTTTTGTCTTCCCCTGTGAGTTGGGCCCCCGAGGTCCGACCCAGCTCCAGGGAAACAGCCCCTGAGAAAAAATCTCCAGGAACAGCTTTGCGCCCAGGCTGGGAAATGCAGTTCACAGGAGGCAAGGCAAGCGAGCCTCCTGCAGGGAAAAAGAGGCCTTACTGCTCCTGGACGATCAGGCTGCAAGAGTGTGTGAGACCTCACTTGTGCCTTACTGGCCTCAGCTCCGCCGTTGCCTGTTGTTCCGAGCTAGGACCCAGGCCTACTTGGAGAAGGGTTAGGGTGCGGATTTCTACAAACTGTCAAGGACGACAGCAATGAGAATTCTCTTAGCAGTAAGGGAGAGCATTGTATGGATTCTGAAGCTGTTGTTTGAATGACAGCTTCAAAGCTACACAGAGAGAATCAGGCTCTCTGTTCCCCTATTTTGGCTGTGCAGCTTCACACACAGAATTTGACTCTGTTGGAGCCAGAAATATTCCTGAAAGACTTAGGCTCACCAAAGCTGTCCTCCAGAGCAAAGACATTGGATGTGGTTTTGCCTTCCCTTGCCAGTATGGGTCCCCTAGCTTGGCCCCAGCTCCGGGGATACAGCCTCTGAAAAAAATCTTGCAAGAAGCGATTTTTCCTCCAGGCTGTTAAGCGGAATTCGCAGTTTGCAAGTTAAGGAAGCCTGCTTCGTGGAAGAGCAAGCAGCCAACTGGCCCTGTGTTAGGAAGCCTGTATTTGAAAGGAATGGGTTAGCTTCTACAGCGGGAGAACCTCAGATCTGCTCAGGGGGCTGAAATACTAGAGTCAGGGTCGAGGTTCTCCCTTGTCCTTTGCGCACCTTGCAAAGACATTCCTAGCTTCTAGCGTTAGTGTCCCTGTAGTAGCAGGCTGCAGGAGCGTGTGATAAATGACTGCCGCGTTCCTGTCCTCAGCTCCGCTATTAACTTTCTATTCGAACTAGAACCCAGGCCTACTTTGAGAGGGGTTAGGGTCCAGTGTTTCCAAACTGCCAAGGGCTACGGCAATGCGAGCTCTGTCAGAGGTAAGAAAAGAGCAATTGGTTGGATTCTTCAGCTGCTGCGTGTCTGCACAGCTTCCGCGCCGCATGGAGAGCATGAGGCTCCTTGTGGCCCTATTTTGGGTACGCAGCAACATGCACACAGAATGTCTGTGTTCACTTATGTACAGGCTTATGTACACTAGAGCTCTCCTACAGAGCAAAGACCACTCAGTGGGCTCCAAGAGATACCTGTCGCGGCTCGAGAAGAGAGTGGAGTCCTTTGCTTCCCCTCGAGATGAGGCCTGACTCCCCGGGTGAGTATGGAATGCAACCCCAAATCCCTGTCGCCTATGGAGAGGAACATTAAGTCCTGGATACAAGCCTAGATGAGGTCTAGTTTGCCCTTCAGTGAATGGAGCCCAATCCACAGCTCTCCCTGGCAACTCGAATGGAAGATTAGACTTCCTGGGCCAACACAAGAGGAAGCCTGAATTCCCCGTCGTAACTCGAGAATCCCACCGAAACTCGAGAAAATCCACGTGCTTCCCTCGTCATCGCAAGATGAGGCCCTTTGTCCGCTACAGCATCTCAAGAGAAGTCCCACGTTCCATCCTGAAGTGCGAAACGGTACTTGTCACCCTTGATGCGACCCCAAAATTCCGCGACATACCAGACTCACTCAAGGGGAACACCGAGGTTCCCGGCACCACTTCATCTGACCCCTTCTCCTCTCCTGATTGCGACAGGAGTGTCGACTCCCCTTCTCTGTCTGCAAGGGGTTCCCGACCTTCCGGGCGCACCTCAGGATGAGGCCGGTCTCATGAGGAAGCTCGAGACGTAGCCTCGTGGGTGGTGCCACATGCCGAAAGACCCCAATTTCACGGTCCACTCTTGAAAAGAACCCGATGCCAGCACACCTCTTTGAAGGAAAACCTGTGGATGAAGGCACAACACGAAGGGGCACTGACACCCGCGTGCATCGTCCAGAAAAACCCGCAGGTCCCACAGACATTTCGACAAGTGGCCTGTCACCCTGTAAACAACTCGAAAGGCAAACGAAGGTCCATTCCTCAACAGAAGACTAGGTGTGACTCTCTTGTCCCTACTCTGCAGGGACCATGGGATCCGAGTCAGAAACGGAGAGGAAGCCTGAGGTTCCTGCGTCCACTCGAGATGAGGCCCTCTTCCATTGCAGCACACCCAGTGGAGTCCCGAGAGGCCCCTACCAACTCCACAGTATCCCTGAGTTCTCAGAGGCACAATGAGAAGCTCCCTGAGGTCACAGGCACAAGTCGAGGGAACCCTGGGTTTTCTGCCATGACTCGAGAAAGACCTCGAGAGTGCTTCAAAATGTGTTGAGTCGCGATTCCCCTACCATGACTCGAGAGCCATGACAGGCGCCCCCTCTTCACGCGCATGGAGACCTGACTAACCTGGCACTGCACGAGAGGCTCCCTGAGATCCTCATCGTACCTCGTGAGGAAACCCACACTGCCGCGGCAGCTCGAGGAAACACATGAGACACCCCGGTCATCGCGAGATGAGGGCCTTATATTCCTGCATGGCCTGGAGACCAATCACGAGTCCTCTCTCCAAACTGAAGAGCAGGCTGGACTCCGTTGAGGCCGCTCAGGGGGCTCCAACAGATCCTTGTCGCGACTCGAGAGGAGAGCGGAGTCCTTGGCTTCCCCTCGAGACAAGGTCTGACTCCCTGGGGGAGCCTGGTATGCAACCCCGAGATGCCTGCTTTCCCTGGAGAGGAATAGTAGGTCCTGGACACACGCCTAGGTGAGGTCTCTTCGGCCCTGCAGTGACTCGAGCGCAACCCCCAGATTTCCCTTGCAACTCGAGGGGAAGGTTGGGCTTCCCAGGGCCAACCCAAGAGGAAGGCTGAGATCCCCATTGTAACTCGAGAATCCCGCCGCAACTCGAGAAAAACCACGTGGTTCCAAACTCTTGGCAAGATGAGACCCTTGCCCGCGACGGCGTCTCAAGGGAAGTCCCCTCTTCCGCCCTGAAGGGCGGAAAGGATCCTGCCAGCCTTCACGCGACCACCAAAAGTTCCCTGACACGCCGGGTTCCCTCGAGGGGAACACCGAGGGTCCCGCAACCGCTTCCTCTGAGCCCCTTCTCCCCTCCTGATCGCGACAGGAGAGTCGATTCCCCTGCGTTCTCTGGAAGGGGTTCCAGGCCTTCCCGGGGCACCTAAGGATGAGGCCGGTCTCACGAGGAAATTCGAGACGAGCCACGTGGGTGGGGCCACATGCCGAACGAACCCGATTCCCCGGTCCGCTCTTGAGAAGGACCCGCGGACCGGACCCCTCTTCGAAGGCAACCCTGTGGGTGAAGGCACAACAAGAACGGGCACTGCCACCCCCGTGCATCATCCTCAAAGACCCGTGGGTTCCACACAGAGCTCGACGAGCGGCCTGAGACCCCCTGAGCAACTCGAGAGGCCAGCGGGTTTCCCTTCCTCAGACAAGACGAGGCCTGACTCTCCTGTCCCAACTCTGCAGGGACCCTGCGGTCGGAGTCCGAAACGGAGAGGAAGCCTGAGGTTCCTGCCTCCCCTCGAGGTGAGGCCCTCTTCCGTTGCGCCAGACCCAGCGGAGTCCCGAGGGGCCCCGCCACCTCCACAGGATCCCTCGCTTCTCAGAGGCACCCTGGGAAGTTCCCTAAGGTCCCCGGCAGAAGGCGAGGGACACGAGGGTTTCCCGCCGCCCCCCGAGAAAGACCTCGAGAGTCCTTCTTCAACGCGTCTCGAGGCCCTAGTCCCCTCCCGTGACTCGAGAGCCAGGACGCGCTCCCCCTCGCCACGCGCATGAAGACCTGACTTCCCTGGCGCCGCACGAGAGGCTCCCTGAGATCCTCGTCGTGCCTCTGGAGAAAACCCCCACGGGCGCCGCAGCTCGAGGAAACCCCTGAGACGCCCCCGTCCTCGCGAGCTGAGGGCGTTCTTTTCCTGCATGGCCTGGAGAGCAATCCCGGGTCCTCTCTCCAAACGGAAGAGGAGGCTGGACTCCCTTGAAGCCGCTCAGGGGGCTCCAAGAGCCCCGCGTCGCGACTCGAGAGGAGAGCGGAGTCCTTGGCTTCCCCTCGAGACGAGGACTGACTCCCCGGGAGAGCCTGGAATGCAACCCCGAGATCCCTGCCTTCCCTGGAGAGGAATATTAGGTCCCGGACACACGCCTAGGTGAGGTCTCTTCGGCCCTGCAGTGACTCGAGCGCAACCCCCAGCCTTCCCTCGCAACCCGAGGGGAAGATTGGGCTTCCGAGGGCCAACCCAAGGGGAAGGCTGAGATCCCCGTCGTAACTCGAGAATCCCGCCGCAACTCGAGAAAAACCACGAGGTTCCCACCTCTTGGCAAGATGAGGCCCCTGCCCGCCACGGCGTCTCAAGGGAAGTCCCCTGTTCCGCCCTGAAGGGCGAAACGGTCCCTGACAGCCTTCCTGCGACCCCCAAAAGTCCCCCGACACGCCGGGTTCCCTCGAGGGGAACACCGAGGGTCCCGGCACCGCTTCCTCTGAGCCCCTTCTCCCCTCATGATCGCGACAGGAGAGGCGATTCCACTGCGTGGTCTGGAAGGGGTTCCCAGCCTTCCGGGCGCACCTCAGGATGAGGCCGGTCTCACGAGGAAATTCGAGACGAGCAACGTGGGTGGTGCCACATGCCGAACGACCCCGGTTCCCCGGTCCGCCCTTGAGAAGGACCCGAGGCCCGGACCCCTCTTCGAAGGCAACCCTGTGGGTGAAGGCACAACACGAAGGGGCACTGCCACCCCCGTGCATCATCCGCAAAGACCCGCGGGTTCCACACACAGCTCGACGAGGGGCCTGAGACCCCCTGAGCAACTCGAGAGGCCAGCGGGGTTCCCTTCCTCAGACAAGACGAGGCCTGACTCTCCTGTCCCAACTCTGCAGGGACCCTGCGGTCGGAGTGCGAAATGGAGAGGAAGCCTGAGGTTCCTGCCTCCCCTCGAGGTGAGGCCCTCTTCCGTTGCGCCAGACCCAGCGGAGTCCCGAGGGGCCCCGCCACCTCCACAGGATCCCTCGCCTCTCAGAGGCACCCTGGGAAGTTCCCTAAGGTCCCCGGCAGAAGGCGAGGGAAACGAGGGTTTCCCGCCGCCCCCCGACAAAGACCTCGAGAGTCCTTCTTCAACGCGTCTCGAGGCCCTAGTCCCCTCCCGTGACTCGAGAGCCAGGACGCGCTCCCCCTAGGCACGCGCATGGAGACCTGACTTCCCTGGCACCCCACGAGAGGCTCCCTGAGATCCTCGTCGTGCCTCGGGAGAAAACCCCCACGGGCGCCGCAGCTCGAGGAAACCCCTGAGACGCCCCCGTCCTCGCGAGCTGAGGGCCTTCTTTTCCTGCATGGCCTGGAGAGCAATCCCGGGTCCTCTCTCCAAACGGAAGAGGAGGCTGGACTCCCTTGAGGCCGCTCAGGGGGCTCCAAGAGTCCCGCGTCGCGACTCGAGAGGAGAGCGGAGTCCTTGGCTTCCCCTCGAGACGAGGCCTGACTCCCCGGGGGAGCCTGGAGTGCAACCCCGAGATCCCTGCCTTCCCTGGAGAGGAATATTAGGTCCCGGACACACGCCTAGGTGAGGTCTCTTCGGCCCTGCAGTGACTCGAGCGCAACCCCCAGCTTTCCCTCGCAACCCGAGGGTAAGTTTGGGCTTCCCAGGGCCAACCCAAGGGGAAGGCTGAGATCCCCGTCGTAACTCGAGAATCCCGCCGCAACTCGAGAAAAACCACGTGGTTCTCACCTCTTGGCAAGATGAGGCCCTTGGCCGCGATGCCGTCTCAAGGGAAGTCCCCTGTTCCGCCCTGAAAGGCGAAACGGTCCCTGACAGCCTTCCTGCGACCCCCAAAAGTCCCCCGACACGCCGGGTTCCCCCGAGGGGAACACCGAGGATCCCGGCACCGCTTCCTCTGAGCCCCTTCTCCTCTCCTGATCGCGACAGGAGAGGCGATTCCCCTTCGTGGTCTGGAAGGGGTTCCCGGCCTTCCCGGCGCACCTCAGGATGAGGCCGGTCTCACGAGGAAATTCGAGACGAGCCACGTGGGTGGTGCCACATGCCGAACGACCCCGGTTCCCCGGTCCGCGCTTGAGAAGGACCCGAGGCCCGGACCCCTCTTCGAAGGCAACCCTGTGGGTGAAGGCACAACACGAAGGGGCACTGCCACCCCCGTGCATCGTCCGCAAAGACCCGCGGGTTCCACACACAGCTCGACGAGGGGCCTGAGACCCCCTGAGCAACTCGAGAGGCCAGTGGGGTTCCCTTCCTCAGACAATACGAGGCCTGACTCTCCTGTCCCAACTCTGCAGGGACCCTGCGGTCGGAGTCCGAAACGGAGAGGAAGCCTGAGGTTCCTGCCTCCCCTCGAGGTGAGGCCCTCTTCCGTTGCGCCAGACCCAGCGGAGTCCCGAGGGGCCCCGCCACCTCCACAGGATCCCTCGCCTCTCAGAGGCACCCTGGGAAGTTCCCTAAGGTCCCCGGCAGAAGGTGAGGGACACGAGGGTTTCCCGCCGCCCCCCGAGAAAGACCTCGAGAGTCCTTCTTCAACGCGTCTCGAGGCCCTAGTCCCCTCCCGTGACTCGAGAGCCAGGACGCGCTCCCCCTCGCCACGCGCATGGAGACCTGACTTCCCTGGCGCCCCACGAGAGGCTCCCTGAGATCCTCGTCGTGCCTCGGGAGAAAACCCCCATGGGCGCCGCAGCTCGAGGAAACCCCTGAGACGCCCCCGTCCTCGCGAGCCGAGGGCCTTCTTTTCCTGCATGGCCTGGAGAGCAATCCCGGGTCCTCTCTCCAAACGGAAGAGGAGGCTGGACTCCCTTGAGGCCGCTCAGGGGGCTCCAAGAGTCCCGCGTCGCGACTCGAGAGGAGAGCGGAGTCCTTGGCTTCCCCTCGAGACGAGGCCTGACTCCCCGGGGGAGCCTGGAGTGCAACCCCGAGATCCCTGCCTTCCCTGGAGAGGAATATTAGGTCCCGGACACACGCCTAGGTGAGGTCTCTTCGGCCCTGCAGTGACTCGAGCGCAACCCCCAGCTTTCCCTCGCAACCCGAGGGGAAGATTGGGCTTCCCAGGGCCAACCCAAGGGGAAGGCTGAGATCCCCGTCGTAACTCGAGAATCCCGCCGCAACTCGAGAAAAACCACGTGGTTCCCACCTCTTGGCAAGATGAGGCCCTTGCCCGCCACGGCGTCTCAAGGGAAGTCCCCTGTTCCGCCCTGAAGGGCGAAACGGTCCCTGAGAGCCTTCCTGCGACCCCCAAAAGTCCCCCGACACGCCGGGTTCCCTCGAGGGGAACACCGTGTGTCCCGGCACCGATTCCTCTGAGCCCCTTCTCCCCTCCTGATCGCGACAGGAGAGGCGATTCCACTGCGTGGTCTGGAAGGGGTTCCCAGCCTTCCGGGCGCACCTCAGGATGAGGCCGGTCTCACGAGGAAATTCGAGACGAGCCACGTGGGTGGTGCCACATGCCGAACGACCCCGGTTCCCCGGTCCGCCCTTGAGAAGGACCCGAGGCCCGGACCCCTCTTCGAAGGCAACCCTGTGGGTGAAGGCACAACACGAAGGGGCACTGCCACCCCCGTGCATCGTCCGCAAAGACCCGCGGTTTCCACACACAGCTCGACGAGGGGCCTGAGACCCCCTGAGCAACTCGAGAGGCCAGCGGGGTTCCCTTCCTCAGACAAGACGAGGCCTGACTCTCCTGTCCCAACTCTGCAGGGACCCTGCGGTCGGAGTCCGAAACGGAGAGGAAGCCTGAGGTTCCTGCCTCCCCTCGGGGTGAGGCCCTCTTCCGTTGCGCCAGACCCAGCGGAGTCCCGAGGTTCCCCGCCACCTCCACAGGATCCCTCGCCTCTCAGAGGCACCCTGGGAAATTCCCTAAGGTCCCCGGCAGAAGGCGAGGGACACGAGGGTTTCCCGCCGCCCCCCGAGAAAGACCTCAAGAGTCCTTCTTCAACTCGTCTCGAGGCCCTAGTCCCCTCCCGTGACTCGAGAGCCAGGACGCGCTCCCCCTCGCCACGCGCATGGAGACCTGACTTCCCTGGCGCCGCACGAGAGGCTCCCTGATATCCTCGTCGTGCCTCGGGAGAAAACCCCCACGTGCCGGGAGCCGGCGAGAGACATTCCACTCGTGACAAAGGTCATGAGGAAGGGGGCTCGGCATACGCAAAGGCGGGATCGAGCCTCGGGAGTGCCCCCGGATATTCTCGAGCATCTACCCCCCAATAACCAGAGTCTGCCTACTTTATTGCTTTGTGCTCTCGCCTCTGACTTTACTGAGGGCTGTCCCCCACCACCATCTCACTCTCTCTGTCAAAGAGTTAACTTACATCTCCAATTAATAAAGTTCCTGGGCAATTAGGAGTGTTTAAATCCAAACCCCTCAGATGGCTCTCTAACTCGCCTCACAAGTTTACCCAGACACCTACAGCTATGCATACGATTGTTTACAGTCTCCCAGCCTCCAGAGGCACGGGAAGCTTAAGATATTCAAATAGCTTAGAGCCTCTCAGAGAATTAGAAACTGTCAGAATAAAACTAGTAAAAGATTTCATTGATGAGCCAATGTTTGTTGCCAAGTTTTCACATCCCTTGAATTGTATCCTTGAATGTGCATTAATTAATATAGTTGGTATGTAGAAAAAATAAGTAGTGGCCTTGGTGTTAGTAACTTTAGACCCTTAAGGTAGTAAATTCTTTCCTTTGTAAACCCATTACACATCCACCCTATAGGAACGTAATCTTATCTTCGGAGGATGGCGCCAAACCTTAAAATAATTACTCTTAGAGAAAATAAGTCTTTGTTGATAAGTCCTTGTCAAGAGTCATAAAATGTTAATAGGCCTCTGGCCAGAAGATGATGTAAATCACCTAAACCATTTGTATACGATAAATCTGCAGGAAAGAAACCCTGGTTTTTGATAAGCATCAAAGACTGCTGATTTTGCATCCCCTATTGTCCTCTATGTGTAACTTAGGGTATAAAAGCCCCTGTTGAAAATAAAGCTATGGGCCTTGCTCACCAACGCTTGGTCTCCCCATGTCATTCTTCCCTTTAACTTCTAGCTGAGTGTCCATCTGGAGCGTGGATGTCCTCTGCGACCATTTATTTGCCAGGGCTTCTAAGACCCACTCGAGAAGGTGTCTAAGGTGGGGCACCTTCCGCTATTCGAGAGGGCGCCTGCGGCCTCCGTGGTCAGAGCTAACCTGGTGTCACGGGTTATATTGATTTTCCGCGTAAACCAAGCCACTCAGCTTCTTTTCTCCACTGAATTTTCCTACTGAGCTATCCTCATTCTATTCCTCTTTATTATATCTAATTAACATTTGAATAGGTCGCCTAGCCGTCTCTCCTTCGAAGACCCTGGATCAGCCGGGGCTGGACCCCGGCAGGTGGTGCCCGAAACAGGTTTTTCGAAGGTAAGCTCCCCAAAGCAATTAGGGTCATCAGCCCTTTTGCTCCCCCGTTCTCGGAACAACTGGGTCATCAGCTCTCTTGTTCCCCCACGGAGCAGTTTGGGTCATCAGCTCTACTGCTCCCCCCTCGGAACAGTTTGGGTCACCAGCCTTCTGTTCCCCCCCCCGGGACAATCTGGGTCATCAGCCCTAATGTCCTTCCAGTGTTCGGGACGGCTAGGACCCCACTCAAGGGTGCCGCGGACCCCCCTGTAGGACAGACAGGGCGAGAGGAGTGGGAAGTGTTGAAAGTGTTAAAGTGTTAGACTTAGAGAGAGAAAACAGTTTCTGAAGTTAAAAGGCCAAAGAAAAGCCTGATCTTTTGATAGCTAAAAGCAAAATCTTTTACTATACTTAATTTTCTGACATGGGTAACACTGAATCAAATGAAAGACAGCTCTTTATAGGAGTAATCTTACAGTTATTAAATAAAAGAGGAATCAAAGCTAAAAAATCTGCCATTCAATCATTTTTTTCATTTGTACAAGAGCACTGTCCCTGGTTCCCAGACGAAGGCTCTGTTAACTTAGATGTCTGGGAAAAAGTAGGAAAACAGCTAAAAACTTACCATGCCGAACATGACTCAGAAAATGTCCCTAATGACGCTTTTTCCTTATGGAACATCATTAGAGATGTCTTAGACCCTGCCCCCGATTCAGAAAAAGTACATCTTAAAGGGGATAGTGAAGAAAATGCTGAGGCTAAACCTGCCCCTGAATCTAAAAAAGTAACCTTTAAAGAGGAAAATGAGGTCGAAACTGTAGTTAAACCTCAGGAAAATGAGAAAAATGAAGACCCACCTGACTATCGGCAACTAAGAAAAATGTTAGCAGCCATGACTACTCAGGAACAACTTAAAGTTAGGGATGAGAAACAAGATCAGCCTTCCCCAAAAGAAAAAGAGAATTTAGGCGAGATAATAGCTAAATATCACTCAGATGGAGATCGGCATCTCTTAAACAATGATGCCCCAAAAGGCCTAAGAGAAACTTCCCCTGTCAGACCACCCGTTCCTAGGAACTTGAGGGAAACATCCCTTATCAGACAGTCTGTAAGATTTAGTCACCAAACAGTTAAAAGATCTCCAGAACAGGAGAAGAGAAATACGGGACGCTCCCATCCCCCCATGCCTCCTCCTCCATGTGGGGGTAAAGGGCCTCCGCTAGGAGTTTCCCGGAAAGGGGTTTTCTCTAGTCCCGAGGATAAATTTGATCCTCACCTTGAGGCTTCTTTTTTAGTCCCCTCTGCAGTTTAGATAGGGTAAAGAGGGTACAAAATAAATAAAAATATTCTCAAAAAAAAAAAAATGGGTTTCTCTGCATCTAAGAATAGACAAATGTTTATTGGCTCTGTGTATTATGATTAGACATGTCCTGGACCTCCGTCATGAGGCTGTTAAATAGCCTATGAGAGAGGCTATAGCGGTGGATGGTGGTGAGTCTCCACTTTCTGCACAGATCATAATTTCTGCTATTGGAAAAAAAAAAAAAAAGAGGGAGAAAGTGCTTTACCTCCCAAGGAAGGAGAGGGCTTACAGGACGCTGCGGCTGAGCGCCCTGGCGAGCTCCCTCCCCCTCTGCGCAAACCTTTAAAAAACTTATCCACCACTTTCTGATTTAAGGCGATTGCCACCGCCTCCGTTTGTGCCTCCCAGGACCCAGGAGTTCCCCACTTTGCCCCCAAAGCCTCTCAAAGAGTTGCCTAAGCCTGAGGAAGATAAAAAGTTTTTTAAACAAAGGAGCTTTTAGTACACAATATGCAGAGCGTGCTCCTTGGAGAAAACCCCCTCAGGGGGGGTCTCACCCAGGCTAGGAGAAAAGGCAAGAGGATTGAGCAACAATATTAACCCCTGACGTGCCGCTTACTTCAATTCCAACGGGAGTGGCTGGCCCCCTACCCGAGGACTTTGGAAGATTTGTCCTGGGGCGTAGCTCGCTTTCTTTTCAAATAAAAAAAAAAAAAAAGAAAGAAAAAAAGAAATTTCGGTGGTGCATGGTGTAGTAGATTCTGATTATATTGAGAAATTAAAGTCTTGATCTCACTGTCTACCAAAACTGTATAAATTAATAAAGGTTAAAGAGTAACATAGCTTTTGCTTTTACCTTATTATCAGAAAAGAAAAAACTTGACTTCTCAAGATAAGAGCCACAAAACATTTGAATCTAGTGATCTAGCCTTTTGGGTGCAGGAAATTACAGCTCCAAGGCCTTTAAAAGATCTTTTAATTCAAGGGAATAAAATGTCAAGACTGAGTTACAAGCAGTTATTTAGGCCTTTCAACATTTAGGAGACCACACCTTTAATCTTTTGACTGACTCCTGATATATTGTAGGGTTGTTTCCTCATATTGAAACTGCTAATATTCCAAAAAATAAAACTACTATCTTCTCCTTGTTATCTGATTTACAGAAAGATTAAACACAGAGATAAAAAATATTTTGTGGGACATAGAGCCCATTCCAGCTTGCCCGGCCCTTTACATGAAGGAAATGCTTTGGCAGATGCATTGACTAAAGTAATTGTTTTAAACTTAAATAAAAAGATTTATAAGGCCAAAAATTCTCACAAAATTCACCATCAAAATGCAGCTGGTTCAAGGTATAAATTTCATATCTCTAGGTAAACAGCTAGACAAATAGTTATGTCCAAATTGTAATTAATCACTTAAACGTAAACACACAGGGGCAGACTACAATGATGAGACACTAGATGCCTGAATTACAGGCTACGACTCGGCCCCTGGTCAAGTAAAAAGACCTCCATACTGGAGAGTGAAAAAGGCCAGATGTGTTGCTAACTTGTGGGAGAGGGTATGCTTGTATATTTCTACAGAATGCAGATTCTTCAATTTGGATCTCAGACAAATTCGTCATGTCACGTTCCCCAAAGACCAGGTTCGCGGCGCGCACGCGCTCGCTCCCCCTCCCCCAGCCAGCTCTCGCCTCCGCGCCACCAGCAGCGCCCAGTACCCTTCTCGCTGCACCCTGCGACCTAGAGCAAAGAAGTCTGTGCGGTGAGTGAGGGCCAGAGAGGAAAGCGCGCCCGCGGAATGCAGTCCAGACCAGCGCGCTCCCGCCGGCGAGAGGGGAACGCTGAGAGCCCAAGCCGCGGCGGCTAGCCCAAGGCCGCGAGCCCCGCCCCTCCGCCCGCCGTAAGCGCGGAGGCCCACAGCTTGCCGCTCGCGTTCTGCCTCCTGATGCTGGGGACACTGCTCCCCGGGGCCGACGCCTGCAGCTGCTTCCTGGCTCATCTTGTTTAAACCCTCAATATAATGTTTGCTCCTTTGTGGTAGTGGTGTTGTGAACAATGTGTGCTTTCATCTTGTTTGACCCCCCAATATAATGTTTGTTCTTTTGTTGTGTTGAAACGCCCACCCTATCTCATGATACCTGTGTCTGTGCGTTCTTATTGGTATGATAATTACGGTTTGGCTGTATCACAACAACTGCAGGATTTAATGCGAACCCGACGGTTTGTGGGCTTACTTATCTTGGGAATAGCAGCTTTGATAAGTGCAATCACTTCTGTTACTGTGACAGCAATATCATTGACTCAACAAGTACATACTGCTCAATATGTTGATTCTATGTCCAAAAATGTTTCTTTAGCATTGGCAACACAGGAAGCTATAGACAGGAAATTAGAAATGAGGGTAGACGCCCTAGAGGAAGCAGTAATACATATTGGGACTGAATTGCAGGCTTTAAAGGTGAAAATGGCATTGTCCTGTCATGCTGACTATTGGTGGATATGTGTAACACCCCTGAAAGTAAATGAGACAGATTTTGAATGGGAAAAGATTAAAAACCATATTTCAGGTATCTGGAACAGCTCTGACATTGGTCTAGACTTAGGGAAACTTCACAATCAAATAGCAACTATGGAACACTCCCGATTAGATTTTACTGCCGCTGGAACAGCAAATGATTTCTTCCATACTTTCTCTAACTACATTTCAGGAAAAAATATGCTGTCTACCTTCCTTAGCTATGTTACTGTGGCTGTTTTAATTTTGCTTCTCATATTCATTCTTCCTTGTATTGTCAGGATTCTTCGGCAGAGCATTCAGAGGCTCGCGACTGAGCTACATCTGGCTGTTTTAAGAAATAAAAAAGGGGGAGATGCCGGGAGCCGGCGAGAGACATTCCACTCGTGACAAAGGTCATGAGGAAGGGGGCTCGGCATACGCAAAGGCGGGATCGAGCCTCGGGAGTGCCCCCGGATATTCTCGAGCATCTACCCCCCAAAAACCAGAGTCTGCCTACTTTATTGCTTTGTGCTCTCGCCTCTGACTTTACTGGGGGCTGTCCCCCACCACCATCTCACTCTCTCTGTCAAAGAGTTAACTTACAGCTCCAATTAATAAAGTTCCTGGGCAATTAGGAGTGTTTAAATCCAAACCCCTCAGATGGCTCTCTAACTCGCCTGACAAGTTTACCCAGACACCTACAGCTATGCATACGATTGTTTACAGTCTCCCAGCCTCCAGAGGCACGGGAAGCTTAAGATATTCAAATAGCTTAGAGCCTCTCAGAGAATTAGAAACTGTCAGAATAAAACTAGTAAAAGATTTCATTGATGAGCCAATGTTTGTTGCCAAGTTTTCACATCCCTTGAATTGTATCCTTGAATGTGCATTAATTAATATAGTTGGTATGTAGAAAAAATAAGTAGTGGCCTTGGTGTTAGTAACTTTAGACCCTTAAGGTAGTAAATTCTTTCCTTTGTAAACCCATTACACATCCACCCTATAGGAACGTAATCTTATCTTCGGAGGATGGCGCCAAACCTTAAAATAATTACTCTTAGAGAAAATAAGTCTTTGTTGATAAGTCCTTGTCAAGAGTCATAAAATGTTAATAGGCCTCTGGCCAGAAGATGATGTGAATCACCTAAACCATTTGTATACGATAAATCTGCAGGAAAGAAACCCTGGTTTTTGATAAGCATCAAAGACTGCTGATTTTGCATCCCCTATTGTCCTCTATGTGTAACTTAGGGTATAAAAGCCCCTGTTGAAAATAAAGCTATGGGCCTTGCTCACCAACGCTTGGTCTCCCCATGTCATTCTTCCCTTTAACTTCTAGCTGAGTGTCCATCTGGAGCGTGGATGTCCTCTGCGACCATTTATTTGCCTGGGCTTCTAAGACCCACTCGAGAAGGTGTCTAAGGTGGGGCACCTTCCGCTATTCGAGAGGGCGCCTGCGGCCTCCGTGGTCAGAGCTAACCTGGTGTCACGGGTTATATTGATTTTCCGCGTAAACCAAGCCACTCAGCTTCTTTTCTCCACTGAATTTTCCTACTGAGCTATCATCATTCTATTCCTCTTTATTATATCTAATTAACATTTGAATAGGTCGCCTAGCTGTCTCTCCTTCGAAGACCCTGGATCAGCCGGGGCTGGACCCCGGCACCCACGGGCGCCGCAGCTCGAGGAAACCCCTGAGACGCCCCCGTCCTCGCGAGCTGAGGGCCTTCTTTTCCTGCATGGCCTGGAGAGCAATCCCGGGTCCTCTCTCCAAACGGAAGAGGAGGCTGGACACTCTTGAGGCCGCTCAGGGGGCTCCAAGAGACCCGCGTCGCGACTCGAGAGGAGAGCGGAGTCCTTGGCTTCCCCTCGAGACGAGGCCTGACTCCCCAAGGGAGCCTGGAATGCAACCCCGAGATCCCTGCCTTCCCTGGAGAGGAATATTAGGTCCCGGAGACACGCCTAGGTGAGGTCTCTTCGGCCCTGCAGTGACTCGAGCGCAACCCCCTGCTTTCCTTCGCAACCCGAGGGGAAGATTGGGCTTCCCAGGGCCAACCCAAGAGGAAGGCTGAGATCCCCGTCGTAACTCGAGAATCCCGCCGCAACTCGAGAAAATCCACGTGGTTCCCACCTCTTGGCAAGATGAGGCCCTTGCCCGCCACGGCGTCTCAAGGGAAGTCCCCTGTTCCGCCCTGAAGGGCGAAACGGTCCCTGACAGCCTTCCTGCGACCCCCAAAAGTCCCCCGACACGCCGGGTTCCCTCGAGGGGAACACCGAGGGTCCCGGCACCGCTTCCTCTGAGCCCCTTCTCCCCTCCTGATCGCGACAGGAGAGGCGATTCCCCTGCGTGGTCTGGAAGGGGTTCCCGGCCTTCCCGGCGCACCTCAGGATGAGGCCGGTCTCACGAGGAAATTCGAGACGAGCCACGTGGGCGGTGCCACATGCCGAACGCCCCCGGTTCCCCGATCCGCCCTTGAGAAGGACCCGAGGCCCGGACCCCTCTTCGAAGGCAACCCTGTGGGTGAAGGCACAACACGAAGGGGCACTGCCACCCCCGTGCATCGTCCGCAAAGACCCGCGGGTTCCACACACAGCTCGACGAGGGGCCTGAGACCCCCTGAGCAACTCGAGAGGCCAGCGGGGTTCCCTTCCTCAGACAAGACGAGGCCTGACTCTCCTGTCCCAACTCTGCAGGGACCCTGCGGTCGGTGTCTGAAACGGAGAGGAAGCCTGAGGTTCCTGCCTCCCCTCGAGGTGAGGCCCTCTTCCGTTGCGCCAGACCCAGCGGAGTCCCGAGGGGCCCCGCCACCTCCACTGGATCCCTCGCCTCTCAGAGGCACCCTGGGAAGTTCCCTAAGGTCCCCGGCAGAAGGCGAGGGACACGAGGGTTTCCCGCCGCCCCCCGAGAAAGACCTCGAGAGTCCTTCTTCAACGCGTCTCGAGGCCCTAGTCCCCTCCCGTGACTCGAGAGCCAGGACGCGCTCCCCCTCGCCACGCGCATGGAGACCTGACTTCCCTGGCGCCGCACGAGAGGCTCCCTGAGATCCTCGTCGTGCCTCGGGAGAAAACCCCCACGGGCGCCACAGCTCGAGGAAACCCCTGAGACGCGCCCGTCCTCGCGAGCTGAGGGCCTTCTTTTCCTGCATGGCCTGGAGAGCAATCCCGGGTCCTCTCTCCAAACGGAAGAGGAGGCTGGACTCCCTTGAGGCCGCTCAGGGGGCTCCAAGAGTCCCGCGTCGCGACTCGAGAGGAGAGCGGAGTCCTTGGCTTCCCCTCGAGACGAGGCCTGACTCCCCGGGGGAGCCTGGAGTGCAACCCCGAGATCCCTGCCTTCCCTGGAGAGGAATATTAGGTCCCGGACACACGCCTAGGTGAGGTCTCTTCGGCCCTGCAGTCACTCGAGCGCAACCCCCATCTTTCCCTCGCAACCCGAGGGGAAGATTGGGCTTCCCAGGGCCAACCCAAGGGGAAGGCTGAGATCCCCGTCGTCACTCGAGAATCCCGCCGCAACTCGAGAAAAACCACGTGGTTCCACCTCTTGGCAAGATGAGGCCCTTGCCCGCCACGGCGTCTCAAGGGAAGTCCCCTGTTCCGCCCTGAAGGACGAAACGGTCCCTGACAGCCTTCCTGCGACCCCCAAAAGTCCCCCGACACCTCGCGTTCCCCCGAGGGGAACACCGAGGGTCCCGGCACCGCTTCCTCTGAGCCCCTTCTCCCCTCCTGATCGCGACAGGAGAGGCGATTCCCCTGCGTGGTCTGGAAGGGTTTCCCGGCCTTCCCGGCGCACCTCAGGATGAGGCCGTCCGCACAAGGAAATTCGAGATGAGCCACGGGGGTGGTGCCACATGCCGATCGACCTCGATTTCCCGGTCCACTCTTGAGAAGAACCCGTTGCACGGACACCTCTTCGAAGGCAACCCTGTGGGTGATGGCACAACACGAAGGGGCACTGACACTCCCGTGCATCGTCCAGAAACACCCGTGGGTTCCACACACAGCTCGAAGAGGGGCCTGAGACCCCCTGAGCAACTCGAGAGGCAAGCGGAGTTCCCTTCCTCAGACAAGACGAGGCCTAACTCTCCGCTCCCAACTCTGCAGGGACCCTGAGGTCGGAGGGTCGGAGTCAGAAACAGAGAGGAAGCCTGAGGTTACTGCCTCCCCTCGAGATAAGGCCCTCTTCCATTGCGAAAACGCCAGCGGAGTCCCGAGAGGTCCCTCCAATCTCCACAGTATCCCTGACTTCTCATAGGCATTCTGAGAAGCTCCTTGAGGCCACCGGCAAAAGTCGAGGGAAATAAGAGTTTCCTGCCACAACCGAAGAAAGACCTCGAGAGTCCTTCTTCAATGCGTCTTGAGGTCAGATTCCCCTACCATAGCTCGAGAGCAATAATGCGCCCCCCCTCGCCACGCACATGGAGACCTGACTTCCCTGGCACCACACGAGAGGCTCCCTGAGCTCCCCGTCCTACCTCGTGTGAAACCCCACTCTGGCGCCGCAGCTCGAGGAAACCCACAAGATCCCTCCGTCATCGCGAGATGAGGGCCATCTTTTCCTGCATGGCCTGGAGAGCAGTCCCAAGTCCTCTCTCCAAACTTCACAGGAGGCTTGACTCCCTTTAGGCCACAAAGTGGGCTCCAAGAAGTGCCCGTCGCGACTCGAAAGGAGAGCGGAGTCCTTTGCTTCCCTTCGACATGAGGCCTGACTCCCTGGGTGAGTTTGGAATGCAAACCTGAGATCCCTGTGGCCCTTGGAGAGGAACATTAGGTCCTGGACACAAGCCTAGATGAGGTCTCCTTTGCCCTGCAGTGACTCGAGCGCAACCCCCAGCTCTCCCTCGCAACTCGAATGGATGATTGGACTTCCCTGGCCCAACACAAGAGGAAGCCTGAAATCCCCGTCGTAACTCGAGAATCCCGCCGCAACTCGAGAAAAACCACGTGGCTCCCCCGTCATCGCAAGATGAGGCCCTTGGCCGCTACAGCGTATCAAGAGAAGTCCCACGTTCCATCCTGAAGTACAAAACGGTACTTGGCACCCTTGATGCGACCCCCAAAGTTCCCTGACATACCGGTCTCACTCGAGGGAAACACCAAAGTTCACGGCACCACTTCCTGTGAGCCCCTTCACCCCTCCTGATCGCGACAGAAGGGTCGATTCCCATGTTTTGTCTGCAAGGGGTTCCCGACGTTCCCCGCGAACCTCCGGATGAGGCCGGTCTCATGAGGAAATTCGAAAAGTAGCCTCATGGTTGGTGCCATATGCTGAAAGATCCCGAATTCCCGGTCCACTCTAGATAAGAACCTGACGCCCGGACATCTCTTCGAAGGCAACCCTGTGGATGAAGGCACAACACGAAGGGACACTGACATCCCCATGCATCGTCTGGAAAAACCCGCCGATTCCACTCACAGCTCCAAATGTGGACTGTCACCTCGTGAACAACTCGAGAGGCAAGTGAACTTGCATTCCTTCACACAAGACGAGGCCTTACTCTCCTGTCCCAACTCTTCAGGGACCCTGCAATTGGAGTCAGAAATGGAGAGGAACCCTGAGGTTCCTGCCTCAACTAGAGAAGAGGCCCTCTTCCATTGAACCAAACTCAGTGGTGTCCCGAGAGGCCCCTCCCAACACCACAGTATCCCTGAATTCTCAGAGGCTCCGTGAGAAGCTACCTGAGGTCACTGGCACAAGTCGAGGGAACCCAGAGTTTCCTGAAGTAACCCGAGAAAGACTTGGAGAGTCCTTTTTCAACGTCTCTTGATGCCCGATTCCCCTACCATGACTCCAGAGCAAGGACGCGCTCCCCTCGCCACAAGCAGGAAAACTGACTTCCCTAGTACCACACAAGAGGCTCCCTGAGTACCCCATCGTACCTCGTGAGAAAACCCACACTGGCGCCGCAGTTTGAGAAAAACCACAAGATGCCCCCGTCAAGGAGAGATGGGGGCCTTCTTTTCCTGCCTGACCTGGAGAGCAATTCCTGGTCCTCTCTCCAAACTTCACAGGAGTATTGACTCCCTTTAGGCCACTCAGTTGGGTCCAAGAAATACCCGGTGCGACTCGAGAGGAGAGCGGAGTCCTTTGCTTCCCTGGAGACGAGGCCTGACTCCCCGGGTGAGTTTGGAATGCAACCCCGAGATCCCTGTCGCCCCTGGAGTGGAACATTATGTCCTAGACACAAGCCTAGATGAGGTCTATTTTGCCCTACAGTGACTCGAGAGCAACCTCCATCTCTCCCTCACAATTTGAATGGAAGATTGGTCTTCCCACGGTCAACACAAGAGGAAGTCTGAATTTCCCATCGTAATTCGAGAATTCAGCCTCAAGTCTTAAAAACCATGTGGTTCCCCCTTCATCCCAATATGAGGCCCTTGCCAGCTAGAGTCTCAAGAGAAGTCCCACGTTCCATCTTAAAGTTCGAAATGCTACTTGGCACCCTTGATGCGACCCCAAAGTTCCCCAACATACCGGTCTCACTCCAAGGGAACACCGAAGTTCCTGGTGTCTCCAGGGAAGTCCCATATTCCGTCCTTAACTGCGAAACGGTACTTGACACCCTTGATGCGACCGCAAAAGTTCCCCGACACGCTGGGTTCCCTCGAGGGGAACACCGAGGGTCCCGGCACCACTTCATCTGAGCCCCTTCTCCCCTCCTGATCGCGACAGGAGAGTCGATTCCCCTGCTTTGTCTGGAAGGGGTTCCCGGCCTTCCTGGCGCACCTCAGGATGAGGCCGGTCTCAGGAGGAAATTCGAGACTAGCCACGTGTGAGGTGCCACGTGCCGAACGACCCCGATTTTCCGGTCCGCTCTTGATAAGAACCCGATGCCCAGACACCTCTTCGAAGGCAACCCTGTGGGTGAAGGCACAACACGAAGGGGCACTGACACCCCCGTGCATCATCCGGAAAAACCCGCAGGGTCTACACACAGCTTGACAAGGGGCCTGAGACTCCCGGAACAACTCGAGAGGTAACCAGAATTCCATTCCTCAGACAAGACGAGGCATGACTCTCCTGTCCCAACACTGCAGGGACCGTGCAGTCAGAGTCCGAAACCGAGAGGAAGCCTGAGGTTCCTGCCTCCCCTCGAGATGAGGCCCTCTTCCATTGCGCCGAACCCAGCAGAGTCCCGAGAGGCCCTGCCAACTACACAGCATCCCTCACCTCTCAGAGGCTCCGTGGGAAGTTCCCTAAGGTCCGCTGCAGAAGTCGAGGGAAACGAGGGTTTCCCGCCGCAACCCAAGAAAGACCTCGAGAGTCCTTCTTCAACGCCTCTTGAGAACCTAGGCGCTTTCCATGACTCGAGAGTGATGACCAGCTCCCCCTCGCCATGCGCATGGAGACCTGACTTCCCTGGCGCCGCACGAGAGGCTCCTTGAGGTCCTCGTCGTGCCTCGTGAGAAAACCCCCATGGGCGCAGCAGCCTGAGGAAACCCATGAGACGCCCCCGTCATCGCGAGATGAGGGCCTTCTTTTCCTGCCTGGCCTGGAGAGCAATCCCGAGTCCTCTCTCCAAACTGAAGAGGAGGCTCGACACCCTTGAGTCCACTCAGTGGGCTCCAAGAGATCCGTGTCGCGACTTGAGAGGAAAGCGGAGTCCTTTGCTTCCCCTCCAGGCGAGTCCTGACTCCCCGGGGGAGTCTGGAATGGAAACCCTGGATCCCTGTCTTCCCTTGAGAGGAATATTAGGTCCTGGACACACGCCTCGATGAGGTCTCTTTGGCCCTGTAGTGACTCGAGCAGAACCCCCAGCTTTCCATCGCAACTCGAATTGAAGATTGGGCTTCCCAGGGCCAACCCAAGAGAGACCTGAAATTCCTGTCGTTTTCGAGAATCCCGATGCAACTCAAGAAAAACGACGTGGTTCCAACGTCTTCACAGGATGAGGCCCTTGCCCGCTACAGCGTCTACAGGGAAGTCCCATGTTCCGTCCTGAAGTGGGAAACGGTACTTGGCTCCCTTGATGCGACACCTAAAGTTCCTTGAAACGCCGGGTTCCCTCGAGTGGAACACCGAGTGTCCCGGCACCACTTCATCTGAGCCCCATCTCCCCTCCTGATCGCGACAGGAGAATCGATTCCCCTACTTTGTGTGGAAGGGGTTCCCGGCCTTCCTGGCGCACCTCAGGATGATGCTGGTCTCATGAGGAAATTCGAGATGAGCCACGTGGTTGGTGCCACATGCCGAATGACCCCGATTTCCCGGTCCGCTCTTGAAATGAACCCGATGCCCAGACACCTCTTTGAAGGCAACCCTGTGGGGGAAGGCACAAAACGAAGGGGCACTGACACCCCCATGCATCTTCTGGAAACACCCGCAGGTTCCACACACAGCTTGTCAAGGGCCCTGAGACCCCCTGAACGACTCGAGAGGCAAGCAGAGTTCCGTTACTCAGACAAGACGAGGCCTGACTCTCCTGTCCCAACTCTGCAGGGACCCTGCGGTCGGAGTCAGAAATGGAGAGGAAGCCTGAGGTTCCTGCCTCCAATCGAGATGAGGCCCTCTTTCATTTCGTCAAACCTAGTGGAGTCCCGAGAGGCCCCTCTAACTCCTCAGTATCCCTCACCTCTCAGAGGCACCTGGGAAGTTCCCTAAGGTCCCCTGTAGAGGTCGAGGGAAACGAGTGTTTCCCGCCCCAACCCAAGAAAGACCTTGAGAGTCTTTCTTAAATGCCTCTTGAGGCCCTAGTCCCTCCCATGACTCCAGAGCAATGACGCGATCTGCCTGGCCACACGCATGCAGTCAGGCTTCTCTGGCGCTGCACTAGAGGCTCCCTGAACTCCCCATCATATCTCGTGAGAAACCCCACACTGGCGCCGCAGCTCGAGAAAACCCATGAGACGCCCCCATCATCTCGAGAGGAGGGCCATCTTTAACTGCATGGTATGCAGATCAAGCGTGAACCTTCTGTCGAAGCTACACAGGACTCTTGACTCCCTTTAGGCCACTCATTGGGCTCCAAGAGTTATGTGTCGCGACTCGAGAGGATAGTGGAGTCCTTTGCTTCCACTCGAGACGAGGCGTGACCCACCGGGTGAGACTGGAAGGCGACGCCGATATCCCTGTCGCCCCTGGAGAGGAACATTACGTCCTGGACCCAAGCCTAGATGAGGACTCTTTGCCCTGAAGTGACTCGAGAGCAACCCCCAGCTCTCTCTGACAAGTTGAATGGAAGATTGGACTTCCTGGGCCAACACAAGAGGAAGCCTGAATTCCCCGTTGTAACTCGAGAATCCCGCCTCAACTCGAGAAAAACCACGTGTTTCCCTCGTCATCGCAATATGAGGCCCTTGCCCGCTAGAGCATCTCCAGAGAATTCCCACGTTCCGTCTTGAAGTGCGAAACTGTACTTGGCAGCCTTGATGCGACCTCAAAAGTGCCGTGACATACCGGTCTCACTCGAGGGGACCACCGAGGTTCCCGGCACCACTTCATCTGAGCCCCTTCTCCCCTTCTGATCGCGAGCGGTGGGTCGATTCCCCTGCTTTGTCTGCAAGGGGTTCCCGGCCTTCCCGGCGCACCTCAGGATGAGGCCGGTATCCCGAGGAAATTCGAGACGTAGCCTCGTGGGTGGTACCACATGCTGAAAGACCCCAATTTTCCGGTACGCTCTTGAAAAGAACCCGATTCCCGGAAACCTCTTTGAAGGCAACCCTGTGGATAAAGGCACAACACGAAGGGGCACTGACACCCCCGTGCATCGTCCGGAAAACCCCGCAGGTTCCACACTCAGCTCAACAAGTGGCCTGTCACTCCGTGAACAACTCTAAAGGCAAGGGGAAATCCATTCCTCCACAGAGGACGAGGCGTGACTCTCTTGTCCATACTCTGCAGGTACCCTGCGACCCTAGTCAGAAATGGAGAGGACCCCTGACGTTCCTGCCTCCATTCGAGATGAGGCCCTCTTCGATTGCACCAAACCCAGTTGAGTAACGAAGGGCCCCTCCCAAATCCACAGTGTCCCTGACTTCTCAGAGGCACCCTTAGAAGTTGCCTGAGGTCACCGACACAAATCAAGGGAACCCAGGGTTCCCTGCCGCAACCCGAGAAAGACCTCAAGAGTCCTTCTTCAATGCTTCATGAGGCCCGATTCGCCTACTATGACTCGAGAGCAATCACGCACTCCCCTTCACCACACGCACGGAGACCTGACGTCCCTAGCACCACACGAGAGGCTCTCTGAGCTCCCCGTTGTACCTCGTGAGAAATCTGATACTGGCGCCGCAGCTGGAGAAAACCCACGAGATGCCCCCGTCATCGCGAGATGAGGGCCTTTTTTCCTGCATGGCCAGGAAAACAATCCCGAGTCATCTCTCCAAACTCCATAGGAGGCTTCACTCCCTTTACGCCACGCAGTGGGCTCCAAGAGATACCCGTCGCGACTCGACAGGAGAGCGGAGTCCTTTTTTTCCCTTCAAGACGAGGCCTGACTCTCCGGGTGAGTCGAGAATGCAACCCTGAGATCTCTGTTGGCGCAGTAGTGGAACACTAGGTCCTGGACACAAGCGTAGATGAGGTCTATTTTGCCCTGCAGTGACTGGAGAGCAATCCCCAGTTCTAACTTGCAACTTGAATGGAATACTGGATTTTCCTGGCGCCACACAAGAGGCTCCCTGAGATCCCCGTGGTACTTCATGAGACACCCCACACTGGCGCCGCAGCTCGAGAAAACCCACGAGACGCCACCGTCATCTCGAGATGAGGGCCTTCTTTTCCTGCATGGCCTGGACTCCAATCCCGAGTCCTCTCTCCAAACTCCACAGGAGGCTTGACTCCCTTTAGTACACACAGTGGGCTCCAAGAGATACCCATCGCGACTCGAGACGAGAGCGGAATTCTTTGCTTACCCTCGAGGTGAGAACTGACTCCCCGGATGAGTCTGGAATGCAAACCCGAGATCCCTGTCGCCCCTGGAGAGCAACGTTAGATCCTGGACACAAGCCTAGATTAGGTCTCTTTTGCCCTGCAGTGACTCTAGCGCAATCCCCAGCTCCCCCTCGCAACCCGAATGGAAGATAGGATTTCAAGGCCAACAAGAGGAAGCCTAAATTCCCGGTCATAACTCGAGAATCCCGCCGCAACTCGAGCAAAACCACGTGGTTCTCCCGTCATCGCAAGATGAGGCCCTTGCCCGCTACAGCGTTTCAAAAGATGTCCCAGGTTCCGTCTTGAAATGCGGAACGGTACTTGGCACCCTTGATGCGACCCCAAAAGTCCCCCAACACGCCGGTCTCACTCAAGGGGAACACCGAGGTTCCCGGCACCACTTCATTTAAGCCCCTTCTCCCCTCCTGATCGTGACCGGTGGGTCGATTCCCCTGCTTTGTCTGCAAGGGGGCCCGACCTTCCCTGCACAACTCAGGATGAGGCCGGTCTCATGGGGAAATTCGATACGTAGCTTTGTGGGTGGTGCCACTTGCTGAAAGACTCCAATTTCCCGGTCCGCTCTTGATAAGAATCCGATGCTCGGACACCTCTTGGAAGGCAGCCTTGAGTATGAAGGTACAACACGAAGGGGCACAAACACACCTGTGCATCATCCGGAAAAACGGGCAGGTTACACACACAGCTCGACAAGTGGCCTGTCACCTCGAGAACAACTCGAGAGGCAAGAGGAGTCCCATCCTCCAGAAAAGACGAGGCCTGACTCTCCTGTACCAACATGCAGGGACCTTGCGATCTGAGTCAGAAATGGAGAGGAACACTGAGGTTCCTGCTTCAACTCGAGATGAGTCCCTCTTACATTCCACCAAATGCAGAGGAGTCTCGAGAGGCCCCTCCAAACTGCACAGTATCCCTGACTTCTCAGAGGCACTCTGAGAAGCTCCCTGAGGTCGCAGGCACAAGTCAAGGGAACCCTGGGTTTTATGCAGTGACCCGAGAAAGACCTCGAGAGTCCTTCTTCAACCCGTCTTGAGGCCCGATTACCCTACCATGACTTGAGAGCAATGACGAGCTCCCCCTAGCCATCTCATGGGGACCTGACTTCCCTGGCGCCACACGAGAGGCTCCCTGAGCTCCCTCTCGTACCTCGTCAGAAACCTGGCACTAGCGCAGCAGTCTAGAAAACCCACGAGACGCCGCCATCATCGCGAGATGAGGGCCTTCTTTTCCTGCATGGCCTGGAGAGGAATCCCGAGTCCTCTATCCAAACACCACAGGAGGCTTGACTCCCTTTAGGGCACACAGTGGGCTCCAAGAGATACCCATCGCGACTCAAAAGGACAGCGGAGTTCTTTGCTTCCCCTCGAGACGAGGCCTGATTCCCCGGGTGAGTCTGGTATGCAAACCCAAGATCCCTGTCGCCCCTAGGGACGAACATTAAGTCCTGGACACAAGCCTAGATGAGGTCTATTTTGCCCTGCAGTGACTCGAGAGCAATCCCCAGCTCTCCCTTTAAACTCGAATGGAAGATAGGACTTCCCTGGCCCAACACATGAGGAAGACTGTATTCCCCGTCGAAACTCGAGAATCCCGCCACAACTCGAGAAACGCCACGTGGTTCCCCCGTCATCCCAAGATGAGGCCCTTGCCCGCTACAGCGTCTCAAGAGAAGTCCCACGTTCCGTATTGAAGAGCGAAAAGTTACTTGGAACCCTTGATGCGACCCCAAAAGTTCCCCGACATACCAGTCTCACTTGAGGAGAACACCGAGGTTCCCGGCACCACTTCATCTGAGACTCTTCTCCCCTCTTGATCGCGACAGGAGGTTCGATTCCCCTGCTTTGTCTGGAAGGCGTTCCCGACCTTCCTGGCGCACATCAAGATGAGGCCAGTCTCACGAGGAAATTCGAGACATAGCCTCGTGGGTGGTGCGGCATGCCAAAAGACCCCGATTCCCTGGTCCGCTCTTGATAAGAACCCGATGGCAGAACCCAACTAGAAGGCAATCCTGTGGAACAAGGCACAACACGAAGGGGCAGTGACACCCCAGTGCATCGTCCAGAAAAACCCGCAAGTTCCACATACAAATCGACAAGTGGCCTGTCACCCCATGAACAACGCGAGAGTCAAGCGGAGTTCCATTCCTCCACACAAGACGAGGCCTGACTCTCCTGTCCCAGCTCTGCAGGGACTCTGCGATCCGAGTCAGATCCAGCGCATTCGAAGCCAGGAGAGGAACCCTGAGGCTCCTGCCTCAACTTGTCATGAGGCCCTCTTCCATTGCACCAAACCCAGTGGAGATCCGAGAGGCCCCTCCAAACTCCACAGTGACCCTGACTTCTCAGAGGCACGCTGAGAAGCTTCCTGAGGTCACTGGCACAAGTCGATGGAACCCAGGGTTTCCTGCTTCAACCCAAGAAAGACCTCGAGAGTCCTTCTTTAACACGTTTTCAGGCCCAATTCCCCTACCATGACTCGAGAACAATGACGGGCTCCCTCTCACCACGTGCATAGAGACCTGACTGCCCTGGCACCACATGAGAGGCTCACTGAGCTCCCAGTCTTACTTCGTGAGAAACCCCACACTAGCGCCACAGCTCGAGAAAACCTACGAGACGCCCCAGTCATCGGAAGACGAGGGCCTTCATTTCCTGCATTGCCTGGAGAGCAATCCCGTGTCCTCCCTCCAAACACCAGAGGAGGTTTGACTCCCTTTAAGCCACTCAGTGGGCTCCAAGACATACCCGTCCGACTCGAGAGGAGAGCAGAGTCCTTTGCTTCCCCTCGAGACGAGGCCTGACTCCAGGGTGAGTCTGGAATGCAACCCCGAGATTCCTGTCGCCCCTTGACATGAACATTAGGTCCTGCACACAAGCCTTGGTGGGGTCACTTTTGCCTTCAGTGACTAGAGCGCACCTCCAGCTCTTCCTCGAATCTCGAATGGAAGATAAGTCTTTTGTGGGCCAACACAAGAGGAAGCATGAATTCCCTATGGTAACTCAAATATCCCACCGCAACTAGAGAAAAACCAAGTGGTTCCGCAGTCATTCCAAGATGAGGCCCTTGCCCGCTGGAGCACCCCAAGAGAAGTCCCACGTTCCAATTTGAAGAGAGAAACGGTACTTGGAACGAGTTATGCGACCCCAAAAGTTACCCGACATACCCGTCTCACTTGAGGGAAACATCGAGGTTCCCAGCAGCACTTCATCTGAGCCACTTCTCTCCTCCTGATCGCCACAGAAGGGTCGAATCCTCTGCTTTGTCTGGAAGGGTTTCATGACCTTCGCGGCACACCTCAGGATGAGGCCGGTTTCATGAGGAAATTCGAGATTAGCCACGTGGGTGGTGCCAAATGCTGAACGACCCCGATTTCCCAGTCCGCTGTTCATAAGAACACGATGCCCGGACACCTCTTCGAAGGCAACCCTGTGGATGAAGACACAAAACGAAGGGTCACTGACACCCCCATGCATCGTCTGGAAAAACCTGCAGATTTCACACACAGTTTGACAAGGGGCCTGAAACCCCATGAACAACTCAAGAGGCAAGCGAAGTTCCATTCCTCAGAAAAGACATAGCCTGACTCTCCTGTCCCAACTCTGCAGGGACACTACGATCAGAGTCAGAATTGGAGAGGAAGACTGAGGTTCCTGACTCCACTCGAGATGAGGCCCTCTTCGATTGCGACAAACCCAGTGGAGTCCCGAGAGGCCCCACCAACACGACAGCGACCCTCACCTCTAATAGGCACCCTGGGAAGTTCCCTCAGGTCCCCGACAAAAGTCGGGGGAAACGAGGGTTTCCCGCTGCAACCCGAGAAAGACATCGAGAGTCCTTCTTCAACGCGTCTTGAGGCCCTAGTCCCCTCCCATGACTCGAGAACAATGACGGGCTCCTTCTCGCCACGTGCATGGAGACATGACTTCCCTGGCGCCGCACGAGAGGCTCCCTGAGATCCTCGTCGTGCCTCGGGAGAAAACCCCCACGGGTGCCGCAGCTCGAGGAAACCCCTGAGATGCCACCGTCCTCGCGAGGTGAGGGCCGTCTTTTCCTGCCTGGCCTGGAGAGCAATCAGGAGTCCTCTCTCAAAATTGAAGAGGAGGCTGGACTCCCTTGAGGCCACTCAGGGGGCTACCAGAGACCCGCATCGCGACTCGAGAGGAGAGCGGAGTCCTTGGCTTCCCCTCGAGACGAGGCCTGACTCCCCGGGGAACATGGAATGCAACCCCGAGATGCCTGCCTTCCCTGGAGAGGAATATTAGGTCCCGGACACACGCCTAGGTGAGGTCTCTTGGGCCCTGCAGTGACTCGAGCGCAACCCCCAGCTTTCCCTCGCAACTCGAGGGGAAGATTGGGCTTCCCAGGGCCAACCCAAGAGGAAGCCTAAGATCCCCGTCGTAACTCGAGAATCCCGCCGCAACTCGAGAAAAACCACGTGGTTCCCAACTCTTCGCAAGATGAGGCCCTTGCCTGCGACGGCGTCTCAAGGGAAGTCCCCTGTTCCGCCCTGAAGGGCGAAACGGTCCCTGACAGCCTTCCTGCGACCCCCAAAATTCCCCCGACACGCCGGGGTCCCTCGAGGGGAACACCGAAGGTCCCGGCACCGCTTCCTCTGAGCCCCTTCTCCCCTCCTGATCGCGACAGGAGAGGCGATTCCCCTGCGTGGTCTGGAAGGGGTTCCAGGCCTTCCCGGCGCACCTCAGGATGAGGCCGGTCTCACGAGGAAATTCGAGACGAGCCACGTGGGTGGGGCCACATGCCGAACGCCCCCGATTCCCCGGTCCGCCCTTGAGAAGGACCCGAGGCCCGGACCCCTCTTCGAAGGCAACCCTGTGGGTGAAGGCACAACACGAAGGGGCACTGCCACCCCCGTGCATCGTCCGCAAAGACCCGCGGGTTCCACACACAGCTCGACGAGGGGCCTGAGACCCCCTGAGCAACTCGAGAGGCCAGCGGGGTTCCCTTCCTCAGACAAGACGAGGCCTGACTCTCCTGTCCCAACTCTGCAGGGACCCTGCCGTCGCAGTCCGAAACGGAGAGGAAGCCTGAGGTTCCTGCCTCCCCTCGAGGTGAGGCCCTCTTCCGTTGCGCCAGACCCAGCGGAGTCCCGAGGGGCCCCGCCACCTCCACAGGATCCCTCGCCTCTCAGAGGCACCCTGGGAAGTTCCCTAAGGTCCCCGGCAGAAGGCGAGGGACACGAGGGTTTCCCGCCGCCCCCCGACAAAGACCTCGAGAGTCCTTCTTCAACGCGTCTCGAGGCCCTAGTCCCCTCCCATGACTCGAGAGCCAGGACGCGCTCCCCCTCGCCACGCGCATGGAGACCTGACTTCCCTGGCACCGCACGAGAGGCTCCCTGAGATCCTCGTCGTGCCTCAGGAGAAAACCCCCACGGGCGCCGCAGCTCGAGGAAACCCCTGAGACGCACCCGTCCTCGCGAGCTGAGGGCCTTCTTTTCCAGCATGGCCTGGAGAGCAATCCCGGGTCCTCTCTCCAAACGGAAGAGGAGGCTGGACTCCCTTGAGGCCGCTCAGGGGGCTCCAAGAGACCCGCGTCGCGACTCGAGAGGAGAGCGGAGTCCTTGGCTTCCCCTCGAGATGAGGCCTGTCTCCCCGGGGGAGCCTGGAATGCAACCCCGAGATCCCTGCCTTCCCTGGAGAGGAATATTAGGTCCCGGACACACGCCTAGGTGAGGTCTCTTCGGCCCTGCAGTGACTCGAGCGCAACCCCCAGCTTTCCCTCGCAACCCGAGGGGAAGATTGGGCTTCCCAGGGCCAACCCAAGGGGAAGGCTGAGATCCCCGTCGTAACTCGAGAATCCCGCCGCAACTCGAGAAAAACCACGTGGTTCCCACCTCTTGGCAAGATGAGGCCCTTGCCCGCCACGGCGTCTCAAGGGAAGTCCCCTGTTCCGCCCTGAAGGGCGAAACGGTCCCTGACAGCCTTCCTGCGACACCCAAAAGTCCCCTGACACGCCGGGTTCCCCCGAGGGGACACCGAGGTTCCCGGCACAGCTTCCTCTGAGCCCCTTCTCCCCTCCTGATCGCGACAGTAGGGGCGATTCACCTGCGTGGTCTGGAAGGGGTTCCCGGGCTTCCAGGCGCACCTCATGATGAGGCCGGTCTCACGAGGAAAATCGAGACGAGCCACGTGTGTGGGGCCACGTGCCGAACGCCCCCGATTCCCCGGTCCGCCCTTGAGAAGGACCCGAGGCCCGGACCCCTCTTCGAAGGCAACCCTGTGGGTGAAGGCACAACACGAAGGGGCACTGCCACCCCCGTGCATCGTCCGCAAAGACCCGCGGTTTCCACACACAGCTCGACGAGGGGCCTGAGACCCCCTGAGCAACTCGAGAGGCCAGCGGGGCTCCCTTCCTCAGACAAGACGAGGCCTAACTCTCCGCTCCCATCTCTGCAGGGACCCTGAGGTCGGAGGCTCGGAGTCAGAAACAGAGAGGAAGCCTGAGGTTCCTGCCTCCCCTTGAGATGAGGCCCTCTTCCATTGCGCCAACCACAGCGGAGTCCCGAGAGGCCCCTGCTGATCCAGGGTATTCGAAGGAGAGACGGCTAGGCGAGGGTCAGGGAATAACTGCTTAATTACACTTAATTAAGGATACAAAGAGTAATAGAATAAGGATAGCTCAGTGAGGAAATTCAGTGGAGAAAAGCGGCTGAAATAAGGATAGCTCAGTAGGAAAATTCAGTGGAGAAAAGAAGCTGAGTGGCTTGGTTTACGCGGAAAATCAATATAACCCGTGACACCAGGTTAGCTCTGACCACGGAGGCCGCAGGCGCCCTCTCGAATAGCGGAAGGTGCCCCACCTTAGACACCCTCTCGAGTGGGTCTTAGAAGCCCAGGCAAATAAATGGTCGCAGAGGACATCTGCGCTCCAGATGGAGGCTCAGCTGGAATTTGGGAGAGAGAGTGACATGGGGAGACCAAGTTTCAGTGAACAAGGCCCGCACTTTATTTTCCAAAGTAGTTTTTATACCTTAAGGTATGCATAGAGGATAATGGGGGAAGGGGTAGAGTCATGCAGCAAGCCAGGCTTTCTTCCTGCAAACTTATCATATGCAAAAGTTCAGGTGATTGACATCATCTTCTGGCCCGGAGGCCTGTTAACATTTTAAGAAACTTATCTTTCTCTAAAGGTGATTATTCCAAAGTCAGGCGCCAGCCTTCCAAAAAGCATTGGACAAAGCTGCATTTTAC
Source organism: Bubalus kerabau (assembly GCF_029407905.1). NCBI lineage: Eukaryota > Metazoa > Chordata > Mammalia > Artiodactyla > Bovidae > Bubalus > Bubalus kerabau. Next base: position 1,938,022 of record NW_026577883.1, on the reverse strand, counting down.
ATTTCTATACACCCATTATATCAATCAATACACTGCCAAGGACACAGTAGGTAAGGAGTATGAAGACTTAGCAGCAAACTGGCTCAACAAGTGAAAAAACCCTTCACCAATACAATTTCTAATTAATCTTTTAACTACTCAAAGGAATCTGTGTTTAGGCAGTTTAGAACATCTCCTGCCTCTCACAGTTGGGAGGCTCTGAACAATCACATGTGGCCGGAAAAACCCATTCAGGCAGGCTAGAGGATTTCCAAAGGAGTTTGTAGGTTAAACACTGTCACACCCAGGAATTATTAACTGGAGCTGTAAGCTAACTCTTTTTCCAGAGAGAGGTAGTGGGGGACAGCCCCCCGTAAAGTCAGAGGTGTAGGTGAAAGCACAAAGCAGAAAGTAGGCAGACTCTGGTTTGGGGGTAGATGCTCGAGAATTTCCAGGGGGACTCCTGAGGCTCGATCCCGCCTTTGCGTATGCCAAGCCTCCTTCCTCATGACCTTTGTCATGGGCGGAGTGCCTCACGCTGGCTCCCGGCAGTGATAGAATTCCAGTTGAGCTATTCCAGATCCTCACTCAATATGCAATATGCCGGCTCCCAGCATCTCCCCCTTTTTTATTTCTTAAAACAGCCAGATGCAGCTCAGTCGCGAGCTTCTGAATGTTCTGCCGAAGAATCCTGACAACACAAGGAAGAATGATTATGAGAAGATTAGACAGAATGTTTTTTCCAGAAATAAAAGTTAGAGAAGGTGTGAAAAAAGTCATTAGCTGCTCCAGCGGCGGTAAAATCCAGTCGAGAGTGTTTCAGGGTCTGGATTTGATTACGAAGTTTCCCTAAGTCCAGGCCAATGTCAGAGCTGTTCCAAACACCTGAGATATGATTTTTGATTTTTTCCCATTCATAATCTGTCTCATTTACCTTTAAAGATGTCATGCATATCCACCGGTAATCAGCGTGGCAAGACAAAGCCATTTTCAGTTTTAAAGCCTGTAAATCAGTCCCAATATGCATTATTGCCTCTTCTAAGGCGTCTACTCTCATCTCTAATTTCTTATCTATAGCTTCCTGTGTTGTTAGAGTTAGTGAAACATTTTTAGACATGGTATCAACATATTGGGCAGTATGCACTTGTTGAGTCAATGATATTGCTGCCACAGTAACAGAAGTAATTGCGGTTATTAAAGCTGATATTCCTAAAATAAGTAAGCCCACAAATCGTCGCAATCGCATTAAATCCTGAAGTTGTTGTAACACGGCAAGACTATAGTTATATCAATAAGTGGTTACATTATAAGATAAGGTGGACGTTGTAACACTTACAAAGGAGCAAACATTATATTGAGGGTTTAAACAAGATGAGAGCATACATTATTCACAGGTCACTACATTGGGTCCACCAGTGGCCCCGCTAACTCCACAGCATCCCTCACCTCTCAGGGGCACTCTGGGAAGTTCCCTCAGGTCCCCTGCAGAAGTCGAGGGAAATGAGGGTTTCCTGCCACCACTCGAGAAAGACCTCGATAGTCCTTCTTCAAAGTGTCTTGAGGCCCTTGTCCCCTCTCTGGACTAGAGAGCAATGATGCGCTCCCCCTCACCTCGCGCATGCAGACCTGGCTTACCTGGCGCCGAATGAGAGGCTCCCTGAGATCCTCGTCGTGCCTCGGGAGAAAACCCCCACGGGCGCCGCAGCTCGAGGAAACCCCTGAGACGCCCCCATCCTCGCGAGCTGAGGGACTTCTTTTCCTGCCTGGCCTGGAGAGCAATCCCGAGTCCTCTCTCCAAACTGAAGAGTAGGATGGATTCCCTTGAGGCGACTCAGTGGGCTCCAAGAGATCTGCGTCGCGGCTCGAGAGGAGAGCGCAGTCCTTTGCTTCCCCTCGAGGCGAGGCCTGACTCCCCGGGGGAGTCTGGAGTGCAATCCCGAGATCCTTGTCTTCCCTTGAGAGGACTATTAGGTCCTTCACACACGCCTAGATGAGGTCTGTTTGGCGTTGCAGTGATTCGAGCACAACATCCAGCTTTCCCTCGCAACTCGAAGGGAAGTTTGGGCTTCCCAGGGCTAACACAAGAGGAAGCCTGAGATCCACGTCGTAACTCGAGAATCCCACCGCAACTCGATAAAAACCACGTGGTTCCATCGTCTTCGCAGCATGAGGCCCTTGCCCGCCACAGCGTCTCAAAAGAAGTCCCACGTTCCTACTGAAGTGCAAAACGGTACTTGGCACCCATGATGGCACCCCCAAAGTTCCCCAACATACAGGCCTCACTCGAGGGTAACACCCATGTTCCCCGCACCACATCATTTGAGCCCCTTCTCCCCTCCTGATTGCAACAGGAGTGTCTTTTCTCCTGCTTTGTGTGGAAGGGGTTACCGATCTTCCCAGCGCACATCAGGATGAGGCCTGTCTCACGAGGAAATTGGAGATGTAGCCTCGTGGGTGGTGCCACATGCGGAAAGACCCCATTTCCCGGTCAGCTATTAATAAGAACCCGATGCCCGTACACTTCTTGGAATGCATCCCGTAGGATGAAGGCACAACAAGGAGGGACCCTGAACACCCGTGCGTCTTTTGGAAAATTCTGCAGGTTCCACATACAGCTCGACAAGTGACCTGTTACCTCGTGAACAACTCGAGAGGCAAGCTAAGTTTCATTTCTCCACAGAATACGAGGCCTGACTCTCCTGTCCCAACTCTGCAGGAATCCTGAGATCGGAGTCTGAAATGGAGAGGAACCCTGAGGTTCCTTCCTCAACACGAGATGAGGCCCTCTTGTATTATACCACACCCAGTGGAGTCCCGAGAGGCCCCTTCCAACTCCACAGTATCAGTGTCTTCTCAGAGGCACCCTGAGCAACTCCCTGAGGTCACCGGCACAAGTCGAGGGAACACAGGGTATCCTGCCGCAACCCGAGAAAGACCTCAAGAGTCCATCTTCAACGCGTCTTGAGGACAGATTCCCCTACCATGACTCGAGAGCAATGACACGCTCCCCCTCGCCATGCGCATGGACACCTGGCTTCCCTGGCGCCACATGAGAGGCTCCCTGAGCTCCCCGTCATACCTCATGAGAAACCCCACACTGGCGCCGCAGCTCGGGAAAACCCACCGTCATCGCGAGATTGGGGACTTCTTTTCCTGCCTGACCTGGAGAGCAATCCCTGGTCTTTTCTCCTAACTTCACAGGAGGCTTTACTCTCTTTAGGCCACTCAATGGGCTCCAAGAGATACCTGTCGCGACTTGAGAGGAGAGCAGAGTACTTTGTTTCCCCTCGAGACGAGGCCTTACCTCGGGTGAGTCTGGAATGCAACCCCGAGATCCCTGTTGCCCCTGGAGAGGAACATTATGTCCTGGACAAAAGCCTAGATGAGGTCTATTTTGCCCTACAGTGACTCGAGAGCAACACCCATCTCTCCCTCGCAATTCGAATGGAAGATTGGTCTTCATTGGGCCAACACAAGAGGAAGTCTGAATTTCACGTTGTAACTCGAGAATCCCACCGCAACTCTTAAAAACCACGTGGTTCCCCATTCATCGCAATATGAGGCCTTTGCCCGCTACAGAGTCTCAAGAGAAGTCCCATGTTTCGTCATAAAGTTCGAAATGCTACTTGGCACCCTTGATGCGACCCCAAAAGTTCCCCAATATACCGGTCTCACTCCAAGGGAACACCGAAGTTCCTGGCACCACTTCATTTGAGCCCCTTCTCCGCTCCTGATCACGGCAGGAAGGTCGATCCCCCTGCTTTGTCTAGAAGGCGTTCCCGACCTTCATGGCGCACCTCAGGATGAGGCCAGTCTCACGAAGAAATTCGAGACGTAGCCTCGTGTTGGTGCCACGTGCCAAAAGACCCCGATTTCTCGGTCTTGCTCTTGATAAGAACCCGATGCCCGGACACCTCTTCTAAGGCAACCCTGTGGATGAAGGCACTACACGAGGGGGCACTGGCAACCCTGTTCATCGTCCGGAAAACCCTGCAGGATCCACATACAGCTCCACAACTGGCCTGTCACCCCTTAAACAATGAGAGAGGAAAGCGGAGTTCCCTTCCTCAGACAAGACGAGGCCTGAGTATCCAATCCCAACTCTGCAGGCACGCTTCGATCTGAGTCAGAAATGGAGAGGAAATCTGAGGTTCCTGCCTCAACCCGAGATGAGGCCCTCTTCCATTAAAACAAACCCAGTGGAGTCCCGAGAGGCCCCTCCCATCTCCACAGTATCCCTGACTTCTCATAGGTATTCTGAGAAGCTCCTTGAGGCCATCGGCAAAAGTCGAGGGAATTAAGGGTTTCCTGCCACAACCGAAGAAATACCTCGAGAGTCCTTCTTCAATGTGTCTTGAGGTCAGATTCCCCTACCATAGCTCGAGAGCAATAATGCGCTCCCCCTCGCCACGCACATGGAGACCTGACTTCCCTGGCGCCACACGAGAGGCTCCCTGAGCTCCCCGTCATACCTCGTGTGAAACCCCACACTGGTGCCGCAGTTCAAGAAAACCCACAAGATCCCTCCGTCGTCGCGAGATGAGGGCCATCTTTTCCTGCATGGCCTGGAGAGCAGTCCCAAGTCCTCTCTCCAAACTTCACAGGAGGCTTGACTCCATTTAGGCCACAAAGTGGGCTCCAAGAGGTGCCCGTCGCGACTTGAAAGGAGAGCAGTGTCCTTGGCTTCCCCTCGAGACGAGGCCTGACTCCCCGGGTGAGTCGAGAATGCAATGCTGAGATCGCTTTCGCCCCAGCAGAGGAACATTAGGTCCTGGACACAAGCCTAGATGAGGTCTATTTGGCCCTGCAGTGTCTCGAGAGCAATCCCCAGTTCTAACTCACAATTCGAATGAAAACTGGACTTCCCTGGGCCAGTTGAAGAGGAAGCCTGAATTCCCGGTTGTAACTCGAGAATCCCGCCCCAACTCAAGAAAAACCACTTGGTTCCCCCGTCATCGAAAGATGAGGCCCTTGCCCGCTACAGCGTCTCAAGAGAAGTCCCACGTTCCGTATTGAAGAGTGAAAAGTTACTTGGAACCCTTGATGCGACCCCAAAAGTTCCCCGACATACCAGTCTCACTTGAGGAGAACACCGAGGTTCCCGGCACCACTTCATCTGAGACTCTTCTCCCCTCTTGATCGCGACAGGAGGTTCGATTCCCCTGCTTTGTCTGGAAGGCGTTCCCGACCTTCCTGGCGCACATCAAGATGAGGCCAGTCTCACGAGGAAATTCGAGACATAGCCTCGTGGGTGGTGCGGCATGCCAAAAGACCCCGATTCCCCGGTCCGCTCTTGATAAGAACCAGATGGCAGAACCCAACTCGAAGGCAATCCTGTGGAACAAGGCACAACACGAAGGGGCAGTGACACCCCAGTGCATCGTCCAGAAAAACCCACAAGTTCCACATACAAATCGACAAGTGGCCTGTCACCCCATGAACAACGCGAGAGTCAAGCGGAGTTCCATTCCTCCACACAAGAGGAGGCCTGACTCTCCTGTCCCAACTCTGCAGGGACTCTGCGATCCGAGTCAGATCCGGCGCATTCGAAGCCAGGAGAGGAACCCTGTGGTTCCTGCCTCAACTTGTCATGAGGCCCTCTTCCATTGCACCAAACCCAGTGCAGTTCCGAGAGGCCCCTCCCAACTCCACAGTGACCCTGACTTCTCAGAGGCACGCTCAGAAGCTTCCTGAGGTCACTGGCACAAGTCGATGGAACCCAGGGTTTCCTGCTGCAACGCAAGAAAGACCTCGAGAGTCCTTCTTTAACACGTTTTCAGGCCCAATTCCCCTACCATGACTCGAGAACAATGACGGGCTCCCTCTCACCACGTGCATAGAGACCTGACTGCCCTGGCACCACATGAGAGGCTCACTGAGCTCCCAGTCTTACTTCGTGAGAAACCCCACACTAGCGCCACAGCTCGAGAAAACCTACGAGACGCCCCAGTCATCGGGAGATGAGGGCCTTCATGTCCTGCATTGCCTGGAGAGCAATCCCGTGTCCTCCCTCCATACACCAGAGGAGGTTTGACTCCCTTTAAGCCACTCAGTGGGCTCCAAGACATACCCGTCGGACTCGAGAGGAGAGCAGAGTCCTTTGCTTCCCCTCGAGACGAGGCCTGACTCCAGGGTGAGTCTGGAATGCAACCCCGAGATTCCTGTCGCCCCTTGACATGAACATAAGGTCCTGCACACAAGCCTTGGTGGGGTCTCTTTTGCCTTCAGTGACTAGAGCGCACCTCCAGCTCTTCCTCGAATCTCGAATGGAAGATAAGACTTTTGTGGGCCAACACAAGAGGAAGCATGAATTCACTGTGGTAACTCAAATATCCCACCGCAACTAGAGAAAAACCAAGTGGTTCCCCAGTCATTCCAAGATGAGGCCCTTGCCCGCTGGAGCACCCCAAGAGAATTCCCACGTTCCAATTTGAAGAGCGAAACGGTACTTGGAACGCGTTATGCGACCCCAAAAGTTACCCGACATACCTGTCTCACTTGAGGGAAACACCGAGGTTCCCAGCAGCACTTCATCTGAGCCACTTCTCCCCTCCTGATCGCCACAGGAGGGTCGATTCCTCTGCTTTGTCTGGAAGGGTTTCATGACCTTCGCGGCACACCTCAGGATGAGGCCGGTTTCATGAGGAAATTCGAGACTAGCCACGTGGGTGGTGCCAAATGCTGAACGACCCCGATTTCCCAGTCCGCACTTCATAAGAACACGATGCCCGGACACCTCTTCGAAGGCAACCCTGTGGATGAAGACACAAAACGAAGGGTCACTGACACCCCCATGCATCGTCTGGAAAAACCTGCAGATTCCACACACAGTTTGACAAGGGGCCTGAAACCCCATGAACAACTCGAGAGGCAAGCGGAGTTCCATTCCTCAGAAAAGACATAGCCTGACTCTCCTGTCCCAACTCTGCAGGGACACTACGATCAGAGTCAGAATTGGAGAGGAAGCCTGAGGTTCCTGCCTCCACTCGAGATGAGGCCCTCTTCCATTGCGACAAACCCAGTGGAGTCCCGAGAGGTCCCACCAACTCCACAGCGATTCTCACTTCTCTGAGGCACCCTGGGAAGTTCCCTAAGGTCCCCGGCAGAAGGCGAGGGACACGAGGGTTTCCCGCCGCCCCCCGAGAAAGACCTCGAGAGTCCTTCTTCAATGCGTCTCGAGGCCCTAGTCCCCTCCCGTGACTCGAGAGCCAGGACGCGCTCCCCCTCGCCACGCGCATGGAGACCTGACTTCCCTTGTGCCGCACGAGAGGCTCCCTGAGATCCTCGTCGTGCCTCGGGAGAAAACCCCCACGGGCGCCGCAGCTCGAGGAAACCCCGGAGACGCCCCCGTCCTCGCGAGCTGAGGGCCTTCTTTTCCTGCATGGCCTGGAGAGCAATCCCGGGTCCTCTCTCCAAACGGAAGAGGAGGCTGGACTCCCTTGAGGCCGCTCAGGGGGCTCCAAGAGACCCGCGTCGCGACTCGAGAGGAGAGCGGAGTCCTTGGCTTCCCCTCGAGACGAGGCCTGACTCCCCGGGGGAGCCTGGAATGCAACCCCGAGATCCCTGCCTTCCCTGGAGAGGAATATTAGGTCCCGGACACACGCCTAGGTGAGGTCTCTTCGGCCCTGCAGTGACTCGAGCGCAACCCCCAGCTTTCCCTCGCAACCCGAGGGGAAGATTGGGCTTCCCAGGGCCAACCCAAGGGGAAGGCTGAGATCCCCGTCGTAACTCGAGAATCCCGCCGCAACTTGAGAAAAACCACGTGGTTCCCACCTCTTGGCAAGATGAGGTCCTTGCCCGCGACGGCGTCTCAAGGGAAGTGCCCTGTTCCGCCCTGAAGGGCGAAACGGTCCCTGACAGCCTTCCTGCGACCCCCAAAAATCCCCCCACACGCCGGGTTCCCCCGAGGGGAACACCGAGGGTCCCGGCACTGCTTCCTCTGAGCCCCTTTCTCCCCTCCTGATCGCGACAGGAGAGTCGATTGCCCTGCGTGGTCTGGAAGGGGTTCCCGGCCTTCCCCGCGCACCTCAGGAGGAGGCCGGTCTCACGAGGAAATTCGAACCGAGCCACGTGGGTGGGGCCACATGCCGAAGGACCCCGATTCCCCGGTCCGCTCTTGAGAAGGACCCGAGGCCCGGACCCCTCTTCAAAGGCAACCCTGTGGGTGAAGGCACAACACGAAGGGGCACTGCCACCCCCGTGCATCGTCCGCAAAGACCCGCGGGTTCCACACACAGCTCGACGAGGGGCCTGAGACCCCCTGAACAACTCGAGAGGCAAGCGGGGTTCCCTTCCTCAGACAAGACGAGGCCTGACTCTCCGCTCCCAACTCTGCAGGGACCCTGAGGTCGGAGGGTCGGAGTCAGAAACAGAGAGGAAGCCTGATGTTCCTGCCTCCCCTCGAGATGAGGCCCTCTTCCATTGTGCCAACCCCAGCGGAGTCCCGAGAGACCCCGCTAACTCCACAGCATCCCTCACCTCTCAGAGGCACCCTGGGAAGTTCCCTCAGGTCCCCGGCAGAAGTCGAGGGAAATAAGGGTTTCCCGCCGCCACTCGAGAAAGACCTCGATAGTCCTTCTTCAAAGTGTCTTGAGGCCCTTGTCCCCTCTCTGGACTAGAGAGCAATGATGCGCACCCCCTCGCCTCGCGCATGCAGACCTGGCTTCCCTGGCGCCGCACGAGAGGCTCCCTGAGATCCTCGTCGTGCCTCGGGAGAAAACCCCCATGGGCGCCGCAGCTTGAGGAAACCCCTGAGACGCCCCCGTCCTCGCGAGCTGAGGGCCTTCTTTTCCTGCCTGGCCTGGAGAGCAATCCAGAGTCCTCTCTCCAAACGGAAGAGTAGGATGGATTCCCTTGAGGGGACTCAGTGGGCTCCAAGAGATCCGCGTCGGGGTTCTAGCGGAGAGCGCAGTCCTTTGCTTCCCCTCGAGGCGAGGCCTGACTCCCCGGGGGAGTCTGGAGTGCAATCCCGAGATCCTTGTCTTCCCTTGAGACGACTATTAGGTCCTGGACACACGCCTAGTTGAGGACTCTTTGGCCTTGCAGTGGTTCGAGCACAACATCCAGCTTTCCCTCGCAACTCGAAGGGAAGTTTGGGCTTCCCAGGGCCAACACAAGAGGAAGCCTGAAATCCACGTCGTAACTCGAGAATCCCGCCACAACTCGAGAAAAACCACGTGGTTCCATCGTCTTCGCAGCATGAGGCCCTTGCCCGCCACAGCGTCTCAAAAGAAGTCCCACGTTCCTACTGAAGTGCAAAACGGTACTTGGCACCCATGATGGCACCCCCAAAGTTCCCCAACATACAGGCCTCACTCGAGGGTAACACCCATGTTCCCCGCACCACATCATTTGAGCCCCTTCTCCCCTCCTGATTGCAACAGGAGTGTCTTTTCTCCTGCTTTGTGTGGAAGGGGTTACCGATCTTCCCAGCGCACATCAGGATGAGGCCTGTCTCACGAGGAAATTGGAGATGTAGCCTCGTGGGTGGTGCCACATGCGGAAAGACCCCATTTCCCGGTCAGCTATTAATAAGAACCCGATGCCCGTACACTTCTTGGAATGCATCCCGTAGGATGAAGGCACAACAAGGAGGGACCCTGAACACCCGTGCATCTTTTGGAAAATTCTGCAGGTTCCACATACAGCTCGACAAGTGACCTGTTACCTCGTGAACAACTCGAGAGGCAAGCTAAGTTTCATTTCTCCACAGAATACGAGGCCTGACTCTCCTGTCCCAACTCTGCAGGAATCCTGAGATCGGAGTCTGAAATGGAGAGGAACCCTGAGGTTCCTTCCTCAACACGAGATGAGGCCCTCTTGTATTATACCACACACAGTGGAGTCCCGAGAGGCCCCTCCCAACTCCACAGTATCAGTGTCTTCTCAGAGGCACCCTGAGCAACTCCCTGAGGTCACCGGCACAAGTCGAGGGAACACAGGGTATCCTGCCGCAACCCGAGAAAGACCTCAAGAGTCCGTCTTCAACGCGTCTTGAGGACGGATTCCCCTACCATGACTCGAGAGCAATGACACGCTCCCCCTCGCCATGCGCATGGACACCTGACTTCCCTGGCGCCACATGAGAGGCTCCCTGAGCTCCCCGTCATACCTCGTGAGAAACCCCACACTGGCGCCGCAGCTCGGGAAAACCCACCGTCATCGCGAGATTGGGAACTTCTTTTCCTGCCTGACCTGGAGAGCAATCCCTGGTCTTTTCTCCAAACTTCACAGGAGGCTTTACTCCCTTTAGGCCACTCAATGGGCTCCAAGAGATACCTGTCGCGACTTGAGAGGAGAGCAGAGTACTTTGTTTCCCCTCGAGACGAGGCCTTACTTCGGGTGAGTCTGGAATGCAACCCCGAGATCCCTGTTGTCCCTGGAGAGGAACATTATGTCCTGGACAAAAGCCTAGATGAGGTCTATTTTGCCCTACAGTGACTCGAGAGCAACACCCATCTCTCCCTTGCAATTCGAATGGAAGATTGGTCTTCATTGGGCCAACACAAGAGGAAGTCTGAATTTCCCGTTGTAATTCGAGAATCCCACCGCAACTCTTAAAAACCACGTGGTTCCCCATTCATCGCAATAAGAGGCCTTTGCCCGCTACAGAGTCTCAAGAGAAGTCCCATGTTTCGTCATAAAGTTCGAAATGCTACTTGGCACCCTTGATGCGACCCCAAAAGTTCCCCAATATACCGGTCTCACTCCATGGGAACACCGAAGTTCCTGGCACCACTTCATTTGAGCCCCTTCTCCGCTCCTGATCACGGCAGGAAGGTCGATCCCCCTGCTTTGTCTAGAAGGGGTTCCCGACCTTCATGGCGCACCTCAGGATGAGGCCAGTCTCACGAAGAAATTCGAGACATAGCCTCGTGTTGGTGCCACGTGCCAAAAGACCCCGATTTCTCGGTCTTGCTCTTGATAAGAAACCGATGCCCGGACACCTCTTCTAAGGCAACCCTGTGGATGAAGGCACTACACGAAGGGGCACTGGCAATCCTGTTCATCGTCCGGAAAACCCCGCAGGATCCACATACATCTCCACAACTGGCCTGTCACCCCTTAAACAATGAGAGAGGAAAGCGGAGTCCCCTTCCTCAGAAAAGACGAGGCCTGAGTATCCAATCCCAACTCTGCAGGCACACTTCGATCTGAGTCAGAAATGGAGAGGAAACCTGAGGTTCCTGCCTCAACCCGAGATGAGGCCCTCTTCCATTAAAACAAACCCAGTGGAGTCCCGAGAGTCCCCTCCCATCTCCACAGTATCCCTGACTTCTCATAGGCATTCTGAGAAGCTCCTTGAGGCCACCGGCAAAAGTCGAGGGAAATAAGGGTTTCCTGCCACAACCGAAGAAGGACCTCGAGAGTCCTTCTTCAATGTGTCTTGGGGTCAGATTCCCCTACCATAGCTCGAGAGCAATAATGCGCTCCCCCTCGCCACGCACATGGAGACCTGACTTCCCTGGAGCCACACGAGAGGCTCCCTGAGCTCCCCATCGTACCTCGTGTGAAACCCCACACTGGCGCCGCAGCTCGAGAAAACCCACAAGATCCCTCCGTCATCGCGAGATGAGGGCCATCTTTTCCTGCATGGCCTGGAGAGCAGTCCCAAGTCCTCTCTCCAAACTTCACAGGAGGCTTGACTCCCTTTAGGCCACAAAGTGGGCTCCAAGAGATGCCCGTCGCAACTCGAAAGGAGAGCGGAGTCCTTTGCTTCCCTTCGACATGAAGCCTGACTCCCTGGGTGAGTCTGGAATGCAAACCTGAGATCCCTGTGGCTCTTGGAGAGGAACATTAGGTCCTGGACACAAGCCTAGATGAGGTCTCCTTTGCCCTGCAGGGACTCGAGCGCAACCCCCAGCTCTCCCTCGCAACTCGAATGGATGATTGGACTTCCCTGGCCCAACACAAGAGGAAGCCTGAAATCCCCGTCATAAATCGAGAATCCCGCCGCAACTCGAGAAAAACCACGTGGCTCCCCCGTCATCGCAAGATGAGGCCCTTGGCCGCTACAGCGTATCAAGAGAAGTCCCACGTTCCATCCTGAAGTACAAAACGGTACTTGGCACCCTTGATGCGACCCCCAAAGTTCCCTGACATACCGGTCTCACTCGAGGGAAACACCAAAGTTCACGGCAGCACTTCCTGTGAGCCCCTTCACCCCTCCTGATCGCGACAGAAGGGTCGATTCCCATGTTTTGTCTGCAAGGGGTTCCCGACGTTCCCCGCGAACCTCCGGATGAGGCCGGTCTCATGAGGAAATTCGAAAAGTAGCCTCATGGTTGGTGCCATATGCTGAAAGATCCCGAATTCCCGGTCCACTCTAGATAAGAACCTGACGCCCGGACATCTCTTCGAAGGCAACCCTGTGGATGAAGGCACAACACGAGGGGACACTGACATCCCCATGCATCGTCTGGAAAAACCCGCAGATTCCACTCACAGCTCCAAATGTGGACTGTCACCTCGTGAACAACTCGAGAGGCAAGTGAAGTTGCATTCCTTCACACAAGACGAGGCCTTACTCTCCTGTCCCAACTCTTCAGGGACCCTGCAATTGGAGTCAGAAATGGAGAGGAACCCTGAGGTTCCTGCCTCAACTAGAGAAGAGGCCCTCTTCCATTGAACCAAACTCAGTGGTGTCCCGAGAGGCCCCTCCCAACACCACAGTATCCCTGAATTCTCAGAGGCTCCCTGAGAAGCTACCTGAGGTCACTGTCACAAATCGAGGGAACCCAGAGTTTCCTGAAGTAACCCGAGAAAGACTTGGAGAGTCCTTTTTCAACGTCTCTTGATGCCCGATTCCCCTACCATGACTCCAGAGCAAGGACGCGCTCCCCTCGAGATGAGGCCCTCTTCCATTGCGCCGAACCCAGCAGAGTCCCGAGAGGCCCTGCCAACTACACAGCATCCCTCACCTCTCAGAGGCACCCTGGGAAGTTCCCTAAGGTCCCCTGCAGAAGTCGAGGGAAACGAGGGTTTCCCGCCGCAACACGAGAAAGACCTCGAGAGTCCTTCTTCAACGCCTCTTGAGGACCTAGCCGTTTCCCATGACTCGAGAGTGATGACCAGCTCCCCCTCGCCATGCGCATGGAGACCTGACTTGCCTGGCGCCGCACTAGAGGCTCCGTAGGTCCTCGTCATGCCTCGTGAGAAAACCCCCATGGGCGCAGCAGCCTGAGGAAACCCATGAGATGACCCCGTCATCGCGAGATGAGGGCCTTCTTTTCTTGCCTGGCCTGGAGAGCAATACCGAGTCCTCTCTCCAAACTGAAGAGGAGGCTCGACACCCTTGAGTCCACTCAGTGGGCTCCAAGAGATCCGTGTCGCGACTTGAGAGGAAAGCGGAGTCCTTTGCTTCCCCTCCAGGCGAGTCCTGACCCCCCGGGGGAGTCTGGAATGGAAACCCGTGATCCCTGTCTTCCCTTGAGAGGAATATTAGGTCCTGGACACACGCCTCGACGAGGTCTCTTTGGCCCTGTAGTGACTCGAGCAGAACCCCCAGCTTTCCATCGCAACTCGAATTGAAGATTGGGCTTCCCAGGGCCAACCCAAGAGGAAGCCTGAAATTTCTGTCGTTTTTGAGAATCCCAATGCAACTCGAGAAAAACGACGTGGTTCCAACGTCTTCACAGGATGAGGCCCTTGCCCGCTACAGCGTCTCCAGGGAAGTCCCATGTTCCATCCTGAAGTGGGAAACGGTACTTGGCTCCCTTGATGCGACCCCTAAAGTTCCCTGAAACGCCGGGTTCCCTCGAGTGGAACACCGAGGGTCCCGGCACCACTTCATCTGAGCCCCATCTCCCCTCCTGATCGCGACAGGAGAATCGATTCCCCTACTTTGTGTGGAAGGTGTTCCCGGCCTTCCCGGCGCACCTCAGGATGATGCTGGTCTCACGAGGAAATTCGAGATGAGCCACGTGGGTGGTGCCACATGCCGAATGACCCCGATTTCCCGGTCCGCTCTTGAAATGAACCCGATGCCCGGACACCTCTTTGAAGGAAACCCTGTGGGGGAAGGCACCAAACGAAGGGGCACTGACACCCCCATGCATCTTCTGGAAACACCCGCAGGTTCCACACACAGCTTGTCAAGGGCCCTGAGACCCCCTGAACGACTCGAGAGGCAAGCAGAGTTCCGTAACTCAGACAAGACGAGGCCTGACTCTCCTGTCCCAACTCTGCAGGGACCCTGCGGTCGGAGTCAGAAATGGAGAGGAAGCCTGAGGTTCCTGCCTCCAATCGAGATGAGGCCCTCTTTCATTTCGTCAAACCTAGTGGAGTCCCGAGAGGCCCCTCTAACTCCTCAGTATCCCTCACCTCTCAGAGGCACCTGGGAAGTTCCCTAAGGTCCCCTGTAGAGGTCGATGGAAACGAGTGTTTCCCGCCCCAACCCAAGAAAGACCTTGAGAGTCCTTCTTAAATGCCTCTTGAGGCCCTAGTCCCTCCCATGACTCGAGAGCAATGACGAGATCTGCCTGGCCACACGCATGGAGTCAGGCTTCTCTGGCGCCGCACGAGAGGCTCCCTGAACTCCCCATCATATCTCGTGAGAAACCTCACATTGGCGCCGCAGCTCGAGAAAACCCATGAGACGCCCCCGTCATCACGAGAGGAGGGCCATCTTTAACTGCATGGTATGAAGATCAAGCGTGAACCTTCTGTCCAAGCTACACAGGACGCTTGACTCCCTTTAGGCCACTCATTGGGCTCCAAGAGTTACTCGTCCCGACTCGAGAGGATAGTGGAGTCCTTTGCTTCCACTCGAGATGAGGCGTTACCCACCGGGTGAGACTGGAATGCGACCCCGATATCCCTGTCGCCCCTGGAGAGGAACATTACGTCCTGGACCCAAGCCTAGATGAGGACTCTTTGCCCTGAAGTGACTCGAGAGCAACCCCCAGCTCTCTCTGGCAAGTTGAATGGAAGATTGGACTTTCTGGGCCAACACAAGAGGAAGCCTGAATTCCCCATTGTAACTCGAGAATCCCGCCTCAACTCGAGAAAAACCACGTGTTTCACTCGTCATCGCAATATGAGGCCCTTGCCCGCTACAGCATCTCCAGAGAATTCCCACGTTCCATCTTGAAGTGCGAAACTGTACTTGGCACCCTTGATGCGACCTCAAAAGTGCCGTGACATACCGGTCTCACTCAAGGGGACCACCGAGGTTCCCGGCACCACTTCATCTGAGCCCCTTCTCCCCTTCTGATTGCGACCGGTGGGTCGATTCCCCTGCTTTGTCTGCAAGGGGTTCCCGACCTTCCCGGCGCACCTCAGGATGAGGCCGGTCTCCCGAGGAAATTCGAGACGTAGCCTCGTGGGTGGTACCACATGCTGAAAGACCCCAATTTTCCGGTACGCTCTTGAAAAGAACCCGATGCCCGGAAACCTCTTTGAAGGCAACCCTGTGGATGAAGGCACAACACGAAGGGGCACTGACACCCCCGTGCATCATCCGGAAAAACCCGCAGGTTCCACACTCAGCTCAACAAGTGGCCTGTCACTCCGTGAACAACTCGAAAGGCAAGGGGAAATCCATTCCTCCACGGAAGACGAGGCGTGACTCTCTTGTCCATACTCTGCAGGTACCCTGCGACCCGAGTCAGATATGGAGAGGACCCCTGAGGTTCCTGCCTCCATTCGAGATGAGGCCCACTTCGATTGCACCAAACCCAGTTGAGTAATGAAAGGCCCCTCCCAAATCCACAGTGTCCCTGACTTCTCAGAGGCACCCTTAGAAGTTGCCTGAGGTCACCGACACAAATGAAGGGAACCCAGGGTTCCCTGCCGCAACCCGAGAAAGACCTCAAGAGTCCTTCTTCAATGCGTCTTGAGGCCCGATTCGCCTACTATGACTCGAGAGCAATCACGCACTCCCCTTCACCACACGCACGGAGACCTGACGTCCCTAGCACCACACGAGAGGCTCTCTGAGCTCCCCGTTGTACCTCGTGAGAAATCTGATACTGGCGCCGCAGCTGGAGAAAACCCACGAGATGCCCCCATCATCGCGAGATGAGGGCCTTTTTTCCTGCATGGCCAGGAAAACAATCCCGAGTCATCTCCAAACTCCATAGGAGGCTTCACTCCCTTTACGCCCCGCAGTGGGCTCCAAGAGATACCCGTCGCGACTCGACAGGAGAGCGGAGTCCTTTTTTTCCCCTCAAGACGAGGCCTGACTCTCCGGGTGAGTCGAGAATGCAACCCTGAGATCCCTGTTGGCCCAGTAGTGGAACACTAGGTCCTGGACACAAGCGTAGATGAGGTCTATTTTGCCCTGCAGTGACTGGAGAGCAATCCCCAGTTCTAACTTGCATCTCGAATGGAATACTGGATTTTCCTGGCGCCATACAAGAGGCTCCCTGAGATCCCCGTGGTACTTCATGAGACACCCCAAACTGGCGCCACAGCTCGAGAATACCCACGAGACGCCACCGTCATCTCGAGATGAGGGCCTTCTTTTCCTGCATGGCCTGGAGTCCAATCCCGAGTCCTCTCTCCAAACTCCACAGGAGGCTTGACTCCCTTTAGTACACACAGTGGGCTCCAAGAAATACCCATCGCGACTCGAGACGAGAGCGGAATTCTTTGCTTACCCTCGAGGTGAGAACTGACTCCCCGGATGAGTCTGGAATGCAAACCCGAGTTCCCTGTCACCCCTGGAGAGCAACGTTAGATCCTGGACACAAGCCTAGATTAGGTCTCTTTTGCCCTGCAGTGACTCTAGCGCAATCCCCAGCTCCCCCTCGCAACCCGAATGGAAGATTGGATTTCAAGGCCAACAAGAGGAAGCCTAAATTCCCGGTCATAACTCGAGAATCCCGCCGCAACTCGAGCAAAACCACGTGGTTCTCCCGTCATCGCAAGATGAGGCCCTTGCCTGCTACAGCGTTTCAAAAGATGTCCCAGGTTCCGTCTTGAAATGCGAAACGGTACTTGGCACCCTTGATGCGACCCCAAAAGTCCCCCAACACGCCGGTCTCACTCAAGGGGAACACCGAGGTTCCCGGCACCACTTCATTTAAGCCCCTTCTCCCCTCCTGATCGTGCCCGGTGGGTCGATTCCCCTGCTTTGTCTGCAAGGGGGCCCGACCTTCCCTGCACAACTCAGGATGAGGCCGGTCTCATGGGGAAATTCGATTGGTAGCTTTGTGGGTGGTGCCACTTGCTGAAAGACTCCAATTTCCCGGTCCGCTCTTGATAAGAATCCGATGCTCGGACACCTCTTGGAAGGCAGCCTTGAGTATGAAGGTACAACACGAAGGGGCACTAACACACCTGTGCATCATCCGGAAAAACGGGCAGGTTACACACACAGCTCGACAAGTGGCCTGTCACCTCGAGAACAACTCGAGAGGCAAGAGGAGTCCCATCCTCCAGAAAAGACGAGGCCTGACTCTCCTGTACCAACATGCAGGGACCTTGCGATCTGAGTCAGAAATGGAGAGGAACACTGAGGTTCCTGCTTCAACTCGAGATGAGTCCCTCTTACATTCCACCAAATGCAGAGGAGTCTCGAGAGGCCCCTCCAAACTGCACAGTATCCCTGACTTCTCAGAGGCACTCTGAGAAGCTCCCTGAGGTCGCAGGCACAAGTCAAGGGAACCCTGGGTTTTATGCAGTGACCCGAGAAAGACCTCGAGAGTCCTTCTTCAACCCGTCTTGAGGCCCGATTACCCTACCATGACTCGAGAGCAATGACGAGCTCCCCCTAGCCATCTCATGGGGACCTGACTTCCCTGGCGCCATACGAGAGGCTCCCTGAGCTCCCTCTCGTACCTCGTCAGAAACCCGGCACTAGCGCAGCAGTCTAGAAAACCCACGAGACGCCACCATCATCACGAGATGAGGGCCTTCTTTTCCTGCATGGCCTGGAGAGGAATCCCGAGTCCTCTATCCAAACACCACAGGAGGCTTGACTCCCTTTAGGGCACACAGTGGGCTCCAAGAGATACCCATCGCGACTCAAAAGGACAGCGGAGTTCTTTGCTTCCCCTCGAGACGAGGCCTGATTCCCCGGGTGAGTCTGGTATGCAAGCCCGAGATCCCTGTCTCCCCTAGGGACGAGCATTAAGTCCTGGACACAAGCCTAGATGAGGTCTCTTTTGCCCTGCAGTGACTCGAGAGCAATCCCCAGCTCTCCCTTTAAACTCGAATGGAAGATAGGACTTCCCTGGCCCAACACATGAGGAAGACTGTATTCCCCGTCGAAACTCGAGAATCCCGCCACAACTCGAGAAACGCCACGTGGTTCCCCCGTCATCCCAAGATGAGGCCCTTGCCCCCTACAGCGTCTCAAGAGAAGTCCCACGTTCCGTCTTGAAGTGCGAAACGGTATTGGCACCCTTGATGCGCCCTCAAATGTTCCTCGACACACCAGTCTGACTCGAGGAGAACACCGAGGTTCCCGGCACCACTACATCTGGGCCCCTTCTCCCCTCCTGATCGCGACAGGAGGGTCGATTCCCCTGTTTTGTCTTGAAGGGGTTCCCACCTTTCCCGGTGCATCTCAGGATGAGGCCGGTCTCACGAGGATATTCGAGACATAGCCACGTGGATGGTGACACATGCCGAAAGACCCCGATTTCCCGGTCCGCTCTTGATAAGATCCTGATGCCCGGACACCTCTTTGAAGATAACCCTTTTGATGAAGGCACAACACTTAGGGGCACTGACACCCCTGGGTATCGTCCGGAGAAACCCGCAGGTACCACACACAGCTCGAGAAGTGACCTGTCACCCCGTGAACAACTGGAGAGGCAAGCAGAGTTCCATTCCTCCACACAAGACGAGGCCTGACTCTCCTGTTCGAACTCTGCAGCGAAACTGCGATCCGAGTCAGATCTGGCCCAGGGGAAGTCAGGAGAGGAAACATGAGTTTCCTGCCTCCACTCGAGATGAGGCCCTCTTCCATTGCACCGAACCCAGTGGAGTCCCGAGAGACCCCTCCCAAATGCACAGTATCCCTGACTTCTCAGAGGCACCCTTAGACCTTCCTGAGATCACCGGCACAAGACGAGGGAACCAAGGGTTTCCTGCCCCAACCCGTAAAAGACCTCGAGAGTCCTTCTTCAACGCGTCTTGAGGTGCGATTCCCCTACCATGACTCGAGAGCAATGACGCGCTCCCCCTAGCCACGCGCATAGAAACCTGACTTCCCTGGCGCCACAGGAGAGGCTCCCTGAGCTCCCCATTATACCTCGTGAGCAACACCACACTGGAGCCGCAGCTCGAGAATACCCACGAGACGCCCCAGTCCTCACGAGATGAGGGCCTTCTTTTGCTGTATGGCCTGGAGAGCAATCCTGAGTCCTCTCTCCAAACTCCACAGGAGGCTTGACTCATTTTAGGCCACACAGTGAGCTCCAAGATATACCCGTCGCGACTTGACAGGAGAGCGGTGTCCTTGGCTTCCCCTCGAGACGAGGCCTGACTCCCCGGGTGAGTCGAGAATGCAATGCTGAGATCGCTTTCGCCCCAGCAGAGGAACATTAGGTCCTGGACACAAGCCTAGATGAGGTCTATTTGGCCCTGCAGTGTCTCGAGAGCAATCCCCAGTTCTAACTCACAATTCGAATGAAAACTGGACTTCCCTGGGCCAGTTGAAGAGGAAGCCTGAATTCCCCGTTGTAACTCGAGAATCCCGCCCCAACTCAAGAAAAACCACGTGGTTCCCCCATCATCGAAAGATGAGGCCCTTGCCCGCTACAGCGTCTCAAGAGAAGTCCCACGTTCCATATTGAAGAGCGAAAAGTTACTTGGAACCCTTGATGCGACCCCAAAATTTCCCCGACATACCAGTCTCACTTGAGGAGAACACCGAGGTTCCCGGCACCACTTCATCTGAGACTCTTCTCCCCTCTTGATCGCGACAGGAGGTTCGATTCCCCTGCTTTGTCTGGAAGGTGTTCCCGACCTTCCTGGCGCACATCAAGATGAGGCCAGTCTCACGAGGAAATTCGAGACATAGCCTCGTGGGTGGTGCGACATGCCAAAAGACCCCAATTCCCTGGTCCGCTCTTGATAAGAACCCGATGGCAGAACCCAACTCGAAGGCAATCCTGTGGAACAAGGCACAACACGAAGGGGCAGTGACACCCCAGTGCATCGTCCAGAAAAAACCGCAAGTTCCACATACAAATCGACAAGTGGCCTGTCACCCCATGAACAACGCGAGAGTCAAGCGGAGTTCAATTCCTCCACACAAGACGAGGCCTGACTCTCCTGTCCCAACTCTGCAGGGACTCTGCGATCCGAGTCAGATCCGGCGCATTCGAAGCCAGGAGAAGAACCCTGTGGTTCCTGCCTCAACTTGTCATGAGGCCCTCTTCCATTGCACCAAACCCAGTAGAGTTCCGAGAGGCCCCTCCCAACTCCACAGTGACCCTGACTTCTCAGAGGCACGCTGAGAAGCTTCCTGAGGTCACTGGCACAAGTCGATGGAACCCAGGGTTTCCTGCTGCAACGCAAGAAAGACCTCGAGAGTCCTTCTTTAACACGTTTTCAGGCCCAATTCCCCTACCATGACTCGAGAACAATGACGGGCTCCCTCTCACCATGTGCATAGAGACCTGACTGCCCTGGCACCACATGAGAGGCTCACTGAGCTCCCAGTCTTACTTCGTGAGAAACCCCACACTAGCACCACAGCTCGAGAAAACCTACGAGAAGCCCCAGTCATCGGGAGATGAGGGCCTTCATTTCCTGCATTGCCTGGAGAGCAATCCCGTGTCCTCCCTCCAAACACCAGAGGAGGTTTGACTCCCTTTAAGCCACTCAGTGGGCTCCAAGACATACCCGTCCGACTCGAGAGGAGAGCAGAGTCCTTTGCTTCCCCTCGAGACGAGGCCTGACTCCAGGGTGAGTCTGGAATGCAACCCCGAGATTCCTGTCGCCCCTTGACATGAACATTAGGTCCTGCACACAAGCCTTGGTGGGGTCTCTTTTGCCTTCAGTGACTAGAGCGCACCTCCAGCTCTTCCTCGAATCTCGAATGGAAGATAAGACTTTTGTGGGCCAACACAAGAGGAAGCATGAATTCCCTGTGGTAACTCAAATATCCCACCGCAACTAGAGAAAAACCAAGTGGTTCCCCAGTCATTCCAAGATGAGGCCCTTGCCCGCTGGAGCACCCCAAGAGAAGTCCCACGTTCCAATTTGAAGAGCGAAACGGTACTTGGAACGCGTTATGCGACCCCAAAAGTTACCCGACATACCTGTCTCACTTGAGGGAAACACCGAGGTTCCCAGCAGCACTTCATCTGAGCCACGTCTCCCCTCCTGATCGCCACAGGAGGGTCGATTCCTCTGCTTTGTCTGGAAGGGTTTCATGACCTTCGCGGCACACCTCAGGATGAGGCCGGTTTCATGAGGAAATTCGAGACTAGCCACGTGGGTGGTGCCAAATGCTGAACGACCCCGATTTCCCAGGCCGCTCTTCATAAGAACACGATGCCCGGACACCTCTTCGAAGGCAACCCTGTGGATGAAGACACAAAACGAAGGGTCACTGACACCCCCATGCATCGTCTGGAAAAACCTGCAGATTCCACACACAGTTTGACAAGGGGCCTGAAACCCCATGAACAAATCGAGAGGCAAGCGGAGTTCCATTCCTCAGAAAAGACATAGCCTGACTCTCCTGTCCCAACTCTGCAGGGACACTACGATCAGAGTCAGAATTGGAGAGGAAGCCTGAGGTTCCTGCCTCCACTCGAGATGAGGCCCTCTTCCATTGCGACAAACCCAGTGGAGTCCCGAGAAGACCCGCCAAATCCACAGCGTCCCTCACCTCTCAGAGGTACCCTGGGAAGTTTCCTCAGGTCCCTGGCAGAAGTCGGGGGAAACGAGGGTTTCCCGCTGCAACCCGAGAAAGACATCGAGAGTCCTTCTTCAACGCGTCTTGAGGCCCTAGTACCCTCCCATGACTCGAGAACAATGACGCGCTCCTTCTCGCCACGTGCATGGAGACATGACTTCCCTGGCGCCGCACGAGAGGCTCCCTGAGATCCTCGTCGTGCCTCGGGAGAAAACCCCCACGGGTGTCGCAGCTCGAGGAAACCCCTGAGACGCCCCCGTCCTCGCGAGGTGAGGGTCTTCTTTTCCTGCCTGGCCTGGAGAGTAATCACGAGTCCTCTCTCAAAAGTGAAGAGGAGGCTGGACTCCCTTGAGGCCACTCAGGGGGCACCAAGATATCCGCGTCGCGACTCGGGAGGAGAGCGGAGTCCTTTGCTTCCCCTCGAGGCGAGGCCTGACTCCCCGGGGGAGCATGGGATGCAAACCCGAGATCCTTGTCTTCCCTGGAGAGGAGCATTACGTCCTGGACACACGCCTAGATGAGGTCTCTTTGGCCCTGCAGTTACTCGAGCGCACCCCCCAGCTTTCCCTCGCCACTAGAATAGAAGATTGGCCTACCCAGGGCCGACACAAGAGGAAGCCTGTAATCCCCCGTCGTAACACGAGAATGCCGCCGCAACTCGAGAAAAACCACGTGGTTCCCGCCTCTTAGAAAGATGAGGCCCTTGCCCGCCACGGCGTCTCAAGGGAAGTCCCCTGTTCCGCCCTGAAGGGCGAAACGGTCCCTGACAGCCTTTCTGCGACCCCCAAAAGTCCCCCGACACGCCGGGGTCCCTGGAGGGGAACACCGAGGGTCCCGGCACCGCTTCCTCTGAGCCCCTTCTCCCCTCCTGATCGCGACAGGAGAGGCGATTCCCCTGCGTGGTCTGGAAGGGGTTCCCGGCCTTCCCGGCGCACCTCAGGATGAGGCCGGTCTCACGAGGAAATTCGAGACGAGCCACGTGGGTGGTGCCACATGCCGAACGCCCCCGATTCCGCGGTCCGCTCTTGAGAAGGACCCGAGGCCCGGACCCCTCTTCGAAGGCAACCCTGTGGGTGAAGGCACAACACGAAGGGGCACTGCCAACCCCATGCATCGCCGCAAAGACCCGCGGGTTCCACACACAGCTCGACGAGGGGCCTGAGACCCCCTGAGCAACTCGAGAGGCCAGCGGGGTTCCCTTCCTCAGACAAGACGAGGCCTGACTCTCCTGTCCCAACTCTGCAGGGACCCTGCGGTCGGAGTCCGAAATGGAGAGGAAGCCTGAGTTTCCTCCCTCCCCTCGAGGTGAGGCCCTCTTCCGTTGCGCCAGACCCAGCGGAGTCCCGAGGGGCCCCGCCACCTCCACAGGATCCCTCACCTCTCAGAGGCACCCTGGGAAGTTCCCTAAGTTCCCCGGCAGAAGGCGAGGGAAACGAGGGTTTCCTGCCGCCCCCCGAGAAAGACCTCGAGAATCCTTCAACGCGTCTCGAGGCCCTAGTCCCCTCCCGTGACTCGAGAGCAATGACGCGCTCCCCCTTGCCATGTGCATGGAGACCTGACTTCCCTGGCGCCGCACGAGAGGCTCCCTGAGATCCTCGTCGTGCCTCGGGAGAAAACCCCCACGGGCGCCGCAGCTCGAGGAAACCCCTGAGACGCCCCCGTCCTCGCAAGCTGAGGGCCTTCTTTTCCTGCATGTCCTGCAGAGCAATCCCGGGTCCTCTCTCCAAACGGAAGAGGAGGCTGGACTCCCTTGAGGCGGCTCAGGAGGCTCCAATAGACCCGCGTCGCGACTCGAGAGGAGAGCAGAGTCCTTGGCTTCCCCTAGAGACGAGGCCTGACTCCCCGGGGGAGCCTTGAATGCAACCCCGAGATCCCTGCCTTGTCTGCAGAGGAATATTAGGTCCCGGACACACGCCTAGGTGAGGTCTCTTCGGCCCTGCAGTGACTCGAGCGCAACCCCCAGCTTTCCCTCGCAACGCGAGGGGAAGATTGGGCTTCCCAGGGCCAACCCAAGGGGAAGGCTGAGATCCCCGTCGTAACTCGAGAATCCCGCCGCAACTCGAGACAAACCACGTCGTTCCCACCTCTTGCAAGATGAGGCCCTTGCCCGCGACGGCGTCTCAAGGGAAGTCCCCTGTTCCACCCTGAAGTGCGAAACCGTCCCTGACAGCCTTCCTGCGACCCCCAAAAGTCCCCCGACACGCCGGGTTCCCCCGAGGGGAACACCGAGGGTCCCGGCACTGCTTCCTCTGAGCCCCTTCTCCCCTCCTGATCGCGACAGGAGAGGCGATTCCCCTGCGTGGTCTGGAAGGGGTTCCCGGCCTTCCCGGCGCACCTCAGGATGAAGCCGGTCTCATGAGGAAATTCGAGACGAGCCACGTGGGTGGTGCCGCATGCCGAACGCCCCCGGTTCCCCAGGTCTGCTCTTGAGAAGGACCTGAGGCCCGGACCCCTCTACGAAGGCAACCCTGTGGGTGAAGGCACTACACGAAGGGGAACTGCCACCCCCGGGCATCGTCCGCAAAGACCCGCGGGTTCCACACACAGCTCGACGAGGGGCCTGAGACCCCCTGAGCAACTCGAGAGGCCAGCGGGGTTCCCTTCCTCAGACAAGACGAGGCCTGAGTATCCAATCCCAACTCTGCAGGCACGCTTCGATCTGAGTCAGAAATGGAGAGGAAACCTGAGGTTCCTGCCTCAACCCGAGATGAGACCCTCTTCCATTAAAACAAACCCAGTGGAGTCCCGAGAGGCCCCTCCCATCTCCACAGTATCCCTGACTTCTCATAGGCACTCTGAGAAGCTCCTTGAGGCCACCGGCAAAAGTCGAGGGAAATAAGGGTTTCCTGCCACAACCGAAGAAAGACCTCGAGAGTCCTTCTTCAATGTGTCTTGGGGTCAGATTCCCCTACCATAGCTCGAGAGCAATAATGCGCTCCCCCTCGCCACGCACATGGAGACCTGACTTCCCTGGCGCCACACGAGAGGCTCCCTGAGCTCCCCGTCGTACCTCGTGTGAAACCCCACACTGGCGCCGCAGCTCGAGAAAACCCACAAGATCCCTCCGTCATCGCGAGATGAGGGCCATCTTTTCCTGCATGGCCTGGAGAGCAGTCCCAAGTCCTCTCTCCAAACTTCACAGGAGGCTTGACTCCCTTTAGGCCACAAAGTGGGCTCCAAGAGGTGCCCGTCGCGACTCAAAAGGAGAGCGGAGTCCTTTGCTTCCCTTCGACATGAGGCCTGACTCCCTGGGGGAGTCTGGAATGCAAACCTGAGATCCCTGTGGCCCTTGGAGAGGAACATTAGGTCCTGGACACAAGCCTAGATGAGGTCTCCTTTGCCCTGCAGTGACTCGAGCGCAACCCCCAGCTCTCCCTCGCAACTCGAATGGATGATTGGACTTCCCTGGCCCAACACAAGAGGAAGCCTGAAATCCCCGTCGTAACTCGAGAATCCCGCCGCAACTCGAGAAAAACCACGTGGCTCCCCCGTCATCGCAAGATGAGGCCCTTGGCCGCTACAGCGTATCAAGAGAAGTCCCACGTTCCATCCTGAAGTACAAAACGGTACTTGGCACCCTTGATGCGACCCCCAAAGTTCCCTGACATACCGGTCTCACTCGAGGGAAACACCAAAGTTCACGGCACCACTTCCTGTGAGCCCCTTCACCCCTCCTGATCGCGACAGAAGGGTCGATTCCCATGTTTTGTCTGCAAGGGGTTCCCGACGTTCCCCGCGAACCTCCAGATGAGGCCGGTCTCATGAGGAAATTCGAAAAGTAGCCTCATGCTTGGTGCCATATGCTGAAAGATCCCGAATTCCCGGTCCACTCTAGATAAGAACCTGACGCCCGGACATCTCTTCGAAGGCAACCCTGTGGATGAAGGCACAACACGAAGGGACACTGACATCCCCATGCATCGTCTGGAAAAACCCGCAGATTCCACTCACAGCTCCAAATGTGGACTGTCACCCCGTGAACAACTCGAGAGGCAAGTGAAGTTGCATTCCTTCACACATGACGAGGCCTTACTCTCCTGTCCCAACTCTTCAGGGACCCTGCAATTGGAGTCAGAAATGGAGAGGAACCCTGAGGTTCCTGCCTCAACTAGAGAAGAGGCCCTCTTCCATTGAACCAAACTCAGTGGTGTCCCGAGAGGCCCCTCCCAACACCACAGTATCCCTGAATTCTCAGAGGCTCCCTGAGAAGCTACCTGAGGTCACTGGCACAAGTCGAGGGAACCCAGAGTTTCCTGAAGTAACCCGAGAAAGACTTGGAGAGTCCTTTTTCAACGTCTCTTGATGCCCGATTCCCCTACCATGACTCCAGAGCAAGGACGCGCTCCCCTCGCCACAAGCAGGAAAACTGACTTCCCTAGTACCACACAAGAGGCTCCCTGAGTACCCCATCGTACCTCGTGAGAAAACCCACACTGGCGCCGCAGTTCGAGAAAAACCACAAGATGCCCCCGTCAAGGAGAGATGGGGGCCTTCTTTTCCTGCCTGACCTGGAGAGCAATTCCTGGTCCTCTCTCCAAACTTCACAGGAGTATTGACTCCCTTTAGGCCACTCAGTTGGGTCCAAGAAATACCCGGTGCGACTCGAGAGGAGAGTGGAGGCCTTTGCTTCCCTGGAGACGAGGCCTGACTCCCCAGGTGAGTTTGGAATGCAACCCCGAGATCCATGTCACCCCTGGAGTGGAACATTATGTCCTAGACACAAGCCTAGATGAGGTCTATTTTGCCCTACAGTGACTCGAGAGCAACCTCCATCTCTCCCTCACAATTTGAATGGAAGATTGGTCTTCCCACGGTCAACACAAGAGGAAGTCTGAATTTCCCATCGTAATTCAAGAATTCAGCCTCAAGTCTTAAAAACCATGTGGTTCCCCCTTCATCGCAATATGAGGCCCTTGCCAGCTAGAGTCTCAAGAGAAGTCCCACGTTCCATCTTAAAGTTCGAAATGCTACTTGGCACCCTTGATCCGACCCCAAAGTTCCCCAACATACCGGTCTCACTCCAGGGGAACACCGAAGTTCCCGGTGTCTCCAGGGAAGTCCCATGTTCCGCCCTGAAGGGCGAAACGGTACTTGACACCCTTGATGCGACCGCAAAAGTTCCCCGACACGCTGGGTTCCCTCGAGGGGAACACCGAGGGTCCCGGCACCACTTCATCTGAGCCCCTTCTCCCCTCCTGATCGCGACAGGAGAGTCGATTCCCCTGCTTTGTCTGGAAGGGGTTCCCGGCCTTCCTGGCGCACCTCAGGATGAGGCCGGTCTCAGGAGGAAATTCGAGACTAGCCACGTGTGAGGTGCCACGTGCCGAACGACTCCGATTTTCCGGGCTGCTCTTGATAAGAACCCAATGCCCGGACACGTCTTCGAAGGCAACCCTGTGAGTGAAGGCACAACACGAAGGGGCACTGACACGCCCGTGCATCATCCGGAAAAACCCGCAGGGTCTACACACAGCTCGACAAGGGGCCTGAGACTCCCGGAACAACTCGAGAGGCAACCAGAATTCCATTCCTCAGACAAGACGAGGCATGACTCTCCTGTCCCAACCCTGCAGGGACCGTGCAGTCGGAGTCCGAAACCGAGAGGAAGCCTGAGGTTCCTGCCTCCCCTCGAGATGAGGCCCTCTTCCATTGCGCCGAACCCAGCAGAGTCCCGAGAGGCCCTGCCAACTACACAGCATCCCTCACCTCTCAGAGGCACCGTGGGAAGTTCACTAAGGTCCCCTGCAGAAGTCGAGGGAAACGAGGGTTTCCCACCGCAACCCGAGAAAGACCTCGAGAGTCCTTCTTCAACGCCTCTTGAGGACCTAGCCGTTTCCCATGACTCGAGAGTGATGACCAGCTCCCCTTCGCCATGCGCATGGGGACCTGCCTTCCCTGGCTCCGCACGAGAGGCTCCCTGAGGTCCTCGTCGTGCCTCGTGAGAAAACCCCCATGGTCGCAGCAGCCTGAGGAAACCCATGAGACTCCCCCGTCATCGTGAGATGAGGGCCTTCTTTTCCTGCCTGGCCTGGAGAGCAATCCCGGGTCCTCTCTCCAAACTGAAGAGGAGGCTCGACACCCTTGAGTCCACTCAGTGGGCTCCAAGAGAACCGTGTCGCGACTTGAGAGGAAAGCGGAGTCCTTTGCTTCCCCTCCAGGCGAGTCCTGACCCCCCAGGGGAGTCTGGAATGGAAACCCGTGATCCCTGTCTTCCCTTGAGAGGAATATTAGGTCCTGGACACACGCCTCGATGAGGTCTCTTTGGCCCTGTAGTGACTCGAGCAGAACCTCCAGCTTTCCATCGCAACTCGAATTGAAGATTGGGCTTCCCAGGGCCAACCCAAGAGGAAGCCTGAAATTCCTGTCGTTTTCGAGAATCCCGATGCAACTCGAGAAAAACGACGTGGTTCCAACGTCTTCACAGGATGAGGCCCTTGCCCGCTATAGCGTCTCCAGGGAAGTCCCATGTTCCGTCCTGAAGTGGGAAACGGTACTTGGCTCCCTTGATGCGACCCCTAAAGTTCCCTGAAACGCCGGGTTCCCTCGAGTGGAACACCGAGGGTCCCGGCACCACTTCATCTGAGCCCCATCTCCCCTTCTGATCGCGACAGGAGAATCGATTCCCCTACTTTGTGTGGAAGGTGTTCCCGGCCTTCCCGGCGCACCTCAGGATGATGCTGGTCTCACGAGGAAATTCGAGATGAGCCACGTGGGTGGTGCCACATGCCGAATGACCCCGATTTCCCGGTCCGCTCTTGAAATGAACCCGATGCCCGGACACCTCTTTGAAGGAAACCCTGTGGGGGAAGGCACCAAACGAAGGGGCACTGACACCCCCATGCATCTTCTGGAAACACCCGCAGGTTCCACACACAGCTTGTCAAGGGCCCTGAGACCCCCTGAACGACTCGAGAGGCAAGCAGAGTTCCGTAACTCAGACAAGACGAGGCCTGACTCTCCTGTCCCAACTCTGCAGGGACCCTGCGGTCGGAGTCAGAAATGGAGAGGAAGCCTGAGGTTCCTGCCTCCAATCGAGATGAGGCCCTCTTTCATTTCGTCAAACCTAGTGGAGTCCCGAGAGGCCCCTCTAACTCCTCAGTATCCCTCGCCTCTCAGAGGCACCTGGGAAGTTCCCTAAGGTCCCCTTAGAGGGCGATGGAAACGAGTGTTTCCCGCCCCAACCCAAGAAAGACCTTGAGAGTCCTTCTTAAATGCCTCTTGAGGCCCTAGTCCCTCCCATGACTCGAGAGCAATGACGCGATCTGCCTGGCCACACGCATGGAGTCAGGCTTCTCTGGCGCCGCACGAGAGGCTCCCTGAACTCCCCATCATATCTCGTAAGAAACCCCACACTGGCGCCGCAGCTCGAGAAAACCCATGAGACGCCCCCGTCATCACGAAAGGAGGGCCATCTTTAACTGCATGGTATGCAGATCAAGCGTGAACCTTCTGTCCAAGCTACACAGGACGCTTGACTCCCTTTAGGCCACTCATTGGGCTCCAAGAGTTACGTGTCCCGACTCGAGAGGATAGTGGAGTCCTTTGCTTCCACTCGAGACGAGGCGTGACCCACCGGGTGAGACTGGAATGCGACCCCGATATCCCTGTCGCTCCTGGAGAGGAACATTACGTCCTGGACCCAAGCCTAGATGAGGACTCTTTGCCCTGAAGTGACTCGAGAGTAACCCCCAGCTCTCTCTGTCAAGTTGAATGGAAGATTGGACTTCCTGGGCCAACACAAGAGGAAGCCTGAATTCCCCATTGTAACTCGAGAATCCCGCCTCAACTCGAGAAAAACCACGTGTTTCCCTCGTCATCGCAATATGAGGCCCTTGCCCGCTACAGCATCTCCAGAGAATTCCCACGTTCCGTCTTGAAGTGCGAAACTGTACTTGGCACCCTTGATGCGACCTCAAAAGTGCCGTGACATACCGGTCTCACTCGAGGGGACCACCGAGGTTCCCGGCACCACTTCATCTGAGCCCCTTCTCCCCTTCTGATTGCGACCGGTGGGTCGATTCCCCTGCTTTGTCTGCAAGGGGTTCCCGAGCTTCCTGGCGCACCTCAGGATGAGGCCGGTCTCCCGAGAAAATTCGAGACGTAGCCTCGTGGGTGGGACCACATGCTGAAAGACCCCAATTTTCCGGTACGCTCTTGAAAAGAACCCGATGCCCAGAAACCTCTTTGAAGGCAACCCTGTGGATGAAGGCACAACACGAAGGGGCACTGACACCCCCGTGCATCATCCAGAAAAACCCGCAGGTTCCACACTCAGCTCAACAAGTGGCCTGTCACTCCGTGAACAACTCGAAAGGCAAGGGGAAATCCATTCCTCCACAGAAGACGAGGCGTGACTCTCTTGTCCATACTCTGCAGGTACCCTGCTACCCGAGTCAGATATGGAGAGGACCCCTGAAGTTCCTGCCTCCATTCGAGATGAGGCCCTCTTCGATTGCACCAAACCCAGTTGAGTAACGAAAGGCCCCTCCCAAATCCACAGTGTGCCTGACTTCTCAGAGGCACCCTTAGAAGTTGCCTGAGGTCACCGACACAAATCAAGGGAACCCAGGGTTCCCTGCCCCAACCTGAGAAAGACCTCAAGAGTCCTTCTTCAATGTGTCTTGAGGCCCGATTCGCCTACTATGACTCGAGAGCAATCACGCACTCCCCTTCACCACACGCACGGAGACCTGACGTCCCTAGCACCGCACGAGAGGCTCTCTGAGCTCCCCGTTGTACCTCGTGAGAAATCTGATACTGGCGCCGCAGCTGGAGAAAACCCACGAGACGCCCCCGTCATCGCGAGATGAGGGCCTTTTTTCCTGCATGGCCAGGAAAACAATCCCGAGTCATCTCCAAACTCCATAGGAGGCTTCACTCCCTTTACGCCACGCAGTGGGCTCCAAGAGATACCTGTCTCGACTCGACAGGAGAGCGGAGTCCTTTTTTTCCCCTCAAGACGAGGCCTGACTCTCCGGGTGAGTCGAGAATGCAACCCTGAGATCCCTGTTGGCCCAGTAGTGGAACACTAGGTCCTGGACACAAGCGTAGATGAGGTCTATTTTGCACTGCAGTGACTGGAGAGCAATCCCCAGTTCTAACTTGCAACTCGAATGGAATACTGGATTTTCCTGGCGCCATACAAGAGGCTCCCTGAGATCCCCGTGGTACTTCATGAGACACCCCACACTGGCGCCGCAGCTCGAGAAAACCCACGAGACGCCACCGTCATCTCGAGATGAGGGCCTTCTTTTCCTGCATGGCCTGGAGTCCAATGCCGAGTCCTCTCTCCAAACTCCACAGGAGGCTTGGCTCCCTTTAGTACACACAGTGGGCTCCAAGAGATACCCATCGCGACTCGAGACGAGAGCGGGATTCTTTGCTTACCCTCGAGGTGAGAACTGACTCCCCGGATGAGTCTGGAATGCAAACCCGAGATCCCTGTCGCCCCTGGAGAGCAACGTTAGATCCTGGACACAAGCCTAGATTAGGTCTCTTTTGCCCTGCAGTGACTCTAGCGCAATCCCCAGCTCCCCCTCGCAACCCGAATGGAAGATTGGATTTCAAGGCCAACAAAAGGAAGCCTAAATTCCCGGTCATAACTCGAGAATCCCGCCGCAACTCGAGCAAAACCACGTGGTTCTCCCATCATCGCAAGATGAGGCCCTTGCCCGCTACAGCGTTTCAAAAGATGTCCCAGGTTCCGTCTTGAAATGTGAAACGGTACTTGGCACCCTTGATGCGACCCCAAAAGTCCCCCAACACGCCGGTCTCACTCAAGGGGAACACCGAGGTTCCCCGCACCACTTCATTTAAGCCCCTTCTCCCCTCCTGATCATGACCGGTGGGTCGATTCCCCTGCTTTGTCTGCAAGGGGGCCCGACCTTCCCTGCACAACTCAGGATGAGGCCGGTCTCATGGGGAAATTCGATTGGTAGCTTTGTGGGCGGTGCCACTTGCTGAAAGACTCCAATTTCCCGGTCCGCTCTTGATAAGAATCCGATGCTCGGACACCTCTTGGAAGGCAGCTTTGAGTATGAAGGTACAACACGAAGGGGCACTAACACACCTGTGCATCATCCGGAAAAACGGGCAGGTTACACACACAGCTCGACAAGTGGCCTGTCACCTCGAGAACAACTCGAGAGGCAAGAGGAGTCCCATCCTCCAGAAAAGACGAGGCCTGACTCTCCTGTACCAACATGCAGGGACCTTGCGATCTGAGTCAGAAATGGAGAGGAACACTGAGGTTCCTGCTTCAACTCGAGATGAGTCCCTCTTACATTCCACCAAATGCAGAGGAGTCTCGAGAGGCCCCTCCAAACTGCACAGTATCCCTGACTTCTCAGAGGCACTCTGAGAAGCTCCCTGAGGTCGCAGGCACAAGTCAAGGGAACCCTGGGTTTTATGCAGTGACCCGAGAAAGACCTCGAGAGTCCTTCTTCAACCCGTCTTGAGGCCCGATTACCCTACCATGACTCGAGAGCAATGACGAGCTCCCCCTAGCCATCTCATGTGGACCTGACTTCCCTGGCTCCACAGGAGAGGCTCCCTGAGCTCCCTCTCGTACCTCGTCAGAAACCCGGCACTAGCGCGGCAGTCCAGAAAACCCACGAGACGTCGCCATCATCGCGAGATGAGGGCCTTCTTTTCCTGCATGACCTGGACAGGAATCCCGAGTCCTCTATCCAAACACCACAGGACGCTTGACTCCCTTTAGGGCACACAGTGGGCTCCAAGAGATACCCATCGCGACTCAAAAGGACAGCGGAGTTCTTTGCTTCCCCTCGAGACGAGGCCTGATTCCCCGGGTGAGTCTGGTATACAACCCCAAGATCCCTGTCGCCCCTAGGGACGAGCATTAAGTCCTGGACACACGCCTAGGTGAGGTCTCTTCGGCCCTGCAGTGACTCGAGCGCAACCCCCAGCTTTCCCTCACAACCCGAGGGGAAGATTGGGCTTCCCAGGGCCAACCCAAGGGGAAGGCTGAGATCCCCGTCGTAACTCGAGGATCCCGCCGCAACTCGAGAAAAACCACGTGGTTCCCACCTCTTGGCAAGATGAGGCCCTTGCCCGCCACGGCGTCTCAAGGGAAGTCCCGTGTTCCGCCCTGAAGGGCGAAACGGTCCCTGACAGCCTTCCTGCGACCCCCAAAAGTCCCCCGACACGCCGGGGTCCCCCAAGGGGAACACCGAGGGTCCCGGCACCGCTTCCTCTGAGCCCCTTCTCCCCTCCTGATGGCGACAGGAGAGGCGATTCCCCTGCGTGGTCTGGAAGGGGTTCCCGGCCTTCCCGGCGCACCTCAGGATGAGGCCGGTCTCACGAGGAAATTCGAGACGAGCCACGTGGGTGGGGCCACATGCCGAACGCCCCCGATTCCCCGGTCCGCTCTTGAGAAGGACCCGATGCCCGGACCCCTCTTCGAAGGCAACCCTGTGGGTGAAGGCACAACACGAAGGGGCACTGCCACCCCCGTGCATCTTCCGCAAACACCCGCGGGTTCCACACACAGCTCGACGAGGGGCCTGAGACCCCCTGAGCAACTCGAGAGGCCAGCGGGGTTCCCTTCTTCAGACAAGACGAGGCCTGACTCTCCTGTCCCAACTCTGCAGGGACCCTGCGGTCGGAGTCCGAAATGGAGAGGAAGCCCGAGGTTCCTGCCTCCCCTCGAGGTGAGGCCCTCTTCCGTTGCGCCAGACCCAGCGGAGTCCCGAGGGGCCCCGCCACCTCCACAGGATCCCTCGCCTCTCAGAGGCACCCTGGGAAGTTCCCTAAGGTCCCCGGCAGAAGGCGAGGGAAACGAGGGTTTCCCGCCGCCCCCCGAGAAAGACCTCGAGAGTCCTTCTTCAACGCGTCTCGAGGCCCTAGTCCCCTCCCGTGACTCGAGGGCCAGGACGCGCTCCCCCTCGCCACGCGCATGCAGACCTGACTTCCCTGGCGCCGCACGAGAGGCTCCCTGAGATCCTCGTCGTGCCTCGGGAGAAAACCCCCACGGGCGCCGGAGCTCGAGGAAACCCCGGAGACGCCCCCGTCCTCGCAAGCTGAGGGCCTTCTTTTCCTGCATGGCCTGGAGAGCAATCCCGGGTCCTCTCTCCAAACGGAAGAGGAGGCTGGACTCCCTTGAGGCCGCTCAGGGGGCTCCAAGAGACCCGCGTCGCGACTCGAGAGGAGAGCGGAGTCCTTGGCTTCCCCTCGAGACGAGGCCTGACTCCCCGGGGGAGCCTGGAATGCAACCCCGAGATCCCTGCCTTCCCTGGAGAGGAATATTAGGTCCCGGACACACGCCTAGGTGAGGTCTCTTCGGCCCTGCAGTGACTCGAGCGCAACCCCCAGCTTTCCCTCGCAACCCTAGAGGAAGATTGGGCTTCCCAGGGCCAACCCAAGGGGAAGGCTGAGATCCCCGTCGTAACTCGAGAATTCCGCCGCAACTCGAGAAATCCCACGTGGTTCCCACCTCTTGGCAAGATGAAGCCCTTGCCCGCGACGGCGTCTTATGGGAAGTCCCCTGTTCCGCCCTGAAGGGCGAAACGGTCCCTGACAGCCTTCCTTCGACCCCCAAAAGTCCCCCGACACGCCGGGGTACTCCGAGGGGAACACCGAGGGTCCCGGCACCGCTTCCTCTGAGCCCCTTCTCCCCTCCTGATCACGACAGGAGAGGCAATTCCCCTGCGTGGTCTGGAAGGGGTTCCCGGCCTTCCCGGCGCACCTCAGGATGAGGCCGGTCTCACGAGGAAATTCGAGACGAGCCACGTGGGTGGGGCCACATGCCGAACGCCCCCGATTCCCCGGTCCGCTCTTGAGAAGGACCCGAGGCCCGGACCCCTCTTCGAAGTCAACCCTGTGGGTGAAGGCACAACACGAAGGGGCACTGCCACCCCCGTGCATCGTCCGCAAAGACCCGCGGGTTCCACACACAGCTCGTCGAGGGGCCAGAGACCCCCTGAGCAACTCGAGAGGCCAGCGGGGTTCCCTTCCTCAGACAAGAGGAGGCCTGACTCTCCTGTCCCAACTCTGCAGGGACCCTGCGGTCGGAGTCCGAAACGGAGAGGAATCCTGAGGTTCCTGTCTCCCCTCGAGGTTAGGCCCTCTTCCATTGCACCAAACCCAGATGAGTCGCGAGAGGCCCCTCCCAACTCCACAGTATCCTTAAATTCTCAGAGGCACCTTGAGAATCTACCTGAGGTCACCGGCTCAAGTCCAGGGAACCCAGGGTTTCCTGCTGCGACCCGAGAAAGACCTTGAGAGTCCTTCGGCGCGTCTTGAGTCCCGATTCCCCTACCATGACTCGAGAGCAAAGACCCGCTCCCCATCGCCATGCGCATGGAGACCTGACTTCCCTGACTCCTGAAGAGAGTCTCCCTGAGCTCCCCGTCGTACCTCTTCGGAAACCCCATTCAGGCACCGCAGCTCGAGAAATCCCACGATACGCCCCCGTCATCACGAGATGAGGGACTTGTTTCCTGCCTGGCATGGAGAGCAAAACCGAGTCCTCTCTCCAGACTCCACAGGAGGCTTGACTCTCTTTAGGCCTCTCAGTTGGCTCCAAGAGATACCTGTCAGGACCTGAAGGGAGAGCAGAGTCCTTTGCTTCCCCTCGAGACGAGGCCTGACTCCCCGTGTGAGTCTGGAATGCAACCCCAGGTTCCTGTCACACCTTGAGAGGAAAACTCGGTCCTGGACACAAGCCTAGATGAGGTCTATTTTGCACTGCAGTTACTAGAGAGCAATCGCCAGCTCTCCCTCGCAAATCGAATTGAAGATTGGACTTCCCTGGGCCAATACAATTGGAAGCCTGAATTCGACATCGTAACTCGAGAATCCCGCCGAAACTCGAGAAAATCCACGTGGTTCCCCCATCAGCGCTAGATGAGGCCCTTGCCCGCTACAGCGACTCAAGAGAAGTCCCACTTTCTGTCTTGAAGTGCGAAACGGTACTTGGCACCCTTGATGCAATCTCAAAATTCCCCGACATACCGGTCTCACTCGAAAGGAACACCGAGGTTCCCGGAACCACTTCATTTGAGCTCCTTCTCCCCTCGTGATCGCGACAGGAGTGTCGATTCCCCTGCTATGTCTGGAAGGGGTTCCCGACCTTTCCAGCGCGCCTAAGAATGAGGCAGGTCTCACGAGGAAATTCGAGACATAGCCTCGTGGGTGGTGCCACAAGCCGAAAGACCCCGATTTCCCGGTCTGCTCTTGATAAGAACGTGATGCTCTGACACCTTTACGAAGGAAAACCTGTGCATGAAAGCACAACATGAAGGGGCACTGACACCCCCGTGCATCGTCCAGAAAAACCCGCAGGTTACAAACACAGTTCAACAAGTGGTCTGTCACCCCGTGAACAACTCGACAGGCAAGTGGAGTTCCATTCCTCAACACAAGACGAGACCTGATTTTCTGTACCAACTCTGCAGGGAAACTGCGATCCGAGTCAGTACCCGCGACAGGAAACCCAGGAGAGGAAACATGAGGTTCCTGCCTCCACTCGAGATGAGGCTCTCATCCATTGCACCAAACCCAGTGGAGTCCAGAGAGGCCCCTCCCAACTCCACAGTACCCCTGACTTCTCAGAGGCACCCGGAGAAGCTCCATGAGGTCACCGGCACATGTCGAGGGAACCCAGGGTTTCCTGCCACAATGGGAAAAAGACCTCGAGAGTCCTACTTCAACGTGTCTTGAAGCCCGAATCTGCTTCCATGGCTCTATAGAAATGACACACACCCCCTCGCCACGCACATGGAGACCTGACTTCCCTGGCGCCATAAGAGAGGCTCCCTGAGCTCCCTGTCGTACCTCGTGAGAAACCCCACACTGACGCCGCAGCTTGAGAAAACTCACCATACGCCCCTGTCATCACGAGATGAGGGCCTTCTTTTCCTGCATGGCCTAGAGAGGAATCCCAAATCCTCTTTCCAAACTCCACAGGAGGCTTGACTCCCTTTAGGCCACTTAGTGGGCCCCAAGAGATACCCGTCGCGACTCGAGAGGAGAATTGAGTCCTTTGCTTCCCCTCGAGACAAGGCCTGACTCACCAGGTGGGTCTGGAATGCAACCCCGAGATCCCTGTCTCCCCTGGAGAGGAACATTAGGTCCTGGAAACAAGCCTAGATGAGGTCTCTTTTGCCCTTCTGTAACTCGAGAGCAATCCCCCGCTCTCCCTGACAACTTGAATGGAAGATTGGACTTCCCTGGGCCAACACAAGAGGAAGCCTGAATTCCCCTTGTTACTCGAGAATCCCGCCGCAAATCGAGAAAAAGCACTTGGTTCCCTCGTCATCACAAGATGAGGCCCTTGCCCGCTACAGCTTCTCAAGAAAAGTCCCACGTTCCGTCTTGAAGTGCAAAACGATACTTGACACCCTTGATGTGACCCCAAAAGTTCCCCGAAATATCGGTCTCACTCGAGGTGAACACCGAGGTTCCCGGCACCAGTTTATCTGAGCCCCTTCTCCCCTCCTGTTCGTGATAGGAGGGTCACTTCCCCTGCTTTGTTAGTAAGGGGTTCCCGACCTTCACGGGGCACTTCAGGATGAGGCCAGTCTCACGAGGAAATTCGAGACGTAGCTCGTGGGTGGTACCACATGCCAAAAGACTATGATTTCCTGGTACGCTCTTGATAAGAACCCGATGCCTGGACACCTCTTCGAAGGCAACCCTGTGGATGAAGGCACAACACAAAGGGGCACTGACACCCTCGTGCATCGTCCGGAAAAACCCGAAGGTTCCACATACAGCTCAACAAGTGGCTTGTCACCCCTGAAGAACTCGAGAGGCAAGTGGGGTTTCATTCCTCTACACAAGACGATGCCTGACTCTCCTGTCCCAACTCTGCAGGGACTTTGCGATCCGAATCAGACCAGCGCCAGTGAAGTCACGAGAGGAACGCTGAGGTTCCTGCCTCCACTCGAGATTAGGACCTCTTCCATTTCACGAAACCCAGTGGAGTCCCGAGAGACGCGTCCCAGCTCCACAGTATCCCTGACTTCTCAGAGGCACCCTGAGAAGCTCCCTGAGGCACCAGCACAATTCGAGTGAACCCAGGGTTTACTGCCGCCACCATAGAAAGAACTCAAGAGTCCTTCTTCAACGCATTTTGAGGCCTGATTCCCCTACCATGACTCGAGGGCAATGACGCGCTCCCTCTGCTACACTCATGAAGCCCTGACTTCCCTGGCGCCACACGAGAGGCTCCCTGAGCTCCCCGTCATACCTCGTGAGAAACCAAACACTGGCGCCACAGATAGAGAAAACCCACGAGACGCCCCCATTTTCGCGACATGACGGCCTTCTTTCCTAGCATGGCCTGGAGAGCAATCCCGAGTCCTCTCTCCAAACTCCACAGTAGGCTTGACTCCCTTTTGGTCACTCAGTGGACTCCAAGACATACCCGTCGCGACTCGAGAGGAGAGCGGAGTCTTTTCCTTCCCCTCGAGGCGAGGCCTGACTCCTCGGGTGTGTCTGATATGTGAACCGGAGATCCCTGTCGCCCCTGGAGAGAAACATTAGGTCCTGGACACAAGCCTAGATGAGGTCTCTTTTTTCCTGCAGTGACTCGAGAGCAATCCCCAACTCTCCCTCGCAACTCGAATGGAAGACTGGACTTCCCTGGGCCAACAGAAGAGGAAGCCTGAATTTCCCGTTGTAACTCAAGAATCCCGCCACAACTCGAGAAAAACCACGTCGTTCCCTCTTCATCGCAAGATGCGGCCATTGCCACTACAGCGTCTCAAAAGAAGTCTTACGTTCCATCTTGAAGTGCGATACGGTACTTGGCACCTTTGATGCGACCCCAAAAGTTCCCCAACACACTGGTCTCACTGGAGGGGAACACCGAGGTTCCCGGCATCACCTCATCTGTGCCCCTTCTCCCCTCCTGATCGAGACAGGAGGGTCGATTCCCCTGCTTTGTCTGCAAGGGCTTCCGACCTTCCCGGCGCACCTCAGGATGAGGCCGGTCTCACTAGGAAATTCGAGACGTAGCCTGGTGGGTGGTGCCACATGCGGAAAGACCCCGATTTCCCGGTCCGCTCTTAATAAGAACCCGATGCCAGGACACCTCTTCGAAAGCAAACCTGTGGATGAATGCACAACACGAAGGGGTACTGACATCCCCATGCATAGTACGGAAAAACACGCAGATTCCAAACACAGATCGACAAGTGTCCTGTCATCCCTTGAAGAACTAGAGAGGCATGCGGAGTTCCGTTCCTCCACACAAGGGAAGGCCTGACTCTCCTTTCCCAACTCTGCAGGGACCGTGCGATCGGAGTCAGAAATGTAGATGAAACCTGACATTCCTGCATAAACTCGAAATGAGGCCCTCTTCCATTGCGCCATACCCAGTGGAGTCCCGAGAGGCCCCTAAAACTCCACAGTATCCCTGATTCTCAGAGGCACCCTCAGAAGCTCTCTGCGGTCACTGGCACAAGTCGAGTGAACCCAGGGTTTCCTGCTGCATTCTGAGAAAGACCTTGAGAGTCCTTCTTTACCGCGTCTTGAGGCCCGATACCCTACCATGACTGGAGAGCAATGACGCATTCCCCTCGCCACACCCATTGAAACCTAACTTCCCTGGCGCCACACGAGAGGCTCCCTGCGCTCCCCGTCCTACCTCATGAAAACCCCACACTGGCACCGCCGCTCGAGAAAACTCACGAGACGCCCCCATCATCGTAAGATGAGGGCCTTCTTTTCCTACATGACCTAGAGAGCAATCCCGAGTCCACTCTCCAAACTCCACTGGAGGCCTGACTCCCTTTAGGCCACTCAGTAGCCTCCAAGAGATACACGTCGCTACTCTAGAGGAGAGCGGAGTCCGTTGCTTCCCCTCGAGCCGAGGCCTGACTACTTGGGTGAGTCTGGAATGGGATCCC
Organism: Bubalus kerabau; assembly: GCF_029407905.1. NCBI lineage: Eukaryota > Metazoa > Chordata > Mammalia > Artiodactyla > Bovidae > Bubalus > Bubalus kerabau. Next base: position 1,898,344 of record NW_026577883.1, on the reverse strand, counting down.
GAGATCCGTGTTGCCCCTGTAGAGGAAAACTCGGTCCTGGACACAAGCCTAAATGAGGTCTTTTTTGTCCTGCATTGACTCAAGTGCAATCCCCAGCTCTCCCTCGCAACTCGAATGGATGATTGGACTTCCCTGGGCCAACACAAGAGGAAGCCTGTATTCCCCATTGTAATTCGAGAATCCCGCGGCAACTGGAGAAAAACAACGTGGCTCCTCCGTCATCGAAATATGAGGCCCCTGTCAGCTATAGCGTCTCCAGGGAAGTCCCATGTTCCGTCTTGAAGTGTGAAACGGTACTTGACACCCTTGATGCGACCCCCAAATTTCCCTGACACCCCGGTCTCACTTGAGGAGAACATGGAGGTTCCCAGCACCGCTTCAGCTGAGCCTCTTCTCCCCTCCTGATGGCGACAGGAGGGTCGATTCCCCTGCTTTGTCTGGAAGGGGTTCCCAGACTTCCCGGCGAACCTCAGGATGAGGCCAGTCTCACGAGGGAAGTCGAGACGTAGCCTCGTGGGTTGTGCCACATGCCGAAAGACCCCGATTTCCTGGTCCACTATTGATAAGATCCCGATGCCCGGTCACCTCTTCGAAGGTAACCCTGTGGATGAAGGCACAAAACGAATGGGCACTGACACCCCTGTGCATCGTTCCCCAAAACCGCAGGTTCCACATACAACTCGACAGGTGGCCTGTCATCCCGTGAACAACTCGAGAGGCAAACGGAGTTCCATTACTCCACACAAGACGAGGTCTGACTCTCCTGTCCCAACTCTGCAGGGACCCTGCTATCCGAGTCAGAAATGGAGAGGAACCCTGACTTTACTGCCTCAATCCGAGATTAGGTCCTCTTCAATTGCACCAGTCCCTGTGATGTCCCGAGAAGCCCCTCTCAACTCCACAGTATCCCTGACTTCTCAGAGGAACCCCACTAAGCTCCCTGAGGTCATGGGCACAAGTCGAGGGAACCCAGGGTTTCCTGCCACACCCCGAGAAAGACCTCGAGAGTTCTTCTTCGAAGCGTCTTGAGGCTTGATTCCCCTACCATGACTCGAGAGCAATGAGGCGCTCCCCCACGCCACGTCCATGGAGACCTGACTTCCGTGGCACCACAGGAGTCTCCCTGAGCTCCCCGTCCTATCTCGTGAGAAACCCCAACCAGGCACTGCACCTTGAGAAAACCCACGAGACGCCCCCGTCATTGCGAGATGAGGGCCTTCTTTTCCTGCATGGCCTAGAGAGCAATCCCGAGTCCTCTCTCCAAACTCCACAGGAGGCTTAACTCCATTTAGGCCACTCTTGGGCTCCAAGGGATACCCGTCGCGACTCGAGAGGAGAGCGGAGTCCATTCATTCCCTTCGAGACGAGGCCTGACTCCCCGGGTGAGTCTGGAATGCAACCCCGAGATCCCTGTTGCCCCTGGAGAGAAAAACTCGGTCCTGGACACAAACCTAGATGAGCTCTATTTTGCCCTGCAGTGACTCGAGAGCAATCTCCAGCTCTCACTTGCAACTCGAATGGAAGATTGGACTTCCCTGGGCCAACACAAGAGGAAACCTGTATTCCCCATCGTAACTCAAGAATCCTGCCGCAACTCGAGAAAAAACACGTGGGTCCCCCGTCAGCGCTAGATGAGGCCCTTGCCCACTACAGCATCTCAAGAGAAGTCCCAGGTTCCGTCTTGAAGTGCGAAACGGTACTTGGCACCCTTGATGCAACCAGAAAAGTTACCCGACTTTCACTCAAGGAGAGCACCGAGGTTCCCGGCACTACTTCATCTGAGCCCTTTCTCTCCTCCTGATCCCGAAAGTAGGGTCGATTCCCCTGCTTTGTTTGGAATGGGTTCCCGGACTTTCCTGCGCGCCTCAGGATGAGGCCGGTCTCACGAGAAAATTCGAGACGTAGCCTCGTGGGTGGTGCAACATGCTGAAAGACCCCAATTTCCCGGTCCGCACTTGAGGAGAACACGATGCCCGGACACCTCTTCGAAGGCAACCCTGTGGATGAAGGCACAACAGGAAGGAGCACTGACGCCCCCGTGCATCTCCGAAAAACCCGCAGGTTCCACACACATCACGAAAAGTGGTGTTATCCTTGAACAACTTGAGATGTAAGCGGAGTTCCATTCCTCCGCAGAACACGAGACCTGACACTCCTGAGCAAACTCAACAGGGACCCTGCGATCTGAGTCATATCCGGCCTCCAGGAAGTCAGGAGCAGAACCCTGAGGTTCCTGCCTCAACTCGAGATGAGGCCCACTTCCATTGCACCAAACCCAGAGGAGGCCCGAGAGGCCTCTCCCAAATCCACAGTATCCCTGACTTCTCAGAGGCACCCTGAGACGCTCCCTGAGGTCACCGGCACAAGTCAAGGGAACCCAGGGTTTCCTGCCGCAACCCTAGAAAGACATCGAGAGTCCTTTTTCAACCCGTCATGAGGCCCGATTCCCCTACCCTGACTTGAGAGCAATGACGCGCTCCCCCTTGCCCCGCCCATGGAGACCTGACTTCCCTGTTGCCACACGAGAGGCTACCTGAACTCCCCGTCGTACCTCGTGAGAAACCCCACACTGGCGCCGCAGCTCGAGAAAACCCACGAGACGCCCCCGTCATCTCGAGATGTGGGCCTTCTTTTCCTGCATGGCCTGGAGAGCAATCCTGAGTCCTCTCTCCAAACTGAAGAGGAGGCTTGACTCCCTTTAGACCACTCAGTGGGCTCCAAGAGATATGCGTCGCAACTCGAGAGGATAGCCGAGTCCTTTGCTTCCCCTCGAGACGAGGCCTAACTCCCCGGGTGAGTCTGTAATGCAAACCCGAGATCCCTGTCGCCCTTGGAGAGGATCATTGGGTCCTGAACACAAGGCTAGATGAGGTCGCTTTTGCCCTGCAGTAACTCGAGAGCACTCCCCAGCTTTCCCTCGCAACCCGAATGGAAGATTGGACCTCCCTGGGCCAACACAAGAGGAAGCCTGAATTCCCAGGAGTAATTCGAGAATTCCGCCTCAACTTGAGAAAAACCACGTGGTTCCCCCGTCATTGCAAGATGAGGCCCTTGCCCGCTCCAGCGTCTCAAGAGTAGTCCCACGTTCTGTCTTCAAGTGCGAAATGATATTTGGCACCCTTAATGCTACCCCAAAAGTTCCCCGACATACGGGTCGCACTAGAGGGGAACACCGAGGTTCCTGGCACCACATCATCTGAGCCCCTTCTCCCATCCTGATCGCGAAAGGAGGGTCAATTCCCCTGCTTTGTCTGCAAGGGGTTCCCGACCTTCTCCACGCACCTCAGATGAGGCTGTCTCACGAGGAAATTCGAGACGTAGCCTCGATGGTGGTGCCACATGCCGAAAGACCGCGATTTCCCGATCCGCTCTTGATAAGAACGCGATGCCCAGACACCTATTCGAAGATAGTGTGGATGAAGGCACAACACGAAGGGGCACTGACACCCCCGTGCATCGTCCGGAAAAGACCGCAGGTTACTCATACAGCTCAACAAGTGCGTGTCACCCAGTGAACAACTCGAGAGGCAAGCGGAGGTCCATTCCTGCACACAAGACAAGGCCTGACTCACCTCTCCCAACTATGCAGGGGGCTGCGATCGGAATCAGAAATGGAGAGGAACCCTGAGGTTCCTGCCTCCCCTCGAGATGAGGCCCCCTTCCATTTCACCAAACCCAGTGGAGTCCCGAGAGGTCTTTCCCAACTCCACAGTATCCCTGACTTCTCAGAGGCACCCGGAGAATCTCCCTGAGGTCACCGGCACAAGTCGAGGGAACCCAGGTATTCTTGCCAAGACCCGAGAGAGATCTTGAGAGTCCTTCAACGCGTCTAGAGGCCTGATTCCCCTACCATGACTCGAGAGCAATGACGCGCTCCCCCTCGCCACACGCATCGAGACCTAACTTCCCTGGCGCCACACAAGAGGCTCCCTGAGCTCCCCGTCGTACCTCCTGAGAAACCAACACAGGCGCTGCAGCTCGGTAAAACCACCGAGACCCCCCCCCCCCCCGTCATCGTGAGATGAGGGCCTTCTTTTCCTGCATGTCCTGGAGTGCAATCCCGAGTCCTCTCTCCAAACTCCAGAGGAGGCTTGACTCCCTTTAGTCCACTCAGTGGGCTCCAAGAAATACCCGTCGCGACTCGAGAAGAGAGAGAAGTCCTTTGTTTCCCCTCGAGAGGACGCCTGACTCCTGGGTGAGTCTAGAATGCAACCCCAAGATCCCAGTCATCCCTTGAGAGGAACATTAGGTCCTAGACACAAGCCTGGATGAGGTTTCTTTTGCCCTGCAGTGACTCGAGCGCAACCCCCAGCTCTCCCTCGCAACTCGAATGGAAGATTGGGCTTCCCTGGGCCAACACAAGAGGAAGCCAGAAATCCCCTTCGTAACTCGAGAATCCCGCCGCAACTCGAGAAAAACCACGTGTTTCCAACGTCATCCCAAGATGAGGCCCTTGCTGCTATGGCGTCTCAAGAAAAGAACCACGTTCCGTCTTGAAGTGCGAAACGGTACTTTGTACCCTTGATGCGACACCAAATGTTCCCGGACACGCCGGTCTCACTCGACAGGAACACCGAGGTTCCCGCACCACTTCATCTGAGCACCTTCTCCCCTCCTGTTCGAGACAGGAGGGTCTATTCCCCTGCTTTGTTTGGAAGGGGTTCCCCACATTCCCGGCGCACCTAAGGATGAGGCCGGTCTCACGAGTAAATTTGAGACATAGCGTCGTGGGTGGTGTCACAGGCCGAAATACCCCGATTTCCCGGCCCACTCTTGAGAAGAACCCGATGCCCGGACACCTATTCGAAGGCAACCCTGTGGACGAAGGCACAAAACGAAGGGTCACTGACACTCCCGTGCATCATTCGGTAAAAGCCGCAGGATCCACACACAGCTCGATAAGAGGCCTGTCATCCCATGAACAACTCGAGAGGCAAGCAGAGTTCCATTCCTGCACTCAAGATGAGGCCTGACTCTCCGGTCCCAACTCTGAAGGGACCCTGCGATCGGAGTCCGAAATGGAGAGGAACCCTGAGGTTCCTGACTCCACTCGAGATGAGGCCCTCTTCCATTACACCAAAAACAGTGGAGGCCGGAGAGGCCCCTCCCAAATCCACAGTATCGCAACTTCTCAGAGGCACCCTTAGAAGCTCCCTGAGGTCACTGGCACAAGTCGAGGGAACACAGGGTTTCCTGACGCAACCCGAGAAAGACCTCGAAAATCCTCCTTCAACGCATCTTGAATCCCGATTCCCCTACCATGACTCGAGAGCAATGACGCGTTCCCCCTCGCCACTCGCATGGAGACTTGACTTCCCTGGCGCCACACGAGAGGCTCCCTGAGCTCCCCGTCATACCTAGTGAGAAATCCCACACTGGCTCCCCAGCTCCAGAAAACCCACGAGACGCCTCCGTCATCGCGAGATGAAGGCCTTCTTTTCCTGCATGGCCTGGAGAGCAATCTCGAGGCCTCTCTTCAAACTCCACAGGAGGCCTGACTCCCTTTAGGCCACTCTGTGGGCTAAAAGAGATACCCGTTGAACTCGAGAGGAGAGCGGAGTCCTTGGCTTCCCCTAGAGACGAGGCCTGACTCCCCGGGGGAGCCTGGAATGCAACCCCGAGATCCCTGCCTTCCCTGGAGAGGAATATTAGGTCCCGGACACACGCCTAGGTGAGGTCTCTTCGGCCCTGCAGTGACTCGAGCGCAACCCCCAGCTTTCCCTCGCAACCCGAGGGGAAGATTGGGCTTCCCAGGGCCAACCCAAGGGGAAGGCTGAGATCCCCGTCGTAACTCGAGAATGCCGCCGCATCTCGAGAAAAACCACGTGGTTCCCACCTCTTGGCAAGATGAGGCCCTTGCCCGCGACGGCGTCTCAAGGGAAGTCCCCTGTTCCGCCCTGAAGGGCAAAACGGTCCCTGACAGCTTTCCTGCGACCCCCAAGAGTCCCCCGGCACGCCGGGTTCCCCCGAGGGGAACACCGAGGATCCCGGCACCGCTTCCTCTGAGCCCCTTCTCCCCTCCTGATCGCGACAGGAGAGGCGATTCCCCTGCGTGGTCTGGAACGGGTTCCTGGCCTTCCCGGCGCACGTCAGGATGAGGCCGGTCTCACGAGGAAATTCGAGAGGAGCCACGTGGGTGGTGCCACATGCCGAACGCCCCCGATTCCGCAGTCCGCTCTTGAGAAGGACCCGAGTCCCGGACCCCTCTTCGAAGGCAACCCTGTGGGTGAAGGCACAACACGAAGGGGCACTGCCACCCCCGTGCATCGTCCGCAAAGACCCGCGGGTTCCACACACAGCTCGACGAGGGGCCTGAGACCCCCTGAGCAACTCGAGAGGCCAGCGGGGTTCCCTTCCTCAGACAAGACGAGGCCTGACTCTCCTGTCCCAACTCTGCAGGGACCCTGCGGTCGGAGTCCGAAACGCAGAGGAAGACTGAGTTTCCTGCCTCCCCTCGAGGTGAGGTCCTCTTCCGTTGCGCCAGATCCAGCGGAGTCCCGAGGGGCAACGCCACCTCCACAGGATCCCTCGCTTCTCAGAGGCACGCTGGGAAGTTCCATAAGGTCCCAGGCAGAAGGCGAGGGAAACGAGGGTTTCCCGCCGCCCCCCGAGAAAAACCTCGAGAGTCCTTCTTCAACGTGTCTCGAGGCCCTAGTCCCCTCCCGTGACTCGAGAGCCAGGACGCGCTCCCCCTCGCCACGCACATGGAGACCTGACTTCCGTGGCGCCACACGAGACGCTCCCTGAGCTCCCCGTCGTACCTCGTGTGAAAACCCACACTGGCGCCGCAGCTCGTGAAAACCCACAAGATCCCTCCGTCATCGCGAGATGAGGGCCATCTTTTCCTGCATGGCCTGGAGAGCAGTCCCAAGTCCTCTCTCCAAACTTCACAGGAGGCTTGACTCCCTTTAGGCCACAAAGTGGGCTCCAAGAGGTGCCCGTCGCGACTCAAAAGGAGAGCGGAGTCCTTTGCTTCCCTTCGACATGAGGCCTGACTCCCTGGGTGAGTCTGGAATGCAAACCTGAAATTCCTGTGGCCCTTGGAGAGGAACATTAGGTCCTGGACACAAGCCTAGATGAGGTCTCCTTTGCCCTGCAGTGACTCGAGCGCAACCCCCAGCTCTCCCTCGCAACTCGAATGGATGATTGGACTTCCCTGGCCCAACACAAGAGGAAGCCTGAAATCCCCGTCGTAACTCGAGAATCCCGCCGCAACTCGAGAAAAACCACGTGGCTCCCCCGTCATCGCAAGATGAGGCCCTTGGCCGCTACAGCGTATCAAGAGAAGTCCCACGTTCCATCCTGAAGTACAAAACGGTATTTGGCACCCTTGATGCGACCCCCAAAGTTCCCTGACATACCGGTCTCACTCGAGGGAAACACCAAAGTTCACGGCACCACTTCCTGTGAGCCCCTTCACCCCTCCTGATCACGACAGAAGGGTCGATTCCCATGTTTTGTCTGCAAGGGGTTCCCGACGTTCCCCGCGAACCTCCGGATGAGGCCGGTCTCATGAGGAAATTCGAAAAGCAGCCTCATGGTTGGTGCCATATGCTGAAAGATCCCGAATTCCCGGTCCACTCTAGATAAGAACCTGACGCCCGGACATCTCTTCGAAGGCAACCCTGTGGATGAAGGCACAACACGAAGGGACACTGACATCCCCATGCATCGTCTGGAAAAACCCGCAGATTCCACTCACAGCTCCAAATGTGGACTGTCACCCCGTGAACAACTCGAGAGGCAAGTGAAGTTGCATTCCTTCACACAAGACGAGGCCTTACTCTCCTGTCCCAACTCTTCAGGGACCCTGCAATTGGAGTCAGAAATGGAGAGGAACCCTGAGGTTCCTGCCTCAACTAGAGAAGAGGCCCTCTTCCATTGAACCAAACTCAGTGGTGTCCCGAGAGGCCCCTCCCAACACCACAGTATCCCTGAATTCTCAGAGGCTCCCTGAGAAGCTACCTGAGGTCACTGGCACAAGTCGAGGGAACCCAGAGTTTCCTGAAGTAACCCGAGAAAGACTTGGAGAGTCCTTTTTCAACGTCTCTTGATGCCCGATTCCCCTACCATGACTCCAGAGCAAGGACGCGCTCCCCTCGCCACAAGCAGGAAAACTGACTTCCCTAGTACCACACAAGAGGCTCCCTGAGTACCCCATCGTACCTCGTGAGAAAACCCACACTGGCGCCGCAGTTCGAGAAAAACCACAAGATGCCCCCGTCAAGGAGAGATGGGGGCCTTCTTTTCCTGCCTGACCTGGAGAGCAATTCCTGGTCCTCTCTCCAAACTTCACAGGAGGATTGACTCCCTTTAGGCCACTCAGTTGGGTCCAAGAAATACCCGGTGCGACTCGAGAGGAGAGCGGAGTCCTTTGCTTCCCTGGAGACGAGGCCTGACTCCCCGGGTGAGTTTGGAATGCAACCCCGAGATCCATGTCACCCCTGGAGTGGAACATTATGTCCTAGACACAAGCCTAGATGAGGTCTATTTTGCCCTACAGTGACTCGAGAGCAACCTCCATCTCTCCCTCACAATTTGAATGGAAGATTGGTCTTCCCACGGTCAAGACAAGAGGAAGTCTGAATTTCCCATCGTAATTCGAGAATTCAGCCTCAAGTCTTAAAAACCATGTGGTTCCCCCTTCATCGCAATATGAGGCCCTTGCCAGCTAGAGTCTCAAGAGAAGTCCCACGTTCCATCTTAAAGTTCGAAATGCTACTTGGCACCCTTGATGCGACCCCAAAGTTCCCCAACATACCGGTCTCACTCCAGGGGAACACCGAAGTTCCCGGTGTCTCCAGGGAAGTCCCATGTTCCGCCCTGAAGGGCGAAACGGTACTTGACACCCGTGATGCGACCGCAAAAGTTCCCCGACACGCTGGGTTCCCTCGAGGGGAACACCGAGGGTCCCGGCACCACTTCATCTGAGCCCCTTCTCCCCTCCTGATCGCGACAGGAGAGTCGATTCCCCTGCTTTGTCTGGAAGGGGTTCCCGGCCTTCCTGGCGCACCTCAGGATGAGGCCGGTCTCAGGAGGAAATTCGAGACTAGCCACGTGTGAGGTGCCACGTGCCGAACGACTCCGATTTTCCGGTCCGCTCTTGATAAGAACCCGATGCCCGGACACGTCTTCGAAGGCAATCCTGTGGGTGAAGGCACAACACGAAGGGGCACTGACACCCCCGTGCATCATCCGGAAAAACCCGCAGGGTCTACACACAGCTCGACAAGGGGCCTGAGACTCCCGGAACAACTCGAGAGGCAACCAGAATTCCATTCCTCAGACAAGAAGAGGCATGACTCTCCTGTCCCAACCCTGCAGGGACCGTGCAGTCGGAGTCCGAAACCGAGAGGAAGCCTGAGGTTCCTGCCTCCCCTCGAGATGAGGCCCTCTTCCATTGCGCCGAACCCAGCAGAGTCCCGAGAGGCCCTGCCAACTACACAGCATCCCTCACCTCTCAGAGGCACCGTGGGAAGTTCACTAAGGTCCCCTGCAGAAGTCGAGGGAAACGAGGGTTTCCCGCCGCAACCCGAGAAAGACCTCGAGAGTCCTTCTTCAACGCCTCTTGAGGACCTAGCCGCTTCCCATGACTCGAGAGTGATGACCAGCTCCCCCTCGCCATGCGCATGGAGACCTGACTTCCCTGGCGCCGCACGAGAGGCTCCCTGAGGTCCTCGTCGTGCCTCGTGAGAAAACTCCCATGGGCGCAGCAGCCTGAGGAAACCCATGAGACGCCCCCGTCATCGCGAGATGAGGGCCTTCTTTTCCTGCCTGGCCTGGAGAGCAATCCCGAGTCCTCTCTCCAAACTGAAGAGGAGGCTCGACACCCTTGAGTCCACTCAGTGGGCTCCAAGAGATCCGTGTCTCGACTTGAGAGGAAAGCGGAGTCCTTTGCTTCCCCTCCAGGCGAGTCCTGACCCCCCGGGGGAGTCTGGAATGGAAACCCGTGATCCCTGTCTTCCCTTGAGAGGAATATTAGGTCGTGGACACACGCTTCGATGAGGTCTCTTTGGCCCTGTAGTGACTCGAGCAGAACCCCCAGCTTTCCATCGCAACTCGAATTGAAGATTGGGCTTCCCAGGGCCAACCCAAGAGGAAGCCTGAAATTCCTGTCGTTTTCGAGAATCCCGATGCAACTCGAGAAAAATGACGTGGTTCCAACGTCTTCACAGGATGAGGCCCTTGCCCGCTACAGCGTCTCCAGGGAAGTCCCATGTTCCATCCTGAAGTGGGAAACGGTACTTGGCTCCCTTGATGCGACCCCTAAAGTTCCCTGAAATGCCGGGTTCCCTCGAGTGGAACACCGAGGGTCCCGGCACCACTTCATCTGAGCCCCATCTCCCCTCCTGATCGCGACAGGAGAATCGATTCCCCTACTTTGTGTGGAAGGTGTTCCCGGCCTTCCCGGCGCACCTCAGGATGATGCTGGTCTCACGAGGAAATTCGAGATGAGCCACGTGGGTGGTGCCACATGCCGAATGACCCTGATTTCCCGGTCCGCTCTTGAAATGAACCCGATGCCCGGACACCTCTTTGAAGGAAACCCTGTGCAGGAAGGCACAACACGAAGGGGCACTGACACCCCCATGCATCGTCCGGCAAAACCCGCATGTTCCACACTCAGCTCAACAAGTGGCCTGTCACTCCGTGAACAACTCGAAAGGCAAGGGGAAATCCATTCCTCCACAGAAGACGAGGCGTGACTCTCTTGTCCATACTCTGCAGGTACCCTGCGACCCGAGTCACATATGGAGAGGACCCCTGAGGTTCCTGCCTCCATTCGAGATGAGGCCTTCTTCGATTGCACCAAACCCAGTTGAGTAACGAAGAGCCCCTCCCAAATCCACAGTGTCCCTGACTTCTCAGAGGCACCCTTAGAAGTTGCCTGAGGTCACCGACACAAATGAAGGAAACCCAGGGTTCCCTGCCGCAACCTGAGAAAGACCTCAAGAGTCCTTCTTCAATGCGTCTTGAGGCCCGATTCGCCTACTATGACTCGAGCGCAATCACGCACTCCCCTTCACCACACGCACGGAGACCTGACGTCCCTAGCACCACACGAGAGGCTCTCTGAGCTCCCCGTTGTACCTCGTGAGAAATCTGATACTGGCGCCGCAGCTGGAGAAAACCCACGAGATGCCCCCGTCATCGCGAGATGAGGGCCTTTTTTCCTGCATGGCCAGGAAAACAATCCCGAGTCATCTCCAAACTCCATAGGAGGCTTCACTCCCTTTACGCCACGCAGTGGGCTCCAAGCGATACCCGTCGCGACTCGACAGGAGAGCGGAGTCCTTTTTTTCCCCTCAAGACGAGGCCTGACTCTCCGGCTGAGTCGAGAATGCAACCCTGAGATCCCTGTTGGCCCAGTAGTGGAACACTAGGTCCTGGACACAAGCGTAGATGAGGTCTATTTTGCCCTGCAGTGACTGGAGAGCAATCCCCAGTTCTAACTTGCAACTCGAATGGAATACTGGATTTTCCTGGCGCCATACAAGAGGCTCCCTGAGATCCCCGTGGTACTTCATGAGACACCCCACACTGGCGCCGCAGCTCGAGAAAACCCACGAGACGCCACCGTCATCTCGAGATGAGGGCCTTCTTTTCCTGCATGGCCTGGAGTCCAATCCCGAGTCCTCTCTCCAAACTCCACAGGAGGCTTGACTCCCTTTAGTACACACAGTGGGCTCCAAGAGATACCCATCACGACTCGAGACGAGAGCAGAATTCTTTGCTTACCCTCGAGGTGAGAACTGACTCCCCGGATGAGTCTGGAATGCAAACCCGAGATCCCTGTCGCCCCTGAAGAGCAACGTTAGATCCTGGACACAAGCCTAGATTAGGTCTCTTTTGCCCTGCAGTGACTCTAGCGCAATCCCCAGCTCCCCCTCGCAACCCGAATGGAAGATTGGATTTCAAGGCCAACAAAAGGAAGCCTAAATTCCCGGTCATAACTCGAGAATCCCGCCGCAACTCGAGCAAAACCACGTGGTTCTCCCGTCATCACAAGATGAGGCCCTTGCCCGCTACAGCGTTTCAAAGGATGTCCCAGGTTCCGTCTTGAAATGCGAAACGGTACTTGGCACCCTTGATGCGACCCCAAAAGTCCCCCAACACGCCGGTCTCACTCAAGGGGAACACCGAGGTTCCCGGCACCACTTCATTTAAGCCCCTTCTCCCCTCCTGATCGTGACCGGTGGGTCGATTCCCCTGCTTTGTCTGCAAGGGGGCCCGACCTTCCCTGCACAACTCAGGATGAGGCCGGTCTCATGGGGAAATTCGATACGTAGCTTTGTGGGTGGTGCCACTTGCTGAAAGACTCCAATTTCCCGGTCTGCTCTTGATAAGAATCCGATGCTCGGACACCTCTTGGAAGGCAGCCTTGAGTATGAAGGTACAACACGAAGGGGCACTAACACACCTGTGCATCATCCGGAAAAACGGGCAGGTTACACACACAGCTCGACAAGTGGCCTGTCACCTCGAGAACAACTCGAGAGGCAAGAGGAGTCCCATCCTCCAGAAAAGACGAGGCCTGACTCTCCTGTACCAACATGCAGGGACCTTGCGATCTGAGTCAGAAATGGAGAGGAACACTGAGGTTCCTGCTTCAACTCGAGATGAGTCCCTCTTACATTCCACCAAATGCAGAGGAGTCTCGAGAGGGCCCTCCAAACTGCACAGTATCCCTGACTTCTCAGAGGCACTCTGAGAAGCTCACTGAGGTCGCAGGTACAAGTCAAGGGAACCCTGGGTTTTATGCAGTGACCCGAGAAAGACCTCGAGAGACCTTCTTCAACCCGTCTTGAAGCCCGATTACCCTACCATGACTCGAGAGCAATGACGAGCTCCCCCTAGCCATCTCATGGGGACCTGACTTCCCTGGCGCCACACGAGAGGCTCCCTGAGCTCCCTCTCGTACCTCGTCAGAAACCCGGCACTAGCGCAGCAGTCTAGAAAACCCACGAGACGCCGCCATCATCGCGAGATGAGGGCCTTCTTTTCCTGCATGGCCTGGAGAGGAATCCCGAGTCCTCTATCCAAACACCACAGGAGGCTTGACTCCCTTTAGGGCACACAGTGGGCTCCAAGAGATACCCATCGCGACTCAAAAGGACAGCGGAGTTCTTTGCTTCCCCTCGAGACGAGGCCTGATTCCCCGGGTGAGTCTGGTATGCAACCCCAAGATCCCTGTCACCCCTAGGGACGAGCATTAAGTCCTGGACACAAGCCTAGATGAGGTCTCTTTTGCCCTGCAGTGACTCGAGAGCAATCCCCAGCTCTCCCTTTAAACTCGAATGGAAGATAGGACTTCCCCGGCCCAACACATGAGGAAGACTGTATTCCCTGTCGAAACTCGAGAATCCCACCACAACTCGAGAAACGCCACGTGGTTCCCCCGTCATCCCAAGATGAGGCCCTTGCCCCCAACAGCGTCTCAAGAGAAGTCCCACGTTCCGTCTTGAAGTGCGAAACGGTATTGGCACCCTTGATGCGCCCTCAAAAGTTCCTCGACACACCAGTCTGACTCGAGGAGAACACCGAGGTTCCCGGCACCACTACATCTGGGCCCCTTCTCCCCTCCTGATCGCGACAGGAGGGTCGATTCCCCTGTTTTGTCTTGAAGGGGTTCCCACCTTTCCCGGTGCATCTCAGGATGAGGCCGGTCTCACGAGGATATTCGAGACATAGCCACGTGGATGGTGACACATGCCGAAAGACCCCGATTTCCCGGTCCGCTCTTGATAAGATCCTGATGCCCGGACACCTCTTTGAAGATAACCCTTTTGATGAAGGCACAACACTTAGGGGCACTGACACCCCTGGGTATCGTCCGGAGAAACCCGCAGGTACCACACACAGATCGAGAAGTGACCTGTCACCCCGTGAACAACTGGAGAGGCAAGCAGAGTTCCATTCCTCCACACAAGACGAGGCCTGACTCTCCTGTTCGAACTCTGCAGCGAAACTGCAATCCGAGTCAGATCTGGCCCAGGGGAAGTCAGGAGAGGAAACATGAGTTTCCTGCCTCCACTCGAGATGAGGCCCTCTTCCATTGCACCGAACCCAGTGGAGTCCCGATAGGTCCCTCCCAACTCCACAGTATCAGTGTCTTCTCAGAGGCACCCTGAGCAACTCCCTGAGGTCACCGGCACAAGTCGAGGGAACACAGGGTATCCTGCCGCAACCCGAGAAAGACCTCAAGAGTCCGTCTTCAACGCGTCTTGAGGACGGATTCCCCTACCATGACTCGAGAGCAATGACACGCTCCCCCTCGCCATGCGCATGGACACCTGACTTCCCTGGCGCCACATGAGAGGCTCCCTGAGCTCCCCGTCATACCTCGTGAGAAACCCCACACTGGCGCCGCAGCTCGGGAAAACCCACCGTCATCGCGAGATTGGGGACTTCTTTTCCTGCCTGACCTGGAGAGCAATCCCTGGTCTTTTCTCCAAACTTCACAGGAGGCTTTACTCCCTTTAGGCCACTCAATGGGCTCCAAGAGATACCTGTCGCGACTTGAGAGGAGAGCAGAGTACTTTGTTTCCCCTCGAGACGAGGCCTTACCTCGGGTGAGTCTGGAATGCAACCCCGAGATCCCTGTTGCCCCTGGAGAGGAACATTATGTCCTGGACAAAAGCCTAGATGAGGTCTATTTTGCCCTACAGTGACTCGAGAGCAACACCCATCTCTCCCTCGCAATTCGAATGGAAGATTGGTCTTCATTGGGCAAACACAAGAGGAAGTCTGAATTTCCCGTTGTAAGTCGAGAATCCCACCGCAACTCTTAAAAACCACGTGGTTCCCCATTCATCACAATAAGAGGCCTTTGCCCGCTACAGAGTCTCAAGAGAAGTCCCATGTTTCGTCATAAAGTTCGAAATGCTACTTGGCACCCTTGATGCGACCCCAAAAGTTCCCCAATATACCGGTCTCACTCCAAGGGAACACCGAAGTTCCTGGCACCACTTCATTTGAGCCCCTTCTCCGATCCTGATCACGGCAGGAAGGTCGATCCCCCTGCTTTGTCTAGAAGGGGTTCCCGACCTTCATGGCGCACCTCAGGATGAGGCCAGTCTCACGAAGAAATTCGAGACGTAGCCTCGTGTTGGTGCCACGTGCCAAAAGACCCCGATTTCTCGGTCTTGCTTTTGATAAGAACCCGATGCCCGGACACCTCTTCTAAGGCAACCCTGTGGATGAAGGCACTACACGAGGGGACACTGGCAACCCTGTTCATCGTCCGGAAAAACCCGCAGGATCCACATACAGCTCCACAACTGGCCTGTCACCCCTTAAACAATGAGAGAGGAAAGCGGAGTTCCCTTCCTCATACAAGACGAGGCCTGAGTATCCAATCCCAACTCTGCAGGCACGCTTCGATCTGAGTCAGAAATGGAGAGGAAACCTGAGGTTCCTGCCTCAACCCGAGATGAGACCCTCTTCCATTAAAACAAACCCAGTGGAGTCCCGAGAGGCCCCTCCCATCTCCACAGTATCCCTGACTTCTCATAGGCATTCTGAGAAGCTCCTTGAGGCCACCGGCAAAAGTCGAGGGAAATAAGGGTTTCCTGCCACAACCAAAGAAAGACCTCGAGAGCCTTCTTCAATGTGTCTTGGGGTCAGATTCCCCTACCATAGCTCGAGAGCAATAATGCGCTCCCCCTCGCCATGCACATGGAGACCTGACTTCCCTGGCGCCACACGAGAGGCTCCCTGAGCTCCCCGTCGTACCTCGTGTGAAACCCCACACTGGCGCCGCAGCTCGAGAAAACCCACAAGATCCCTCCGTCATCGCGAGATGAGGGCCATCTTTTCCTGCATGGCCTGGAGAGCAGTCCCAAGTCCTCTCTCCAAACTTCACAGGAGGCTTGACTCCCTTTAGGCCACAAAGTGGGCTCCAAGAGGTGCCCGTCGCGACTCGAAAGGAGAGCGGAGTCCTTTGCTTCCCTTCGACATGAGGCCTGACTCCCTGGGTGAGTCTGGAATGCAAACCTGAGATCCCTGTGGCCCTTGGAGAGGAACATTAAGTCCTGGACACAAGCCTAGATGAGGTCTCCTTTGCCCTGCAGTGACTCGAGCGCAACCCCCAGCTCTCCCTCGCAACTCGAATGGATGATTGGACTTCCCTGGCCCAACACAAGAGGAAGCCTGAAATCCCCGTCGTAACTCGAGAATCCCGCCGCAACTCGAGAAAAACCACGTGGCTCCCCCGTCATCGCAAGATGAGGCCCTTGGCCGCTACAGCGTATCAAGAGAAGTCCCACGTTCCATCCTGAAGTACAAAACGGTACTTGGCACCCTTGATGCGACCCCCAAAGTTCCCTGACATACCGGTCTCACTCGAGGGAAACACCAAAGTTCACGGCACCACTTCCTGTGAGCCCCTTCACCCCTCCTGATCGCGACAGAAGGGTCGATTCCCATGTTTTGTCTGCAAGGGGTTCCCGACGTTCCCCGCGAACCTCCGGATGAGGCCGGTCTCATGAGGAAATTCGAAAAGTAGCCTCATGGTTGGTGCCATATGCTGAAAGATCCCGAATTCCCGGTCCACTCTAGATAAGAACCTGACGCCCGGACATCTCTTCGAAGGCAACCCTGTGGATGAAGGCACAACACGAAGGGACACTGACATCCCCATGCATCGTCTGGAAAAACCCGCAGATTCCACTCACAGCTCCAAATGTGGACTGTCACCCCGTGAACAACTCGAGAGCCAAGTGAAGTTGCATTCCTTCACACATGACGAGGCCTTACTCTCCTGTCCCAACTCTTCAGGGACCCTGCAATTGGAGTCAGAAATGGAGAGGAACCCTGAGGTTCCTGCCTCAACTAGAGAAGAGGCCCTCTTCCATTGAACCAAACTCAGTGGTGTCCCGAGAGGCCCCTCCCAACACCACAGTATCCCTGAATTCTCAGAGGCTCCCTGAGAAGCTACCTGAGGTCACTGGCACAAGTCGAGGGAACCCAGAGTTTCCTGAAGTAACCTGAGAAAGACTTGGAGAGTCCTTTTTCAACGTCTCTTGATGCCCGATTCCCCTACCATGACTCCAGAGCAAGGACGCGCTCCCCTCGCCACAAGCAGGAAAACTGACTTCCCTAGTACCACACAAGAGGCTCCCTGAGTACCCCATCGTACCTCGTGAGAAAACCCACACTGGCGCCGCAGTTCGAGAAAAACCACAAGATGCCCCCGTCAAGGAGAGATGGGGGCCTTCTTTTCCTGCCTGACCTGGAGAGCAATTCCTGGTCCTCTCTCCAAACTTCACAGGAGTATTGACTCCCTTTAGGCCACCCAGTTGGGTCCAAGAAATACCCGGTGCGACTCGAGAGGAGAGCGGAGTCCTTTGCTTCCCTGGAGACGAGGCCTGACTCCCCGGGTGAGTTTGGAATGCAACCCCGAGATCCATGTCACCCCTGGAGTGGAACATTATGTCCTAGACACAAGCCTAGATGAGGTCTATTTTGCCCTACAGTGACTCGAGAGCAACCTCCATCTCTCCCTCACAATTTGAATGGAAGATTGGTCTTCCCACGGTCAAGACAAGAGGAAGTCTGAATTTCCCATCGTAATTCGAGAATTCAGCCTCAAGTCTTAAAAACCATGTGGTTCCCCCTTCATCGCAATATGAGGCCCTTGCCAGCTAGAGTCTCAAGAGAAGTCCCACGTTCCATCTTAAAGTTCGAAATGCTACTTGGCACCCTTGATGCGACCCCAAAGTTCCCCAACATACCGGTCTCACTCCAGGGGAACACCGAAGTTCCCGGTGTCTCCAGGGAAGTCCCATGTTCCGCCCTGAAGGGCGAAACGGTACTTGACACCCTTGATGCGACCGCAAAAGTTCCCCGACACGCTGGGTTCCCTCGAGGGGAACACCGAGGGTCCCGGCACCACTTCATCTGAGCCCCTTCTCCCCTCCTGATCGCGACAGGAGAGTCGATTCCCCTGCTTTGTCTGGAAGGGGTTCCCGGCCTTCCTGGCGCACCTCAGGATGAGGCCGGTCTCAGGAGGAAATTCGAGACTAGCCACGTGTGAGGTGCCACGTGCCGAACGACTCCGATTTTCCGGTCCGCTCTTGATAAGAACCCGATGCCCGGACACGTCTTCGAAGGCAATCCTGTGGGTGAAGGCACAACACGAAGGGGCACTGACACCCCCGTGCATCATCCGGAAAAACCCGCAGGGTCTACACACAGCTCGACAAGGGGCCTGAGACTCCCGGAACAACTCGAGAGGCAACCAGAATTCCATTCCTCAGACAAGAAGAGGCATGACTCTCCTGTCCCAACCCTGCAGGGACCGTGCAGTCGGAGTCCGAAACCGAGAGGAAGCCTGAGGTTCCTGCCTCCCCTCGAGATGAGGCCCTCTTCCATTGCGCCGAACCCAGCAGAGTCCCGAGAGGCCCTGCCAACTACACAGCATCCCTCACCTCTCAGAGGCACCGTGGGAAGTTCACTAAGGTCCCCTGCAGAAGTCGAGGGAAACGAGGGTTTCCCGCCGCAACCCGAGAAAGACCTCGAGAGTCCTTCTTCAACGCCTCTTGAGGACCTAGCCGCTTCCCATGACTCGAGAGTGATGACCAGCTCCCCCTCGCCATGCGCATGGAGACCTGACTTCCCTGGCGCCGCACGAGAGGCTCCCTGAGGTCCTCGTCGTGCCTCGTGAGAAAACTCCCATGGGCGCAGCAGCCTGAGGAAACCCATGAGACGCCCCCGTCATCGCGAGATGAGGGCCTTCTTTTCCTGCCTGGCCTGGAGAGCAATCCCGAGTCCTCTCTCCAAACTGAAGAGGAGGCTCGACACCCTTGAGTCCACTCAGTGGGCTCCAAGAGATCCGTGTCTCGACTTGAGAGGAAAGCGGAGTCCTTTGCTTCCCCTCCAGGCGAGTCCTGACCCCCCGGGGGAGTCTGGAATGGAAACCCGTGATCCCTGTCTTCCCTTGAGAGGAATATTAGGTCGTGGACACACGCTTCGATGAGGTCTCTTTGGCCCTGTAGTGACTCGAGCAGAACCCCCAGCTTTCCATCGCAACTCGAATTGAAGATTGGGCTTCCCAGGGCCAACCCAAGAGGAAGCCTGAAATTCCTGTCGTTTTCGAGAATCCCGATGCAACTCGAGAAAAACGACGTGGTTCCAACGTCTTCACAGGATGAGGCCCTTGCCCGCTACAGCGTCTCCAGGGAAGTCCCATGTTCCATCCTGAAGTGGGAAACGGTACTTGGCTCCCTTGATGCGACCCCTAAAGTTCCCTGAAACGCCGGGTTCCCTCGAGTGGAACACCGAGGGTCCCGGGACCACTTCATCTGAGCCCCATCTCCCCTCCTGATCGCGACAGGAGAATCGATTCCCCTACTTTGTGTGGAAGGTGTTCCCGGCCTTCCCGGCGCACCTCAGGATGATGCTGGTCTCACGAGGAAATTCGAGATGAGCCACGTGGGTGGTGCCACATGCCGAATGACCCCGATTTCCCGGTCCGCTCTTGAAATGAACCCGATGCCCGGACACCTCTTTGAAGGCAACCCTGTGGGGGAAGGCACAAAACGAAGGGGCACTGACACCCCCATGCATCTTCTGGAAACACCCGCAGGTTCCACACACAGCTTGTCAAGGGCCCTGAGACCCCCTGAACGACTCGAGAGGCAAGCAGAGTTCCGTTACTCAGACAAGACGAGGCCTGACTCTCCTGTCCCAACTCTGCAGGGACCCTGCGGTCGGAGTCAGAAATGGAGAGGAAGCCTGAGGTTCCTGCCTCCAATCGAGATGAGGCCCTCTTTCATTTCGTCAAACCTAGTGGAGTCCCGAGAGGCCCCTCTAACTCCTCAGTATCCCTCACCTCTCAGAGGCACCTGGGAAGTACCCTAAAGTCCCCTGTAGAGGTCGAGGGAAATGAGTGTTTCCCGCCCCAACCCAAGAAAGACCTTGAGAGTCCTTCTTAAATGCCTCTTGAGGCCCTAGTCCCTCCCATGACTCGAGAGCAATGACGCGATCTGCCTGGCCACACGCATGGAGTCAGGCTTCTCTGGCGCCGCACAAGAGGATCCCTGAACTCCCCATCATATCTCGTGAGAAATCCCACACTGGCGCCGCAGCTCGAGAAAACCCATGACACGCTCCCGTCATCACGAGAGGAGGGCCATCTTTAACTGCATGGTATGAAGATCAAGCGTGAACCTTCTGTCCAAGCTACACAGGACGCTTGACTCCCTTTAGGCCACTCATTGGGCTCCAAGAGTTATGTGTCGGACTCGAGAGGATAGTGGAGTCCTTTGCTTCCACTCGAGACGAGGCGTGATCCACCGGGTGAGACTGGAATGCGACCCCGATATCCCTGTCGCCCCTGGAGAGGAACATTACGTCCTGGACCCAAGCCTAGATGAGGACTCTTTGCCCTGAATTGACTCGAGAGCAACCCCCAGCTCTCACTGACAAGTTGAATGGAAGATTGGACTTCCTGGGCCAACACAAGAGGAAGCCTGAATTCCCCGTCGTAACTCGAGAATCCCGCCGCAACTCGAGAAAAACCCGTGTTTCCCTAGTCATCGCAATATGAGGCCCTTGCCCGCTACAGCATCTACAGAGAATTCCCACGTTCCGTCTTGAAGTGCGAAACTGTACTTGGCACCCTTGATGCGACCTCAAAAGTGCCGTGACATACCGGTCTCACTCGAGGGGACCACCGAGGTTCCCGGCACCACTTCATCTGAGCCCCTTCTCCCCTTCTGATAGCGAGCGGTGGGTCGATTCCCCTGCTTTGTCTGCAAGGGGTTCCCGACCTTCCCGGCGCACCTCAGGATGAGGCCGGTCTCCCGAGGAAATTCGAGACGTAGCCTCGTGGGTGGTACCACATGCTGAAATACCCCAATTTTCCGGTACGCTCTTGAAAAGAACCCGATGCCCGGAAACCTCTTTGAAGGCAACCCTGTGAATGAAGGCACAACACGAAGGGGCACTGACACCCCCGTGCATCGTCCGGAAAAACCCGCAGGTTCCACACTCAGCTCAACAAGTGGCCTGTCACTCCGTGAACAACTCGAAAGGCAAGGGGAAATCCATTCCTCCATAGAAGACGAGGCGTTACTCTCTTGTCCATACTCTGCAGGTACCCTGCGATCCGAGTCAGAAATGGAGAGGACCCCTGAGATTCCTGCCTCCATTCGAGATGAGGCCATCTTCGATTGCACCAAACCCAGTTGAGTAACGAAGAGCCCCTCCCAAATCCACAGTGTCCCTGACTTCTCAGAGGCACCCTTAGAAGTTGCCTGAGGTCACCGACACAAATCAAGGGAACCCAGGGTTCCCTGCCGCAACCCGAGAAAGACCTCAAGAGTCCTTCTTCAATGCTTCATGAGGCCCGATTCGCCTACTATGACTCGAGAGCAATCACGGACTCCCCTTCACCACACGCACGGAGACCTGACGTCCCTAGCACCACACGAGAGGCTCTCTGAGCTCCCTGTTGTACCTCGTGAGAAATCTGATACTGGCGCCGCAGTTGGAGAAAACCCACGAGATGCCCCCGTCATGGCGAGATGAGGGCCTTTTTCACTGCATGGCCAGGAAAACAATCCCGAGTCATCTCTCCAAACTCCACAGGAGGCTTCACTCCCTTTACGCCACGCAGTGGGCTCCAAGAGATACCCGTCGCGACTCGACAGGAGAGCGGAGTCCTTTTTTTCCCCTCAAGACGAGGCCTGACTCTCCGGGTGAGTCGAGAATGCAACCCTGAGATCCCTGTTGGCCCAGTAGTGGAACACTAGGTCCTGGACACAAGCGTAGATGAGGTCTATTTTGCCCTGCAGTGACTGGAGAGCAATCCCCAGTTCTAACTTGCAACTCGAATGGAATACTGGATTTTCCTGGCGCCACACAAGAGGCTCCGTGAGATCCCCGTGGTACTTCATGAGACACCCCACACTGGCGCCGCAGCTCGAGAAAACCCACGAGACGCCACCGTCATCTCGAGATGAGGGCCTTCTTTTCCTGCATGGCCTGGAGTCCAATCCCGAGTCCTCTCTCCAAACTCCACAGGAAGCTTGACTCCCTTTAGTACACACAGTGGGCTCCAAGAGATACCCATTGCGACTCGAGACGAGAGCGGAATTCTTTGCTTACCCTCGAGGTGAGAACTGACTCCCCGGATGAGTCTGGAATGCAAACCCGAGATCCCTGTCGCCCCTGGAGAGCAAAGTTAGATCCTGGACACAAGCCTAGATTAGGTCTCTTTTGCCCTGCAGTGACTCTAGCGCAATCCCCAGCTCCCCATCGCAACCCGAATGGAAGATTGGATTTCAAGGCCAACAAGAGGAAGCCTAAATTCCTGGTCATAACTCGAGAATCCCGCCGCAACTCGAGCAAAACCACTTGGTTCTCCCGTCATCGCAAGATGAGGCCCTTGACCTCATCTTGCGTTTCAAAAGATGACCCAGGTTCCGTCTTCAAATGCGAAACGGTTCTTGGCACCCTTGATGCGACCCCAAAAGTACCCCAACACGCCGGTCTCACTCAAGGGGAACACCGAGGTTCCCGGCACCACTTCATTTAAGCCCCTTCTCCCCTCCTGATTGTGACCGGTGGGTCGACTCCCCTGCTTTGTCTGCAAGGGGGCCCGACCTTCCCTGCACAACTCAGGATGAGGCCGGTCTCATGGGGAAATTCGATACGTAGCTTTGTGGGTGGTGCCACTTGCTGAAAGACTCCAATTTCCCGGTCTGCTCTTGATAAGAATCCGATGCTCGGACACCTCTTGGAAGGCAGCCTTGAGTATGAAGGTACAACACGAAGGGGCACTAACACACCTGTGCATCATCCGGAAAAACGGGCAGGTTACACACACAGCACAACAAGTGGCCTGTCACCTCGAGAACAACTCGAGAGGCAAGAGGAGTCCCATCCTCCAGAAAAGACGAGGCCTGACTCTCCTGTACCAACATGCAGGGACCTTGCGATCTGAGTCAGAAATGGAGAGGAACACTGAGGTTCCTGCTTCAACTCGAGATGAGTTCCTCTTACATTCCACCAAATGCAGAGGAGTCTCGAGAGGCCCCTCCAAACTGCACAGTATCCCTGACTTCTCAGAGGCACTCTGAGAAGCTCCCTGAGGTCGCAGGCACAAGTCAAGGGAACCCTGGGTTTTATGCAGTGACACGAGAAAGACCTCGAGAGTCCTTCTTCAACCCATCTTGAGGCCCGATTACCCTACCATGACTCGAGAGCAATGACGAGCTCCCCCTAGCCATCTCATGGGGACCTGAATTCCCTGGCGCCACACGAAAGGCTCCCTGAGCTCCCTCTCGTACCTCGTCAGAAACCCGGAACTAGCGCAGCAGTCTAGAAAACCCACGAGACGCCGCCATCATCGCGAAATGAGGGCCTTCTTTTCCTGCATGGCCTGGAGAAGAATCCCGAGTCCTCTATCCAAACACCACAGGAGGCTTGACTCCCTTTAGGGCACACAGTGGGCTCCAAGAGATACCCATCGCGACTCAAAAGGACAGCGGAGTTCTTTGCTTCCCCTCGAGACGAGGCCTGATTCCCCGGGTGAGTCTGGTATGCAACCCCAAGATCCCTGTCGCCCCTAGGGACGAACATTAAGTCCTGGACACAAGCCTAGATGAGGTCTATTTTGCCCTGCAGTGACTCGAGAGCAATCCCCAGCTCTCCCTTTAAACGCGAATGGAAGATAGGACTTCCCTGGCTCAACACATGAGGAAGACTGTATTCCCCGTCGAAACTCGAGAATCCCGCCACAACTCGAGAAACGCCACGTGGTTCCCCCGTCATCCCAAGATGAGGCCCTTGCCCCCTACAGCGTCTCAAGAGAAGTCCCACGTTCCGTCTTGAAGTGCGAAACGGTATTGGCACCCTTGATGCGACCACAAAAGTTCCTCAACACA